>NC_083230.1:6679807-6982980 GCF_032191835.1 Heteronotia binoei
AAAGAGGGCCCAAAATGCCAAAACCAAATCACAGTCCAGGTATCGCAGGTCAGAGGTTCAGAAGTCGAAGTCAGGGGGTCTAGAAGTCAAAGCCAACAACAAGGGGTCCAGAAGCCAAAGTGGATGCTAGAACGTCAGGTAAGTGACTAGTTGCTTCCACAAAGCCTTCTCCCAAAGCCCACAGCTATATAGCCCTCTGCTGTCTGTTGCCCATTTGGACTAATTGCTGACTCAGAGGGCGGCCAGGATCCTGCTGAGACTCAAGCATCCTCACTCCTAGAGGGGCCAGGATCCTTTTAGAACTCAGGGCTCAGGGAGCATCTTGCTCGTGAGCGTGCCACCCTCCTCCGATCCCTGAGGTCCTGACGAAGGCGGTCACGCACACGAGCCACCCGAGAGGGCGAGGCAGGGGGGCTTGGATCTTCTCCAGTAGGAGGCAGGGGCACTGGTGCCGGTGGCAGAGGCACTGGTGCAGGTGGCAGGGGCACAGTTTCTTCTGCAGGCTTAGCTTCTTCTGCAGGGTCCCCAGCACCCATGACAGGTAGTTCCCACAGAGTACAGAGAAGTTGTAACTACCCAATCTCTTGCAACACTAGAGTTCAGATTGAAGGGTTCTTTTGGCATAGGGAAGCATTTCTTTTTTTAAAAAACATCCAGACAATCAAGGAATTCTGGCATTCTTGAGAAGCTGCATGCTGATCTGCGCCATAGGTCTGACTTGCAAGCCCTCCCACTCTAGACATACAAGGGCTGGCTAATGTTCAACTGTGGAAGGGAGAGACAACCCTACTTGCTCAGAGGTACTCCATTAATTTAAAAAGTTATGGTTGTATACATTTAATATTAATATTAATATTGAATGTGCGTTGTGTTTGAGGCTGTGCACAAGGAACATAGCAGTCAAGTCATGTGGCTCTTTTGGTTGATGGTAAGGACTAAAGCCGCCCTCCAAGATACATGGAGTGAGTAATATTGTTCTACACATTTGAATTCATTGACAAACACTGAATATGTGTGACACATCTGTGATTCGGTTAACTTCTTTGCATTACCAGTTTGGCCTGCATATCACACACCCACACTCACACACAATTATGGCATAGTTGTACTATGTTGTGGTCCACTGAAATGTAACTGCGTGGGGAGACTCTTATGCCCAGAAGAATTTTCTAGGCTCTGCTCCAAGGCTCCATTCAAGTAAAATTATTGTTTTTATTTCAAGAGCAAGCAACCCTAATTAGATCCCAGGTTATTGGGGGAAACACTGGCCATCATTAAAGAGCATTATAAAAGTCCTTGGCCTCCTCTCTGTTGGCCATTTTTTTTAAAAAAGGTGCCCATATTCACATTATTATCAATATTTTATTTTTTTTCTTGTCCTGCCCCAAGGGCTCATAGTAGGTTCCAAAACATCTCTAAAACCTCAAAACCCAAGACTTTTTCAGACTACATATAAACAGGGCTTTTTGCGTAGAAAAGCCTAGCAGGAACTCATTTGTATATTAGGCCACACCCCCTGACATCACCACTGTTTCACACAAGACTTTTTGTGGAAAGAGCCCAGTATGAACTCATTTGCATATTAGGCCACACCCCGACATCAAGTCAGCCAGAACTGTGATCCTGTGTGTTCCTGCTTTAAAAACAAAACACCCTGCCTATACAGGGGATTGGGCTGATGGTGAAATAATGGGAGCAGATTCCATTTCCAACCTACACATGTTCATTTGAAGGTATGCACAGAGCCTACATACTGCCTCACTTCCACTCCCCACACACATATATTCTTCTTAGAAATGTGGTCTGAAATAGGCTCTAGTATAGGGTTGCCAAGTCCAATTCAAGAAATATCTGGGGACTTTGGGGGTGGAGCCAGGAGACTTTGGGGGTGGAGCCAGGAACAAGGGTGTGACAAGCATAACTGAACTCCGAGGGAGTTCTGGCCATCACATTTAAAGGGACAGCACACCTTTTTAAATGTCTTCCTTCCATAGGAAATAATGAAGGATAGGGGCACCTTCTTTTGGGGCTCATAGAATTGGAACCCCTGGTCCAATCGTTTTGAAACTTGGGGGGTACTTTGTGGAGAGGCACTAGATACAATACTGAAAATTTGGTGCCTCTACCTCAAAAAACAGCTCCCCCAGAGCCCCCAAAACCTCCAGATCAATTCCCCATTATACCCTATGAGAATCGATCTCCACATAGTGAATAATGAAGTGCTCAGCAGACGTTCCTCCCCTCCCCCATTTTCTGGCGACTCTGAAGTGAGGGATTGGCCTCTCTACTCATGAGTTGCAGCCAACTTCTTCCAAGTAACACAGACACCCCATCCCAAGAGGAAGCCTTTCCAATCAGTGACTGGAGCCTCCGGAGGAGGAAAAAAATCACATGGTGGCTTTGGGGGCGGGGCTTCCCCCCGCCGGCCAGCTGACTGGGGGTGGGAAGAAGACTGGGAAAGCGGAAGAACCCCCCCTGGGACCTGGGGATTGGCAAGCCTACTCTAGTATAGCTGTTCAGCTGAAAGACTCATCCAAGACCTCTCAGTGAACTTCCTGAACATGACTCATCTTGTTTGCTTCCTTTATCTCCCGCCTCACATTCACACATCCAGACACAAAGCATCCCTGAGTGATTGTGCAATTGTCTTTTTCAGCAGAAACATAAAGTTCATACTAGCCCAAATTTTTTTCCCTGCCTCATTGGGCTGCATAAGCCAAATTAAATCTTGATTTGATAGGGCAGGAATACTAATCTCCACTTTTATGCGTGTAAGCAGTCTGGTGAGCAGCAGAATGGGAGTGATGGACACCCGGAGAAGACTGTACTAGTTATCTCCTTGAAGAAATACTTGCATTTTCCAGAATGCTTTGCACACTGTGATATTCCACAGCCTCCAAAGGTGCACTTGCCCACATGAATTACTCACGAGTTAGGAAAAATAAATTCTGAACTGGCTTTGTATCTGGTATTATTAGCCCAACTTTAATATGGGTGGGCATGAACTGCCTTGTGAACTATTTGTGATGATTTCTGGCCGGTTTATGGTTTGCAAAGTTCATGATAGGTCAACCAGCACGAACTTTCCAGAATGTTCAAGCAGTTTCGTGAATGGATACATTTTCAGACAGGCAGTCTCCATTCAATCAAAATGTTTACCAAACTTCAACGCAAAATGGGGGGCGGGATTCTTCAGCCTTGAAAACACCAATAGGGAGCCTCCAATGCTTAACAGGCATTGCTGGCTGCCAATAACAGAGTTTTCATTCTGCTCTATAGGATCAGAATGCTATATATCAGGGGTTGCCAATGGTAGCTCTCTAGATGTTTTTTGCCTACAACTCCCATCAGCCCCAGCCATTGGCCATGCTGGCTGGGGCTGATGGGAGTTGTAGGCAAAAAACATTTGGAGAGCTACTGTTGGCCACCCCTGATATATATATATATCTTCAGCTCAGCTCCACACCCTCTCCTCTGTTGAGTGTTGGCAGCAAGGCTTTTTTTTTGTGTGGAAAAGGCCCAGCAGGAACTCATTGGGGAGAAGGAGGTAGAGGAGAAGCCACAACCCCAGCACCTCTGCCTCAAGGAGCCCAACCAGTGAGAAGCCCCTCTACTGGTTGTCAGCAGTAAACTGAGAGGTCAGCAGCAATGGGGATAACAGGCATGCAATGGTGGATGATTCAGCATGAGTGATAGTGAGGGAGTACATCACAGAGTCCCATGAGCCCACTGATACAGATCTCTTGGAGCACTAGTCACCGAAGGCTGTCATCTGGCCTGACCTCTCTTGTGTAGCCATGAGTCTCCTCTCTGCCCTCCCAGCAGTGTCTAAAGTGAGCAAGTGTTCTCTCACCTGGGAGACATTCTCAGCCCCCACCACTCCCACCTGGACCTGGCTAGGATAGACGAGTTGGCTTTCCTCAAGGTCAACCTCCCTCTGCTGGACTACGCCTCTCTAGCTCTCACAAGGTAAGCTCCAGACCTCCTGTTGTCCCCCTTCATATCCCATCATTCATTCTCCTCTCTGGGTGATCTCACCTGCAAGTTGTGTTCTTGAGTGGGAGGATGATCACCTCTGGTAGGTGAGAGTGGGTTGACCCCACACCCAAACCTTTCTCATTGAAATTCCCCCACTGATAAAATCCCTGAGAAAATCCTTCAGAAACTGCCTTTGGACACTTGTGTGTGTTTGGGGGGGAGGCTATGAACATAGGAGGATGCTTGGCTTGCTTCCAGTGTCTTGCTTTTGCGGGGGGGGCGTCTACCCAGGTGAAGTTTCCCTGTGAATTTGGTGTCACTGGCTTGCTCCTGAGCTGTACAAACTCCTGTAACTGCACCTGTCTTTTCCAGAGAGAGCTCCGGGGAGACCTTTTTAAAGGGGTCCATAATTGGAACCCCAGAAATGTAATCTGCCCCCAACTTAAGTGTTGTAGGGAAACAGGCGGCAGGGTGAGATTCCCTGTGTGTCTGGTGTGTGTAGTCTGCAGGTCGTTCATTTTATACACCCTGAACCTGTGCCTGTCATTTCCCCAGAAAAGCACTTTTCTGGGGGCACCTTCTTTGGGGGGCCATAACTCTGACCCTGTAAATACTCACCAAACTTGGAGGACAAGTAGAGGAGAGTTAGCCAGAGATCCCCTGTGAGTTTAGTGTCTCTAGCATGCTGTGGGGCTGTTCTGCTTCATCACAAACTTCACAGGTTTGTTTGGCACCTAAAAGTTTATGATGGTTTGTGGCTCACAAATCAGGTGTGCCATAACCCATGAACCTCATTTTCTCAGTTCATACCCCTACCTAAAGTTTAGTGTAAGATAGCACTGTGAAAACAATTCAAAATACAACCACTCTACAGTACTCATGTAGTACCTCTCAAGATAGAGTAAGAACTGGACCAGAATATATGGATTTAATAGTTTCCCCCTTAATCTTTTAAAATGACCTCTGTGTGATGAGCAGTTAATTAACATTTTCTAAGCAAGCCTTTCATCAGAATCCACTAGAGATGTATTTTCCTCTCAGGGATTTATGAGTTCAAGCTGACATGAGTTACACATATGCAAATCAGAGCCCACTGGGAGGAGAATATAGCCTTTGATTTGCATAATTCCCCAAGAAACTGAATGAGATTCTTTGTACAATTTATTAAGCATATGTATTTGTGATGAGAGGTCGGAAAGAGATGCCTGTGCTTGCTACAAAGACTGTTTAAGGACGTTCACGCTCAGTCAGGGATGCTTAGAAAATAAAATGGCAGGGAGCGGTCAGAAGGGAAGAGTATTAAGTAAACAGAGATTTAAAGTAAATACACACAGACAGTGTGCATTTTAGGAAGTTACTGAAAATTTCAGAACAGGAAAAATGGAACTGCAGATGCACTACTTACACCATAGTTAGGATTTATGTATTTATTCTCCTACCTAGTATTCATATAACTCTTTCTTACATTTCTTTCTTTAAAAATTAACATTAATATAGCAATGTTTCCATATAAGTGGAAAATATTAAATTTCTCTGCAGGTTTCCAGACTAAGATCAAAAGCCAGTTCACATACACAGAAATAGCAGATGGCATAGACCCCCCTGGACAATATCAGTTCAGAGCACAGGTGGGAAACTGTATTTTGTTAGTCTATCGTTTTTAAAAGTACCACAGCAAGCCAGCCATGCCACCATGCCAGAGAGAAAAGCTTGAGCTTAGTTCTCTGCTTGACACGCTAATGCATGCCATCAGAGATACTTCCATGGGAAGAGGGCATTTCAAATATGGAATCTGCATTCTGAAGTGGTACAGTCCCCAAATGATTCAACTGTACATCTGTATTGTAATTGTTCCTCAGAAGGGATGTAAGGGAAGCAGCTCTCACTACTGTCCTTGTTATCCTTACTGTTTCGAAGGCAGAATGAAATAACACATCAATGAACACGGAGCACTTCCTGGTGCCGCCTCCAGGGCAGGTGTCAGGCGCTTTGGTGCCCTAGGCGAGGCTACCTACTTGCGCCCCCACCCCTTCGCTCAGCAAGCCACCAGAGGGGGGCGCTCACCCTGGCCTGCCCTCTTTGCTCAGCCACATTAGGCTTTGAGCAAAGTTGAAGGTTTAAGAAATTGGCATCATCTCAGAAAAAGCAAAGTGATAAATGCCTGGTATTAATAATACTATTCATGTATTACTATTTTATTAAAATTACAAAATAATATATGATATTGTGATTTGTTGCACTGAATACGTATACATGGGGGGCATCCACAGAACTAAGCAACTTCAGTTTCTAAAATACCAGTTTAAAATGCATGATATTTTTCATCTGTAACTGAAGAAGAAAAACCCATTTTGGTATAGTATTTTAACAGCATTTCAGTTCCCATCACTCTGCAAATACATGCAGAGCAGGGGGCTGGGGCAGCCAGATCCAGATTGGCACCCCCTTGGGCTTCTCACCTCACTGTCCCCGCTCAGCCCCGTCCCTGCTGCCACCCATCTGCAGTATTCCTGGTAGGCCATCAGGCTAGACAGCAAGGCAGAGGAGAGCGGCAGAGAGGTGGATGGCAGCAAGGGCAACCACAGTGGTGGGGCGCCCAACGTGGCACAATGGGAGGGGTGCCTGCTGCCCCTAAGTGATGCTCTAAGCAGCGGCCTACCTGGCCTTCTGGGGTAGCATCAGCCCTGGCCACTTCTCAGACTCTGTTTCTCATGTTACATACCCCTCCACCCCCTTTACCTCACCACAATCCTATGAAATATGTAAACTGAAAAGTAAAGTGACTTTTGCAAAAATGCCCACTGATCCTCAATCCTAATCTGACACTCTAACTCCTTCCCCAGTCAGTGACTTCCTCAGATGGGAGGGATGACTCTCATTTTTGAAAGTAACTCCTTTGTGGACTCAGCTATCTCAGGATCCATTTCCTACAAACAGTGGATATTGTCGGTTAGCAGGGAATCTTTCCCCAGTGTCTTGGCCAGGGAAAATCCCATAACATCTATGAGTCCCATTTTTGCCAGATTACCATCCTCATCTCAGAGCCTCAAACACCCCAGTTATTGTTCTGCCCTCTCATGTTATCAAGGCAAGCTTGCCCTGGTCTGGCGCACGGTTGATTTTCATACTAATTTTATTGTTACATTTCTATTCATTGCCATTTTACTCACAATTTCTATGTGACTCTGTGACCCACCCTGGGCCCGCCTGTGGGAAAGGCAAGATAGAAATGGAATTAATAAATAAATAATAAAGTTCTCCAGGTGATCCATATCCAGCTGATTTCTAATCTTCGTTTTGATGGCATTCATCAAGCTACAAATTCTCTGGTAATCAGTACTTGAGACTTGAAAAATTCCACAAACATCTAGAAGATTTAGTTTACTGAATTGTTCTTGTTTTTTTTTAACTGATATAACCATTGTTACATTATCCTCGAGACAATTCAATGCTTACTCATTGCTAAGATACAATAGCTTGCTCCCATTTAAAAGAAAGACACATACACAATAAAAAGGCCTTAAGACAGAATACAAAAATATAACTTCAAAAATTAAACATTTCAGACTCAAGATATAAATTTGCAGTGTTTTGTTTTATGTGAAACTTATTCCAATTATGAATTAAACAACTGATTGAAAGGTTAGATTTTTTTTAAAGCCCAGAACAGTCTAAATCAGGGGTGTCAAACATGTGGCCTGGGGGATGGATCAAGTCTCCGGAGGGCTCCTATCAGGCCCATGAGCAACTCCCTGTTGCCTGCTTCCTTCTCCCTCTCCAGCTTCCTTCTGCTTCACAGCTTGCTTTGCCAGGCTTGCTCAATCAAGCTACAGAGCAAAGCCTCTATTTTCTCCATTGGCTGATCAGAACATTAAGCAACTTATGTACAAAAGCTCTCAATGCCCAGCCATTTCAGTTTTTGTCAGGCCCCCATTCTTCCCACCTTTTCTGGGAAAACACAAAATCTCAATTTTGTTATATGCAGACAATATGGTATTAATTTCTTTGACCAAAATTGGCCTGAGAAGGCTCTTACATCAACTAGGACTATATTGTAAAGAAGGACCTCTAAATATTAATTATGCAAAGACAAAAGTCATTGTTTTTAGAAGAAAACCCAAAATCTCCCACTGGTCTATTCTAGGAAACCCAAGATCAAATCAGCCAGCCCTAAAGGAAATCAACCCAGATTGTTCCCTGGAAGGTCAGATGCTGAGTCTCAAATACTTTGGCCACCAAATGAAAAGGGAGCACTCACTGGAGAAGATCCTGATTCTGGGAAAGACAGAAGGCAAAAGAAGAAGGGGACGGCAAAAGATGAGATGGCTGGATTTAGCAGACTTTGGTGGAAGACCTGGTGTGTGTGACCTGGGTCTGGTGTGACTTTGTCCATGGGGTTGCAAAGAGTCAAACTCGACTGTGCAACTGAACAACAACAAAAAATTGAACAATGTAGTTCATTTAAATATTTAGGTGCAACTTTTAAGGAAACACTGAACTGGAAAACTCATACGGTAGAAGTCAAATCATCTGCGCTAAGGATTGTTGGGTCCATTGTACACTTCTCTAATACAAAGGGTGGGCGTTTAATTGATCCAGTTCTGAATTTTTTTAAATGTAAGGTTGTCCCCCACTTATTATATGTGCGGAAGTGTGGGGCTGGAAAGAGGACATTATATCTACTCTCGAGGTAATCCAAAATTATTTCTTACAACGAATCCTAGGTCTCCCTAGGGGAGCTCCTGCAGCACTTATGAGAGCCGAAACAGGACTTCCTTCTATTATGGCAAGGATGAATTTTGCAATTATAAAATATTGGAAGAAGTTTAATCTGTCTAGTTCTAATTCTTTAAACCAGGGGTGGCCAACCATAACTCTCCAGATGCTTTTTGCCTACAACTCCCATCAGCCCGAGCCAGCATGGCCAATGGCTGGGGTGGATGGGAGTTGTAGGCAAAAAACATCTGGAGAGCTACCGTTGGCCACCCCTGCTTTAAACCAACAATCTCTGAAATTGCTAACAACAAAAGACCCCATACACTCTGGTTTTCTTTCTAATATCCTTTCCAGATATTAGATACTATTTGCAGCTTCAGGCGATAAATTACAACTTAGGAACTGGATATTTAGCATAGATGCTGTGATGGATCATTCCTTTATTATAAAGTCAAAGGTAGCTCCTTGGTATCAGCTATTCATATTTGATCATTTTAGAGCTGTTTATCTATCAAAACTATCTAATTACAATGTTAGAATGTCCCTCACAGCCCTGCTCTTTCAAGAAGATAGAAGATGAAGAAGATATTGGATTTATATCCCGCCCTTCACTCCGAAGAGTCTCAGAGCGGCTCACAATCTCCTTTACCTTCCTCCCCCACAACAGACACCCTGTGAGGTGGGTGGGGCTGGAGAGGGCTCTCACAGCAGCTGCCCTTTCAAGGATAACCTCTGCCACAGCTATGGCTGACCCAAGGCCATGCTAGCAGGTGCAAGTGGAGGAGTGGGGAATCAAACACGGTTCTCCCAGATAAGAGTCCGCACACTTAACCACTACACCAAACTGGCTCTTCAAACATTGTACACAGCATTTTCGGATGATTGATAATTTAAAATTCCATCAGACCATCGTATTTGCATTTGTGGCTCACAAGCCATTGAGAACCTCCCCCATAGCTCTGGCAGAGGTTGTCCTTGAAAGGGCAGCTGCTGTGAGAGCCCTCTCCAGCCCCACCCACCTCACAGGGTGTTTGTTGTGGGGGAGGAAGGTAAAGGAGATTGTGAGCCGCTCTGAAACTCTTCAGAGTGGAGGGCGGGATATAAATCCAATATCTTCTTCATCTTCTTCTTCTTCATAGTTCCGGCTGGCCTGATGTCAGGGGGTGTGGTGTGGTCTAATATGCAGATTAGTTCTTGCTGGTCTTTTTCTCAAAAAAGCCCTGTGTGAAACAATGGTTGGCATCAGGGGTGTGTGGCCTAATATGCAAATGATTCCTGCTGGGCTTTTTCTACAAAAAAGCCCTGTATAGATGAATTTGTATCCTATAGAGTTGCTCTTTTTGCTTTTGCTGCTAAGAAGATCAGAGCCAGGGCAGTCTCATAAGGGCTAACATGTAGACCAGTTTATCTTATTTCAATCTTATTGTCTAATTCTATCATTTTATTCATGCAATTGTAGTTTTAGCTTTATGGTATTTTACTGTAATATTTTTTGTAGTACTTGAAAGTTTTGCAATCTTGTTGCGGCCAATGGCTAATACAATAAAATTTGACTTGACTTGTTTACCTCTGCATCTTAGGCTCAAATAATTGACCATGAGATTTCAGTAATGAATGTCAGTAAATCAAAAGTAGATTTGCAACTTACAGATACACACCTGAACAGCATACTCAAGATTGCTACAGCACAGGCATTGTCTCCAGATTTTGTTGCAATAATTCAGAGCAAGAGAAGTCCGTTATCAGAGATTGTTAAATAAACAAAATATTGCAAAAGTGCTAATGTTTTAAGAATTTTTTATTTGAAGTTTTTTTAAAAAAATATTTGTGTTTGTGTCCTTTATAAAGTTTATATCTCTGCTATCCGGCATTACATCTTATAACACACATGGTCTGGCTCAAGAAGGTCTCATTTATGTGAGATCTGACCCTCACAACAAATGAATTCAACACCTCTGGTCTAAATGAAAGCTTTGTAGCTGAAAAATGAGTTTTAAGCTACCATTTTAACTCAACAAACTTAAGAAATTGTTCAATTCAATATCAGCCTTTAGAGCCACCACTCAAATACAATTTCTGTTTCCAAACTAGATTTTACCAAAAAACCTAAGGCAGCACCCCCACCAGATAGAGAGAAAAATGTAACAGCAGAGCAACAGAGAATGACAATTCTTTAGTAACACCAAATTAAAACAATGGACTCAGGAAAACAAGTCACTACACTACAACTTGGAGGCTATTAAATTGACAAACCCAGAAGAAGTACAGTGCAAGACATGCTTTTCCAGTTACAACTTCAACGCAGGAATGCAAAAGAAATTAAAGTTTTGGTGTCTGTTGTCAATTTACTATTTTGGATTTAAGAAACACTAGAATATAATTAAGTATTATAGGCAGTTCTGTCCACATCTCTTTCTGAACACAGACTTTAAACACTGTAAAGAACACAAGCCACTTTCTCCCCAAACACCTAACAGTCTTTTGACTGCCGAGCCAACATCAGTAGTGTATAACCAAAACCTGCAGGTCAGAGGAATCACGGCTAAAATCTTGCTTTAGATAAGAATATATGTAATCTATAGGCAACAGAAGCAGCAAATAGCTCAGCTCCCGCCCTGTAGTTAGGGGGAGGGGGCTGAGATGGGGGAGGGGGGGAGGGGACCGAGGAGTTGAGAGATGGAAGCTGGGAAGGCTGGGGGCTCCCTCCCCCCTTCCTGCACAATTCAAATTGTGCAGGAAGAAAGCCCAGGAGCAGCTGCTGCCAGTCCCAGGCCATTTAAAGAGCGTGCAAATCAGCTGATCAGTTGGCCCTTTAAATCATCTGGGAGGCCAGTGGCTGCTTCTGCAGTCCCTCCGGTGCAATTTAGAGCCCAATGATTAGCTGGGCCCTTTAAAAATGCTGGGATGGGGGTTGAGGGCCCCCCAAAACTATCGGGGAGGCTGGGCCTCACGGCCCGCTGGTTAGCTACCACCCTGCTCAGTTCCTGTACGGTCCTGCTATAGCATGTCAAAATGGCTTCACAAGAAATGAAAACTATGCTAAAAAATAGGGTTGCTAAATCCAATTCATGAAATATCTGAGGACTTTGGGGGTGGAGCAAGGAGACTTTGGGAGTAGTGCCAGGAGACATTGGGGGTGGAGCCAGGAGTAAGGTTGTGACAAGCATAATTGAACTCCAAAGGGAGTTCTGGCCATCACATCTAAAGGGACCATACACCTTTTAAATGCCTTCCCTTAATTGGAAATAATGAATAGGGTCACCTACTTTGGGGGCTCATAGAATTGGACCCCCTGGTCCAATCTTTTTGAAATTTGGAGGGTGTTTTGAGGAGAGGCACTGGATCCGATGCTACAAATTTGGTGCCTCTACCTTAAAAAACAGCCCCCTCCCAGAGCTCCAGATACCCACAGATCAATTCTCCATTATACCCTGGCCTATGGGAATCGGTCTCCATAGGGATTAATGGAGTGCCCAGCAGACATTTTCCTCCCCCCCTCACTTTCTGATGACACTGAAGCAGGGGGAAGGCTTCCAAACTGGGGGATCCCCTGCCCCCACCTGGGGATTGGGAACCCTATTTTAAAAAAAAAAAACCATGTTAAAAGCATGTGCATGGTCCAGGCTAAGGAACAAAACCAAAAAAGCAAGACAGTGCGGTGCTTCCCAAGGATACCCAAATCCCTTTGTAGTTATAATCACAGGAAGAGAGGGAGGATGGCCAGACTGGGAAAAGATGGGACAGCTGAGGAAGCTGGGGCCACTGGGGTGGAAGTGCCACCCACAGTCATCATGTGTCATGAACTCACCTTGGTTTTTCAGCATTTTCTCCTTCTCACCATAAGTAGCACCCATCCCAGGAATACCCACTATTTCTTACATCTAACCTAGTTTTAAAGATCAGAATTCTAGCTTCCTTTGCTTTCCCAGACACACAGACAACACACCTCAGCCTTTTTCCACTTTCGAAACAGATCTGCCAAAGATCTGTAGCTGGTAGTCCTCTTACACAAACTGAGAAGGAAGAGATTTCACACCTCATATTGAGGGCTTTGTACATATATGACCATGTTCACGTTTGGAAACTATTTTTCACTTCTTGAATAAAACTTCTAAGTAATTCCACTTCTTTATGCAACTTTTCCTTTTATGTTTGCATGAGAATAATTAAGCAGAAAACAGTCACAGCAGTATAGTAATTACTGTTCTTCTTCCTGTGAAATAACACTTTAAATTTGTCACCTGCTAGGCTTTAGATGTGAAATTTCTGCTTAGACTCTTTCCTCCACCCCCATTTCCCTCACTTTTCTAGCAGTACATATTTGCTGACAACAGATAGGTTTATTTTAATGAGGCCATGGTGTTTAAGGCTTAAAAGGTGGCCTATGATTTCTGTCACAGGCCTGGCTTTCTCTGTAGCAGAAATGGTGCAAAACTACAAGGTGTCAAGCATGCCATTTCTATATGCTACTTCTAATGGTGTTCAGCAGACAAGCCAGATGCAAAGCAGAACACTCTTCATGCTCTTTCTCCTCCCTGTCTTCTCCTTCTAACCAAAGGGTGCATAATAAATCCATCTGGACCCAGGATGTTTAGAGTAACCTTGTGCTAACGGTGTAGAGTGCCTCTCCTCCAGATTCACACAGCCAGGTTTTATTGGTTCCCAGAGAATGTGTGAGAAAGGGAGATGTTTTTTTATTAGCTGACATTCCTTAGTCATAAAGAGATACTAGTGAGTAGCCTTTGAACCCTCAACTCAATTTGCATCTTTATGTTATCCTTTTGAAGTTATCTGTAACCATTCCCTTTGAAGCATGCCTATAAGTTACTATGCAATGCTATGTATGTCATTACTTCCAAGGAGTCTGTCCTTGGGCAAGCTATGGAGTTTTAACAATAAAGCAGCTTTTGATTAAAAAACAATAAAAGCTTGATTATTGAGAAATATCGATGATTGACCATGCACATGATGATTTGGAAGTAAACTTACTTAGGGACGTAACCGAATTGGCAACTTTCTGACCGTATGGCCGAGAGAACTCCAGACAATGGAAAACTCCCCATAACTCCAGTGAGACCATGTGATGAGCTAAGAAGAGAAGGTGCCAGGGTGCAAACACCTCCATGGAACATCCTCGACGCTCGGAGAGCCACAGGGAGAGGATCTCCCCTGCACATGCAGCAGCTGTTTATCACCCCTAAAGTGTGGGTCCCTAGAATGTCCACCTCCTTGATGGACGAAGCACCAGCTCGGAGAGAAGAGATCCTGCCATTACCCTCCCTGTGCTCAAGAGCGGGGGAGGAAAGCGACCAGAGCACTTCGGAGGCGAGCGGAAGACATGGCCGGGATGATCGAGGGCGACCATGCCTGGATGAAGAGGGAGATGACAGGGGAGACAGAGAACAGCCACGAGGAGGAAGAGCCAAATCCCGACGCCCGGAAATTCCTCCAAACAGTGAGAACCGAGATGGCAGAAATGGCCAAGGGGCTGAGAGACGAGATGCAAGCCAATGCTATTTTCATGGCCCAAAAGATGAGGAGGCAATTGGAGAGAGCGCTGCAGCCACCAGATACAAGAGGGGGACCAATACCCCCTCTGGTAAGGCAACAGCCACTACCTCCACCTCCTTTACCGCTCATACCCCGCGATTACGGGAGAGGACGAGATCTGGATGCCACCTTCGACGGGGATCCCGAAGAGGTAGAGTACGTCTCAATTCAAGCGAATAGCTTCATGCATTATTGGGGAAATACCTTCCCTGACGAATTCAGCAGAGTGGATCCCCATCAGTCCGGCTTTTGCCCGGGTCACGGGACGGAGACAGTGCTGGTTGCTCTGGTGGATGACCTTCAGCGGCATCTGGACCGAGGCTGCTCGGCGGTACTGATGTTGTTAGACCTATTGGCAGTGTTCGATACGGTTGACCATCGGTTGCTGACTTGCCGTCTCGCCGACGCAGGGATTCAGGGGCTGGCCTTACAATGGCTTTCCTCTTTCCTCGATAGTTGGGGACAAAGGTGGTGATTGGGGGTGAACTGTCCCGAAAACACACGCTTGATTGCGGGGTGCCTCAGGGGGTGGTGCTTTCCCCGATGTTGTTCAACATCTACATATGCCCCCTTGCGCAGATTGCCTGGAGGTATGAGTTGGGTTGTCACCAATGTGCTGATGACACCCAGCTCTATCTACTCATGGACGGACGGCCTGACTGTCCCAGAAAATTTGGACCTGGCATTACAAGCCGTGGCTAGATGGCTCAGGCTGAGTAGATTGAAACTAAACCCAGCAAAGACAGAGGTCTTTTGCTTGGGTCGACGTGGTCCAGGAAGGGAAATTCCCCTACCAGTCTTAGACGGTGTGCCAGGGATGAAAGTAAATGTGATTCTTTCTGTTCATGCTAACTGTGAATGTGGTTCTTGTGAGCTGCAAAGTACGTACCACTGAGCAACTCACTCTATAGAAAAGTACCTGCATAGTACTTGACTACTACTGGCTGTTGCTGAAATTCTCTAGCAAGGGGACCAGATCCACATTCCCATTCAGTGGTGCTCAGTGCAAGAAAAAAATTGGTCATCTATTAACAAAGTCCTGCATGCTAAAAACCATGAGATACTAATTTTTTCAGAGATAATTTTTTTTAGATAAATGTTGTTTTAGAGCAGGGGTGTCAAACGTCAGTCCCATGGGCCAGAACCGGCCCGTCGAAGCTCTCAATCCATCCCACGTGGGTAGGGGAACCCCCTGCACACACCCCACTCCCCCACACCCAGTTGGGGTAGGCTATGTAACCCACAGCTCAATCCAGGGCTCAGACTGACAGATTCCCACCTGTTTTGTTATTCTGCCTGATCAAGAAGCTGCCTGGTTTGATCAGCAGGTCATGTGACCCACTGCTATTTTCTCGTTGGCTGTAACTGCTTCCTCTCTACTGCATAGTTCTGGTTTGGCTGCAACATTTCACCAGAAGAATTGATCTTTGGGTTCCATCTGAAGGCTGGCATCCCTGCTAAGTGTGAGCAAACTAAAAAGATATATTTATTTCTAAAAGTTCTCTGGGCAGCAGCTGTGTGAAGATGAGGCAGGGGAAGGAGTGGGCAGCCGGGCGCACAGCCTCTTGCCACCAGAGAGCTTGCTTGAGCAGCCTCGGCCCTAGGAGCTACTTCGCAGCTTCAAGGAGGTGTTTGGGTGCGTCTCTGGCAGTCATGTGAAGATCAGGCAGGGGCAGGGAGTGGGTGGCCGGCGCACAGCCTCTTGCTGTGGCAGAGCTTGCTGGAGTGGTCTCCGCCCCAGAAGCAACTGCACAGGCTTGCCGAGGTGTTTAGGTGAGTCTGTGGGGGCTTTGTGAAGATCGGGGTGGGGGAGTGAGGGGCTGGGTGCACAGCCGTTTGCCACAGGAGAGCTTGCTGGAGAGGCCTCGGCCCTAGGAGCAACTTCACAGCCTCAACGAGATGTTTGGATGCGTCTCTGGTAGCCATGTGAAGATCAGGCAGGGGGAGGGAGTGGGCAGCCCGGCGCACAGCCTCTTCGTGCAGGAGAGCTTGCAGGGGTGGCTTCAGCCCCAGGAGCAATTTCACAGCCTTGTGGAGGTGTTTGGGTGCATCTGCGGGGGTTGTATGAAGATCAAGTAAAAAGTTAGTCCACTGTGTAAACACCAGTCGTTTTCGACTCTAGGGTGATGTCCAGGGTTGCCAATCCCCAGGTGGGGGCAGCAGATCCCCCGGTTTGGAGACCCTCCGCCCACTTCAGGGTCGTCAGAAAGTGAAGGGAGGGGAGGAAAATGTCTGCTGGGGACTCTGTTATTCCCTGTGGAGATTTTTTCCCATAGAAAACCATGGAGAATTGATCCATGGGTATCTGGGGCTCTGGGGGGGGTGTTTTTTGGGGTAGAGGCACCAAATTTTCCGTATAGCATCTAGTGCATCTCCCCAAAATACCCCGCAAGTTTCAAAAAGCTTAGATCAGGGGGTCCAATTTTATGAGCCCCAAAAGAAGGTGCCCCTATCCTTTATTATTTCCTATGGAAGGAATTGAAAAGGTGTGCCGTCCCTTTCAATGTGAGGGCCAGAACTCCCTTTGGAGTTCAATTATGCTTGATCTTGGCTCCACCCCTAATGTCTCCTGGCTCCACCCCCAAAGTCCCCAGATATTTCTTGAATTGGACTTGGGGGAGGGCACTGGCAGCCGGGCGCACAGCCTCTTCTCATGGGAGAGCTTACTGGAGTGGCCTTGACCCCAGGAGCAACTGCACAGGCTTGCCAAAGTGTTTGGGTGCGTCTGTGGGGGCTGTGTGAAGAGCAGGCAGGGGGAGGGAGCCAGCAGCCAGGTGCCCAGCCTTGCCAAAGTGTTTGGGCAGTGGCAGCAGCAGTTGCAAGAAGTTGGGGCAGCCTATGTGCCTCTGGAAGAGTTAAGAAATCTGTGTAAGAAAGCACACTTTTCTGTGATTGGCAGTGGCTTTGGTTCTGATGGGTGCTGGGGAATGGAGGGAAGGGGATCCAAACCTAGGCTAGCCGTTCAACTCCCCTGTGCTACCAGTGTCTGTTCCTCTGGGAACGCCATCTTCCCAGTTGGGCATTGGTCTCTGCCCTCCATCCTGCCTGGGGCTGTCTCCCTGCTCTTGATAGCTCCACCAGAAGAATGTCATCATATTTACAGGTGGAGACGTAGGCATATGCAGACCACAGGCTCAGGGCTCTGTAGCGGGAGAGGAAGAGACTTGAAGGGGGGAGCATGATTTCGCTGGCATGATTTCAGTCACCTCTCTAGTTGTTTCACCCACCTTGGAAGGAACTCAGAGACTGGCACAGCTACTAAGTTTCATGGGGTGCCCAAAGCCACATTTTTTGGCTCTTGGGAAACTTTTATGGCTTCCTCAGGAGAATATGCTTTCCCTTGGAAAATCCAAAGGAAGCTGACTTGCATCAGAGTACATACCCTTTCTGTTCTTTTGGAGGTTCCTGGTAATCTGGCAGTTAAGCAGATAGTGGCTGGAATTCTTTCACATGTGACGAGATCATGCTATGATTTTGACTAGGGATCCTGGAGGGGTTTCTTTGCCACATTCTGGGCATGGAGCAGGGGTACCTGGGGGTGGAGTGGGAAGGTATTTGTGAATTCCCTGCATTGTACTACATGACCCTCGAAGTCCCGTCCAATTCTGTGGTTTTCTGGTTGGTTGCTGGAGTGTTAGGAAATGTGTCATAGTGTTGTGAGAGAGTGTTGTGTCACAGTTGCCCAGGTTTGTTTGTTGTATTATTATTTTGCTTGTTGTATTATTGCAACCACTGCAACTCTTACAATGCTTGTGCAGTGCCTGATTCTGTCTGGGAAGCCACTAAAAGGGTCAGTCTTCCCCAAATGATAAAATGCCATGTGCAATTGAAACTAAGTGCAAAGCACTATTATAACTAAAATCAAATGGCCTCACTGCTGTGGATTGATATGAGTCTTTTTAAAAACAATCACCCTTTTCCATTGCAGCATTTTCTTGGCAAGTGTGTGGTTTGGCAAGACATTGGTGATAATGGCATCTTTGAAGATGAGAAAA
This sequence comes from Heteronotia binoei, assembly GCF_032191835.1. NCBI lineage: Eukaryota > Metazoa > Chordata > Lepidosauria > Squamata > Gekkonidae > Heteronotia > Heteronotia binoei. The sequence goes on from NC_083230.1 coordinate 6,698,047, forward strand.
GTAGATGCAGAATGTTGTGTTGTCTAAGAAAAATGGAGAATTTTTTCTCCGCTACCTGGCATTACATTTTATGACATGCATGGCCAGGCCCCCAATGTCCCATTTATGTCAGATCCGGCCCTCATAACAATTGAGTTCAACACCCCTGTTTTAGTGGGAGATCCCCCTGCCGCACAGGAAGGGTGGATGCAAGCTTACCATTTGAAAAACATGATGCTTAAAATCTTAGCGTGTTATTTTGAGTCTTGTAATTATCACTTTTACTTCTGTAAGGATGTAATAATGTTAATGCATCAGTGATTTTGTTTAAAAAATAGACACACCAACACAGAAGCAGGGGGCAGAAATTAATGAATAAAAATGGCTGAGGTTCCAAACTGTCAATCTGCCTTTAATGAGAAAGTGTTCTCGTGAGAGATGAAGGATTGCTGCCAAATTCCTCCCCTCAAGTTATATTTATGCTACCCCACTGGTTTTTGAAAGGAACATAGGTAAGTAAGAGGAACATGGCGAGTCTGATATGGCTTCTTAATTGTTTTCCTTGTAAAGCAGATTAGCAGATCAGAAGCTCAGCCATTTTTTAACCTTCATTAATCTCAGCCCTCTTGTAGTATGCTAATGCGACTTCTTTCTCCCTGGTACTTCCTTGTTCTCTGCATAATCACTTTACTAACTGCAGAGGCTAGAAGTCATAAATCAAGTCTTCCAAAAATAACAGGATCACCCTTAAAATTATGCAAAGAGTTTTTGTGTTCTGTGTTTTTTTAAGCCCTTAAATGCTCTTAGGACTTTGTGACCAAGGTTCCCTCCTCCCAATAGTAATAAGCACAGCACTAAAACATACAGACACCTTAGCAAGGAAGCCAGGTTCTTGGCTTCAAGTGAGAAAATATTGGCAGTGAAGATAAACCTACACGACCACTGCAGTCATCTTCAGAGGGCCTGCTTTGGGTGCCGTGCCTTAGTGGCACCAAAACTCTGGAATTCTTTCCCCAAGGAGATTCTGTTGCCCTCTTGTGCCAGCAGATAAAGACTTGTTTTTTACTAGACATTCCCTCAATGATCTCTCCTTCCTCCCCAATGTTTTAACTGTTGCTTTTATCTTTTATGCTTATTTTAAGCTTTGGTTTTAATTATATATTTGTGTGTTAATTCCAATGGCTTTTAAGATTATATTTCAATTTGTATTTTTTTAGATTTATAAGCTGCCTTGGTGGCCCATGGAGACCAAGAAGCAGGATACAAATCTTGTGAATGAATAAAAATAAATAAGAAACACAACTACCACATAATATTTTGACAGTATATCGGCTGAGGAATGAAATACCCTGCATCTAAGGCGGTGGTGTCAAACTCATTTGTTACAAGGGCAGGAACTGACATAAATGTCACTTTGTTGGGCTAGGCCATGCATGCCATAAAATGTAACATGAGGTAGCAGAGATATAAACTTTACAGAGATTATTTCAGATGCTGAATGGCAACAAGCAGGTGTGATTGGATTAGATGTGATATGCAGAGGGGTAGCAGGCATGGAGATATCAGCATTGGTGATGAGACTAGGCTTCCCAACCCTCCCGCCCAGGCGGGGGACCCCAGGATTTACAGCCTCTTCCCCTGCTCTCCAAAAAAATGGAAGCGGGGGGAGGGGGGAAACGGCGCCAAGGAGCGTGGCAAGCCGCCCCATCTCAGAGGAGCAGCTAAGGTGAACCGGAGAAGAGGCGGCAGCAGCGCAGAGCGGAGGGGGCAACGCCGCTGCGCTGCCGCCTCTTCTCCACTTCACTGTAGCTGCTCCTCCAAGATGGGCTCAGCCTGAGCCCATCTCGGAGGAGCAGTTACAGTGAAGCAGAGAAGAGGCGGCAGCAGCGCAGTGGCATCGCCCGCTCCGCCTCTGAGGTGAAATCAGAGAAGGGGAGGGAAGGAAGACATTTAAAAAGGTGTGCCGTCCCTTGAAATATGATGGCCAAAACTCCCGTTGGGGTTCAGTGATGCTTGTCACACCCTTGCTCCTAGCTCCACCCCAGTGTCTCCTGGCTCCACCCCCAAAGTCTCCTGGCTCCATCCCCAAAGTCCCCAGAGATTTCTTGAATTGGACTTGGCAACCCAGGATGAGACAGGAAACCTAGCCCTCAGTTTGGTCCAGGAGGATGCAAAGATTAAATGGAAACAAGCCTGAACAAGGGAACCGTGACTCATGAAAGCTCATTCTCTACCACACATTTTGTTAATCTTTAAGGTACTACTGGACTCTTGCTCTTCCCACTGTTACTATTTTATTTATTTATTTATTTATTTATTATTTATATCCCGCCCTTCCCACAAAGATGGCTCAGGGCGGCTCACAACAGACAATAAGTCAAAAATTAAATTAACATTTAAATATATAAGCAGTTAAAACAGTCAAAACACTTAAAACCTTAAAACCTTCACCAGTCACCTGTAATTAATAAACATCTTCTCTACTCTACAAAGCAGAGATGATTTTGTAAAATGTAATTAAGTTGGGTTATCTTTTTCCAGAGTACTCTTATCCTACAAATGGGTAACATAGATATATGCAGGCTAGTAATTTTTGTAGACCTCTCTGCAAAACTGTTTGAACAAATTCTTGGAAATTGCTGAGGTTATTTACCCTGCACCAAAGAAATAAGCTTTTCTCTTTGAAGAGGTGAAGAAAGGAGGGTCTGACCCAGGAAAGGAGTATTTGTAGTTTCTGCAGTTGAGGAAGTAACATCAGAGATTCATTCACAACTCAATTTTTCAATAATAATAAAGCTATTTAATAATCATGAAGTACAAAAAGCTGACATGACCGCAAATGTTACCTGCCAGGATTAAACCTAAGAGATCACCTTATCAAATATAGCAGTTTCCCTAAATTAGCAGATGCCCAGACCATAGGGTTGCCAAGTCCAATTAAAGAAAAATCTGGGGACTTTGGGGGTGGAGCCAGGAGACTTTGGGGGTGGAGCCAGGAGACATTGCGGGTGGAGCCAAGAACAAGGATGTGACAAGCATAATTGAACTCCAAGGGAGTTCTGGCCATCACATTTAAAGAGACAGCACACCTTTTAAAATGCCTTTCTTCCATAGGAAATAATTAAGGATAGGGGCACCATATTTTGGGGCTCATAGAATTGGACCCTCTGGTCCAATCGTTTTGAAACTTGGGGGGTACTTTGGGGAAAGGCACTAGATGCTATACTAAAAATTTGGTGCCTCTACCTCAAAAAATAGCCCCCCCCCAGAGCCCCCAATACCCACGGATCAATTTCCTATTATTCCCTATGGGAATCGTTCTCCATAGGGAATAATAGAGTGCCTAGTAGACATTTCCCTCCCCCCCACGCTTTCTAAAGGGGGGGAGGGCCTCCAAACTAGGGAATCCCCTGCCCCCTCCCTCTCACACACACACACTTACCAGATCTTCCTCCGGACAACTCTACTTCCTGTGAAAACGAAAGCAAAAGAAAGGGAGGGGCCATTCTCAGAAGCCCTTTCTGCTTCCTGCCCAGCCTTAAAGGGGCAGACATTTTGCAAACGGCTCAGGAGCTCTACAACATGAAGCCTAAAGGTATGTTCTCCCCCCCTCCACCCCCGCTTCCAGAGTTTTGAAGAGCGGGAGATGAGGCTGCGAACCCAGAAGTCTCCCGCCAGAGCGGGAGGTTTGGGAAGCCTACCAGACCATAGATATAAGTACTGACCAGTATTTTACTGGAGTGCCACAAGATAATGTAAAAATACTTTGTTTAAATATCATTTTACTAAATACTTAGTTTACCTATTCTTTTAATATAGAACTATATGCAATTTGCATTGCAATTAAAGAGCAGTATTTAACAACCTAATATGTTGTATCCAGGGCTTTTTTGGTAGAAAAAGCACAGCAGGAACTCATTTACATATTAGGACACACCCCATTGATGTCACCATTGTTTCACATAGGGCTTTTTTGTAGAAAAAGCCCAGCAGGAATTCATTTGCATATTAGACCACACCCCCTGGTGCCAAGCCAGCCAAAACTGCGTTCCTGTGCGTTCCTGCTTAAAAAACACACACACACACACACACACACACACACAACCCTGGTTGTATCTATGCTTCAGTCGCATCCACTAATATTGTGACACACTTTAGGCTCATCTTGAAACAACAGTGTGGTGCTTCTTGGTTCCTTACAAACTCTGGTCAAGCTAAAAAAAGGTAAAGGTCGTCCCCTGTGCAAGCACTAGTAGTTCCCGACTCTGGGGTGACGTTGCTTTCACAACGTTTTCACGGCAGACTTTTTACGGGGTGGTTTGCCATTGCCTTCCTCAGTCATCTACATCCCTGGTCAAGCTAGCCTGGCTTTAATATCCCAGCTAGGCTGCTTGACTGAGAAAGCCTTCTTGAAATTCCTTCACGAGAGAAAATTGCTAGTGGTCTTCAAGTGAAAATATCAACACCTGTTGGAAGTTGCTACTGAAAAGGGACCCCTGAATAATTAACGAATACCCCTATAATAATAAATGAAAATATGGTTTTGCCTTCAGAAGAGAATGTCTGATGCAACATTTAGAGTGACTGTTGGAGGCCACACAGCCCAAAATGGGAGTGGATTCAAGGTTGTAAAAGTAGATAAAAGAGGCCCCTCAAAGGAGCTTCTGCTAAGCTGATAAGGCATGGAGGCAGCGGAGTGGAAAATTACTGGAAGGAAAGTGAGGGGGTGGGGAAATGTTGAGGAGGCTTGCCTGCTTGTTTTGGGGTTGAATAAAAACGGCTTGCATGAGGAAAACTTTAACTTAGTCATTTTGGGGGCTATGCCTGACTAAGTTCAGCTCTGATGTCAAAGTAGATCATTTCATACCTAGAAATGTGTGGCGCTCCGTTATTTACCTGCTACTTAAAATGGTGCACTGGCCGGGAAATAACGGGGTAAGCATTTTTCCTACCCCTTGGATGACAGTATAACTTCCTTCCACCGTGCCATGTGTCAGTGATTGTTGTGGACTATGGAAAGTGGGAGTGGGTGACGGGTCCTATGCAGGGCAGGCAATCAGTGAGGGCAGGACACCTGTGGGACCACCTCTGATAGCTGATGCCAGCACAGCAGTAGCTTCAGATGTGGGAAGGATCTGATGTGCGAGTGCACTGTCCCCCCATCAAATGCCCAGTTGGCCCCACCTAAGCTGCTGGGCCAAGGCAAAAGCTACCAACAATCAGGGAGATAGCTGGGGGGGGGGGGACTGGATGGGGACAGGGCACATTAAGACAGGTGCACACCCTGATGCTCTGGAGACTGTGAGGGCTGATAACCCAGGCATTAGCCTCGGCACTACCGAGGTATGTTCCTGTAGAAGCTGACATCTCTTTGAGGCTGGGTGGCAAGAGCAGAGCACAGCTGAGTGGAGGTGGAAAATTTCAGAGGGTGGTCCCCTATGGAGGCCTGTTTCAGCCATCTGCATCCCAAATGTCCCAGGGAATTTTCCCATGCAGATGAGGGGCTTGCAAAGTACATACCAGGAAACTCCAACTTCTGTTGGCCAAAATGACACGTGCAACAGTGAATGTGCCCATCAGCATACTGGATGCCTTCCCCCTCCCCTCGATGGTAACAGTAATGAACAATGCCATCAGGACACCAGCCGAACTGGTTGCAGCAACCCAAGATGATTTCAGGGCCCAGTAGCTACAGAGTTAGGAGCATCCGCCTGCTTCTGGATGGATGTCAGAGGCCTGCATTGGGTGTGGGGGGAATTGGCCAACCATTCAGGAGTAGTCCCTCCCATGAACCCCTGACCTGGATTTATGTTAGGTTTACAAAAAACTCAATGTGGCCTCCTGACAGGGGTGCAACCCCATGCCACTACCATCACACCTGGCAGAAATCCCAAGCTCTATTGTCAGTGTCACTCCTTACCTTGTTCAGAGTATGGTGAAAAAAAGAATGGCTTGTGAGAGTGGAGGGCTGTGGTGCCCAGAAGATCCCTGGGCCAGTTTGAAGAGCCTGACTGCCTGTGGCCATTGGATGCAGCTGCAGGTTCCGCAGAGATAACTCTTGTCAATAGCCATGTTCCCAGGCATGGAGTCCCCATCTTGCCACAGCCCTTCCCTCTCTCCGAATCCTCCAAGGCTGTCAATCCTGGGGGCATGCATCCTGAGCCACCACCACATTCCAACAACCCAGGTAGAAATTTTGATATTCAGATCAGGCCCACAACTGGCTATCAGAGTCTGGAGGTAGATGTCAGCTACCCTCAGCAAGAGCAGGGGGCTCAGCCAACGTTGTGTGCCCCACCCATTCTGCTTTCCCCAACTATGAGGATGAAGGGCATCAATACCTGTGAGCAAACAGGTGTCACAAGCACAGAAGCATCCCAGGACCCACATTGCTGGGAGCAACCACTTGCTGCTGTATGAATGCTGAGAGCCTGCACTGTGAGGGGATTGGGCACCCATACAGATATGCAGTCCCTCCCATGAACCCCCCACCTCAATTCTGGTTATGCTTGCCGAAACTGCATATTTGGGCCCTCACACTTGGAGATGGTAACTCTTAGCTGTAAAGCTTTCCCCTGTCCAGGGGATCCCCACCCATGTGAAAAGTAGAATGGTGAAGGGTGATCTTGAGGCCCAAGCTACTGGGGCCCATGGGTTCAGAGAGCTGGCATCCCCTCTGGCAGGGACCGCCATGACCTCTCAGGCTCTGAGGGTATACCAGGAGAGGCGGTCCAGAAGGCACCATAACCTTGAATCTGATCCACTGGAAGCCAGTGCAGCTTGCACAGCACAGGCTGAATGGGTGCTGTGCAGGGGGTCCCAGTAAGGACTTGCACAGCCACATTCTGGATCAGTTGGACCTTCTGGGTTAACCTCTAGGGCAGCCCTATTTAGAGCAAGCTACAGTAGTCTAACCTGAAGGTGACCGTTGCATGGATAACCATAACTAGATCAGGGCAGTGCAGGGAAGGGGCTAGTTGCCTGACCTGGCACAACTGGAAGAATGCCAGTCTGGCAACATTTATGATCTGGCCCCCAGTGACAAGGAGGCATCCAGAATCACACCCAGACACTTGACAGTTGGTGCCGGTAGTAAGGGCATATACTATCAAGAGCCAAGAGCAGGCATTCCAAACCCATGTCCCCCCTCCCCCCAGCCATAGAACTTAGTCTCAATCAGCTCTGCTTTAACCATCTCACCACAGTCTCCAAGCTCTTTTCTTGGGAAGACATTCTAATTTGGAATGTTTTTCCACCATTTTCCAAGATGGCAGATATGGTCATTTCAGTATTTAAAATTCACATAAGATGCTCATCTTTTTGTCAAAATATAAGTCTTTTAAGTCAATAAAGCCAAATACATTAGTTGTAAAAATACCCATTTTTCCTTAGCCATCGCTTGCAAGATAAAAGATCTTTTTTCACATTCTTGCAGAATGCTCATATTGGTATCAAACTGTATATTTGAGGGTATTAATAATTCTTTCTACTGCAAATACAAAATATAGTATTATTTTTTAAAGGTCTGTATTATTTGAGGAGGAGGATAAACCCAGAAAAACTGTTTTTATTAATGTTTGTGAGGCCTGTAATATTGGGACAAAATGCAGCAGGAAGAAAAGAGGTGAAAATTCCTAAAAGTACAGAAAATTATTTATTCTGCTTAACCTTAACAATTTGGATTTGATCTTTGCAATGGGGCTAGATTTGAGTCTGATTGCTGCAGGGCAAATTAATCCTTGCATTATAAAGATTAGTGTCTAGGACTCTGACTGGAAAGACCAGCATTCAGAACCTTGCTCAGCCATGATGCTCACTTTAGCAGACAACTAACTTCCAGCATAATTTACCTCATAGGTTTTGTTAGGAAGATAAAACAGAACGACCCCATATCTACCATACAAAGGTAACTGAAGGAAGGATGATTTCCAGAATCACATTTATAAATGTGATAAATAATTCGTAATAAATACTATAGTATCTTTAAATTCTGTATGTTAATTAAAACTAATAAAAGAATACTGATTGCAATGCAAAAAATTGTTATGACTGTTCCTAATCCCTAAAAGTTTAAATTACGCTTGTCCTAAATGTTAGCAAGAATGTTGTATCTATCTTGAATATAATTAAATAATTATTTCAGAACCATTTATCCAGGCACCCCTTTTTGTTATTCTGAAATGCATTTCTAAATTTTTTTGAGAATAAATCTGAAATATATAGTGCTGCAAGCACAATAAGAAAGACTAGTACAGTTTCTATTTATGTCTGTTTTCTAAACTGAAAAAGTCTGAGCATGTATTATTAGCTGGTTGAAAAGAAAAAAAAAATCTGTTGGATTAATAATGCTTCCACTCCTCAGCTACAGGCATAGCGTAGAATGCAATGAAGATCCGTGAGGTCAATTTCACATCTTCTGACAAGTATATTAAGCATACTTGGCAGTACAACAAATTTTTATCTGTACGGGTTTCTCAAGGTTCATTCCCATCTAGAAATATTTATGAAAGAGGAAAATTTATCAACTAAAATCAAAATGTAAACTTTGCTGACCAATGTCAATTTGGTTCCTTTTAACAATTCAATTTACTTTTAGATTCCCCCAGATATGAGCGATATCGGTATTTTATCTCCCTCTTAATTAGTAATTATGTACTGGTGAGAAAAATAGGATCTCTTTCCAATTATCTCAGATCTCAGTGATTATTTAAACTTGGTTAATTAGCAGTGGAGGGCAGTGGTACATCTTCTGGACAAAATGTGTTTGATAATCCCTATTAAAATATACATGGTGGTGGTTGACTTGTAACAAAAAAGTGGCAGTTCAAAGGGTATTAGATACCGCACAAGGCAAATGAGGCCTATTAAAACTTGCCCAACTGTTCTAATGAGAATGCCGAGGGTCATTTCTCCTGGTTTACCATCTGCTTGGTTCCTGGCATGAGCCTCTGGTGTGAAGGGAGGGTCCTGAAGCCCATTTGGCTTGTCACAAAGTAAGCCAGGGACATGAAGCCCTTTGAGCAGCCTGCAGAGATACACTTATTTATTTATTTATTTATTTGTTCTATGATTTGTATCCCGCCCTTCCCATAAAAATGGCTCAGGGCGGCTCACAACAGACGATAAAACAGAATTTAAATTGATATTTAACATTTAAAAAGTCAGAACATTTAAAACCTAAAAAACTTAAAAACCTTAACATCAAATGCAATATAATTAACAGGAGTTTAATAAGCTACATTTATTCCCAGTCAGGTGTAGGCTAGCCGGAAGAGGGTTGTCTTGCAGGCCCTGCGGAACTGAGTAAGGTCCCGCAGGCCCCTCACCTCCTCCGGCAGCTGGTTCCACCATGTGGGGGCCATTATGGAAAAGGCCCTGTCTCTGCTTGTCTTAAGACGGACTTCTTTAGGCCCGGGGATGGTGAGAAGGTTTTGAGTTCCCGACCTCAGTACTCTCTGGGGAACATGTGGGGAGAGACGGTCCTTCAGGTAGGCAGGTCCCAGGCCATATAGGGCTTTAAAGGTAATGACCAGCACCTTGTACCAGACTTGGTATGTTATTGGGAGTCAGTGCAGAGCCCGAAGACCCAGCCGAATGTGCCCCATCTTGGGAGGCCCAATAACAGCCGGGCCGCGGCATTCTGCACCAGCTGCAATTTCCGAGTTCGGCACAGGGGCAGCCCCATGTAGAGGGCATTGCAGTAGTCCAACCTCGAGGTGACCGTAGCATGGATCACTGTTGCTAGGTCATCGCGATCCAGGAAGGGAGCCAACTGCCTTGCCTGCCTAAGATGAAAAAATGCGGACTTGGCAGTGGTTGCTATCTGAGCCTCCATCTTTAGGGAAGGCTCCAATAGCAACCCCAGGCTCTTGACCTTATCCGCCGCCGTCAGCGGCGCACCGTCAAAAGCTGGCAAGGGGATTTCCCCCCCCCCCCCGGTCCCCGACGACCCAAGCAAAGGACCTCTGTCTTCGCAGGATTTAATCTCAGTCCACTCAGTCTGAGCCACTCAGCCACGGCCTGTAGTGCCCGATCCAGATTTTCTGGGGCGCAGACCGGCCGGCCGTCCATAAGCAGATAAAGCTGGGTGTCATCAGCATACTGGTGACACCCCAGCCCATACCTTCGGGCAATCTGGGCAAGGGGTCGCATATAGATGTTAAATAACATCGGGGAGAGAACCGCTCCCTGGGGCACTCCACAATCAAGTGTGCGCCTCCGGGATAGTTCCCCCCCGATCGCAACCCTTTGTCCCCGACCTTCAAGGAAAGAGGAAAGCCACTGCAAGGCCAGCCCCTGAATCCCCACGTCGGCGAGGCGGCAGGTCAGTAACCGATAGTCGACCATATCGAACGCCACCGATAGGTCCAACAACATCAGCACTGCCGAGCCACCCCGGTCCAGATGCCGTTGAAGGTCATCTACCAGGGCAACCAACACCGTCTCCGTCCCATGGCCCGGGCGAAAGCCGGACTGAAGTGGGTCAAGAATGTCATGCTAAGGTAGTCTAAAACTTTCTCCAAATGTTGCAGTCATTCTATATTGTTTTTTAAATTGTACATCCTGTGACCAAAAAACACAAATACAGAACCCTATTTCCTCTCTCTCCCCCTTCCTTAACAATACAATAATAGCAGGAGGCATGCATTTCCTCTGTCTACAACGGATCTCCCATTCCAATTAGCCAGTGAGGTAAAAGGCTGATGTCCTGAGGCAGCCTAGAACATACCATAGATTCCACAATTGCCCCAACACTTGGCGACAAACAGAATCGGAACTATTTCATGAAATGTCTTTGAAACACCCTGTGAAGAAATGTATTGTTTCCTGGCTGGCTGGCAATGAGCAAGACTTCACTCTGCACTTTAACTATTTTTCCTCTCAGCTAAGAACAAGCAGGAGGGGGGAAGGAAGTTAGCCCATAGCCTTCCAGATGCAGCTCTTAAGAAATGTTAATAGGTCTTGCTAGAGACAATGGGATGGACCAGTTTACCCCTACCCTTCCTCAAGCAGGGAATAGAGGTGGAGGTATTAATGGCTAGATAGGTTACAGGAAGGGACTTCCAGGAGACAACAGGAAAAGAAGACTTGACCTGAGCTGACCAGGGTGAGGGAGGAGGAGACAAAAAAAAACTGCCTTGCAAAGGGAAGGCGGTCTCCCTTTTCCTTGGGATACTGACCTGGACAGACCTCTTGTCTGAAGTGGGGAGCAGGAAACCATTTTTGGACCATGAGGCTGGCCCAAAGAGCAAGTGTTAAGGTAATGGCAGATCTTTAGAGAACTAGGATACATAAAATAAAGAGCCTGTCCTAAGTTTAACATCTAGTTAGGGCATGTTTTAGAGAGAGGAACGGGATTTGCATTTTACCACTTTTTTTGTTCTTCCTTGCTTCAACCTGGCATGGTGCTAAAATATGCTTGTAATCATTTTAATAAATACTTTAAACTTTGGATTCTGGGAGTGGTTGTCTGTACCACATAGACCTCCCCCACAGCACACTGTTTCAGGCACACTATATTAAAGGGGAGCCTCAGGCAGCAAGGCAAGCAGTAGGCAACTGGCTAGGCAATCATCTTTCCCTGTGGTAGCCAGGCAATGGGCTAGCAGAAGACTCTGACACAAAGGCTATGAGCTTGGAAGGGAAACTAGGAGTCCTGGTCCTCTCAGAGCAAAACTCCTATGTTGGTCAGGTGGTGATAGCAGCTGCTAGGAGGCAGAAAGGAAAAGCCCCTCCAGGGGAGTTTGGAACCTCAAGCAGGGCAAAACAGAATTAGCAATCAATTAAAACTCTTGTTTACACAGGGAGGCACTTGGATACCTAAGAAAGCACATAGCACAGCATAGCACAGCTCTATGATCTTGTAACAAAATTTTGCTTTGTTTCTAGTGAACAGAGACATACTTGCTAAGCTGCTGTGGTCTTGCTGTGCATGAATTATTACAGTGTCTAGGAATAAGACCTGTTGAGAGGAAAAATACAACGGCTCAAGAAAGAGGCTCTGGGCAAGCGTCCCCCCTTGCTGCCTTCCTATCCACCCAAGTGAAGGCATTCGCTCCCCTCACCCTTGCCCACCCCCCACAACTTCTCCCTCCTCCAACTACTCCCCACCCCCCAACCACTTCTTCCTCTCAACTTCCCCTGCACCCTTAGAACTCCACCCATGATATTCACTCACCCTCCGCCCTTGCTGTCTTCCCACCCACCTTGCAGTTGGAAAATATTTATTTATTTATTTAATTATTTGGTTAATTTATATTCCGCTTTTTCCCATGCGGGCTCAGGGTGGATCACAGTCATAATAAAACAGTTAAAATACAACCATAACTTAATAATATACGAGTAAAAACATAACTCAAAAATATACACAGGCGGGCAGGCACGTTTTTCAGGTGAAAAAATATAATATTTCAGCTTGTTATAGTTTTCTAGCCCATTGTGGGGGAGGGCAATAGAAGGTATAAACAGTGAAATGAGAGGACGTCCGCTTGCCTCAACCGAAGGCCTGGCGAAACACCTCAGTCTTGCAGGCCCTACGAAATGGAAGCAAATCCGGTAGGGCCCGGATCTCCACAGGGAGCTGATTCCACCAGGCCAAAAAAGCCCTGGCCCTGGTCGAGGCAAGCCGGATGTCCCTTGGGCCAGGGATGGCCAGTAGGTGTTGGCTGGCTGATCGCAGTAATCTTCGTGGCTCGTATGGGGAGAGGCGGTCCCGCAGGCATGTCGGTCCCAGGCCGCGTAAGGCTTTAAATGTCGGTACTAAAACCTTGAAGCAGATTCGGTATTCAATTGGTAACCAGTGCAATCTGCACAGCATCGGCCGACTGCTTTGTCGGTGCGGGTGTTTGCAGAGAGAGCGGTGTGATGTGCTCAACGGTGAGCCCCAGTAAAGAAGTGAGCCAGACACCTGCAGCTAGTGCTAAAACAGTGTATTTACAATATATATACAACGTGCTCACTAGTGCAGAAAGATACATTAAACACAGGACCAAAGTGCTCCGCCAGCATGTGAACTCTCAAAGAGAGACCTGTGCATTGCAAGCACAGTCCATATATAGTTCCATCAGCCAATCCTGGCAGTCCACAGTTATGCTGACTCAGCAGGTCCTTTCCACCTGTCCTCTGCTGGCTAGAACCGGCCTGTAGATAAGGTCACTGTGACCTAGCATGCCAGCTAGATCACCTGCTGTCACATTTGAGCTGTCAAACTGTGTAAAGATAGATTCAACTACTGACACACCTCCTAATCTATCGTACACAGTGAATCTAAACATTGGACACAGTTTACATACACACTTGACAACTGTACACCATACACAATGTTATGCAATGTTACACACACATGCCTACACATTGTTTCCTAGACAGCAGTATCATACACTTATCACATTTACAGGTTTACAATTTCCAATCCAGGAACTCATCATCATTGTCCTGGTCAGCCAGTTCCCTCTGGCGTTTGGCCTCAGCCTCCTTGTTACGTGCCTCACACTCTGCCACCCAGACCTTCCACGTCTCAGCCTTTTTCCTGAGTGTTTCTTGGAACCCTGGTGGGTCTGGTTTAACTACCAGTGTTACATATGGCACTTTATACCTAACAGGAGGGATACCCTTTGTGGCTCTGGCAGATACTCGTGGCCCTGCACTCGCACCGGGCTCGACTTCTTCAAGCTGACTGCTTGCCACCTCCTGGGCTGGTTCCACCTCCGACTGAGAGGTTGCACCTCCTGACTTGGAAGTTCCACTTCCTGACTTGGCACCTGAGGCTCTGTGCCAGCATTGGGCTCACCTTCTTCTGCCTGTCTGCTTGCCACCTCCTGGGCGGGAGATTGTTGTTCCTGCTTAATCTCCCTTGGCAGGACTCCAGCACTGTTATCAGTACTTAACAGCAATACAAGTTCTCTTTCAGTACTGTGTAACTCAGGCCACCTGCTGTGTTCATTAAACCTGGCAGTTCTACTGAAAGTTAGCTTGGCCCTGTTATCGCAAAAGCGATAACACCTTGCTTCTGGCTTGTAGCCCAGAAAAGTTAGGCTTACTGCCCGGCCAGCTCCCTCCCTCCTATTCTCCGAGGGAATGGTAACCCAAGCCTTCATCCCAAAAACCTTTAAAAAACGCAAGTCAGGGACTTTATCATATAGCCTTCTATACGGCATGTCATTCACAGCCTTGCTCCAAATCCTATTACAAAGATATACTGCAGAGTACATGGCCTCGGCCCAATAAGAAATTGGCAATCTGGCATCCTCCAACATGCTGTACATTAAATTCTGTAATACAGCTCCATGCCGCTCGGCCAGCCCATTTTCCTGGGGCGTGGCAGGGTTAGCTAATCTGTGGGCAATGCCCTGGCTCTCCAGCCAACGTTTCAACTCATTTGACAGAAACTCACCCCCGCGGTCAGTCTGAATAGCTTTGATATGCATATCCAACTCCCTTTCCACCGCTTTTGCCCATTTAGTAAACATTTTGTATACCTCGGACTTGTGCTTCATGGCAAACACCCAGGAATACCTGGTATAGTCGTCAGTAGCCACTAGGCAATACTGCCTCCCCGACAGACTCTTTGGAAATGGGCCAATCACATCGAGGTGAATGAGCTCTAAAGCACGCTCACTCTTTCTGGTGCTTTTCCTAGCTACTGCACAAGCCCTGCTCTTAGTCTTTTTACAGACCTGGCAGTCTAAGAAACACCTGCAGGGCTTCACCTTCAGACCTGGCACCATCTGTAGGGTCTTTTTCAATGCATTAAACCCACAGTGCCCGAGTCTTCTATGTAACAGATGGATGCATTGGTTGTGCACTGGCACATTTGACACTTGTGCAGCCTGGGCACAATGACTCTGGACCACATATACATTCCCATCTCTTTTCCCAGTAGCAAGCAGCTTCCCCCCACCTCCTAAGATCTTACAACAGGTTTTTTCAAATTTTACCTGATAGCCATCATCAATTAGCATGCTGACACTTAGCAAATTTGACCTTAATGAGGGGACACACAAAACATGCTGGAATGTGCAATCCAAAACAGGAAACTCTACACAGCCAGTACATGTAACAGCCGAGGCAGTACCGTCGGCTAATCTAACATGACTGAGTTCAGGAATATCAACATCTCTCAGCAGCTCCTTGTCGCAGCAGAGATGGCTTGTTGCACCAGAGTCTAATATCCAGACAGACCCGGTACTCTCTCCTGCAGAAGTGACCAGCCGGGCTTCTTCCTCACATCTGCTGGTGGTCCTCTGCCCTCGCTGCCTCCGTCCACACCGCTTCCCTTTCTCTGGGCAAACGCGCAACAGGTGCGAGGAAGAGCCACAACCAAAGCAACGCCTGACGGACAGTGCAGTCGGCTCCACTTCAGCCTTTGGTTGTCTGCCAGCAGCACAAGCCGGCTCATTCTTGGACGCCTTCCCAGACGAGCCGATAGCCACACGCTCTCCAGCCGACACTCCCGGATAGCTCACAGCTGCAATCCTCTCCTGGAAATCAAGCAGGTGGGCACACACGTACTCCATAGTCAGAGTCGCCACATCAACCGTCTCCAGGGATGTAATTAGGTGTGTAAACTCCGGCGGCAACGAAGACAGCAAAATATACACCCTGTCATCAGGAGCTACAGTTTTGCCCCTGGCTTCAAGCTCAACGAAGCAGTCTGTTAGCTTCTTGATGTGCTGCCTCACACACCCTCCAGCCGGCATTAAAGTGCAGAACATCTTCCTGGTCAAGGACATTAGGGAGCCTGCAGTGGTACTAATGTAGACCCCACTGAGCGCATCCCAGGCAGCCTTGGCAGTGTCCTTCCCACGCACATATATCAACTGGTCATCTCCTACTGCTAGCACAATATTTGCCAGGGCCTTCTCGGCCAACACAGTCTCGGCAGGAGATAACACGGCAGGGGGATTACTTACAAACAGCCATTGACCCTCACGCTTAAGATAGTGTTCCATTCGCAGGCTCCACACCGCGTAGTTGGCTGAGTTAAGCTTCTTGACGGCCACTGCAAGCTGCTGCTGAGCCATGATACCGACTCCTCCACACACCTGGCTGCCGTCCTCCCTCTGGCTCTCGGAATGAGATAGCTGGTACTTCTTTGTCCTTCAACCGGCGTTCCTCGCCTCCGGCTCCTTCACAACTCTCGGTCAGTTCAACACTCACATTGCTCCTCCGCGCAGCGGAACTGCCCTGGGCCCATAACCCTGTCGGTGCGGGTGTTTGCAGAGAGAGCGGTGTGATGTGCTCAACGGTGAGCCCCAGTAAAGAAGTGAGCCAGACACCTGCAGCTAGTGCTAAAACAGTGTATTTACAATATATATACAACGTGCTCACTAGTGCAGAAAGATACATTAAACACAGGACCAAAGTGCTGCGCCAGCATGTGAACTCTCGAAGAGAGATCTGTGCATTGCAAGCACAATCCATATATAGTTCCATCAGCCAATCCTGGCAGTCCACAGTTATGCTGACTCAGCAGGTCCTTTCCACCTGTCCTCTGCCGGCTAGAACCGGCCTGTAGATAAGGTCACTGTGACCTAGCATGCCAGCTAGATCACCTGCTGTCACATTTGAGCTGTCAAACTGTGTAAAGATAGATTCAACTACTGACATGCTTGCCCATAGAGGCAATCCAGTTACCAGCTGTGCTGCCGCATTTTGCACCAGTTGGAGTTTCCGGATCAGACCCAAAGGCAAGTCTGCATAAAGCAAGTTACAGTAGTCCAACCTGGAAGTGACCGTTGCATGGATCACTGTAGCTAAGTCATGGTGGGTCGGATAGGATGCTAGCTGTTTGACCTGCCGAAGATGATGAAATGCAGATCACACAACTGCTGTGTCCTGGGCCTCCATAGAAAGGGAAACATCCAGTGTCATGCCCAAGCTCCTCACCTTCTTGGATGGCACAAGAGGAGCACCATCCAGGGTGGGGAGATGGATGTCCGATATTAACCCTCCTCAGCTCAGGTATAGGACCCTCGTCTTAGTTGGATTAAGCTTCAGCCGGCTTATTTGCAACTATCCAGCCACAGCTTCTAGTGCCCTGGTCAAATGGTCTGGAGTGGCATCTGCATGGCCGTCCATCAACAGATAAAGCTGGGTGTCATCTGCATACTGGTGACAACCCAGCTCAAAACCTCAGGCAATCTGGGCAAGAGGGCACATGTAGGTGTTAAACATCATTGGCGAGAGAATAGCTCCCTATGGCACTCCACATTCATTGGTAATAAATTTTGAAAAAACAAAAGTGATGGCATTTGGTAAAAAAGCCAAGAAGAGGTACTGGACTATGAAAGGGAAGAAAATAGAACAAGTTACAAAATTTACTTATTTGGGAATGGTAATTCAGGATACAGGCGCCTACACTGAACATTGTAAGATGAGGGTGGAGAAAGCTGAGAAAACAATGTATGTTATCCTGAGATTTTTTCGTACTAAGGGGGGCTTTTATGTTCCGGCAGCACTGAAACTGTTCCAATACAAAGTTTTAACACAATTGCTCTATGGTATCAACTTGGGCATTTCGGCTAAAAAACTACAGGCTCTTGAGAAAATGCAATCAAAATTTCTTCGTAACATCTTGCAGCTCCCGCCAGGTGTGCCAAATGCCCTTTTGCGATTAGAAACTGGGCAAATGAGAATTGAGGCCAGAATTATGTTATCTTCGGCATATCAATGGCTAAAGATCCATACAAACAAAAAAGGTCTCTTCCCTCTAATAATTCAAGTCCTCTACAGGCCAAGGTGGCTGCAATTGGTTAGAAGCAATTTAGAAAGCATAGGATTCTCACTTGAAAACCTCTTGGCGCAGAGTAATGCCAAAGCAAAAAGTATTATTAAACAAAGAATCTGTGATATAGAGACACAAAGGGATCTAGAACAGGCCCCTTCTTTTTTGGCGCCTACTGAGACTAAATATGTTATGAGGATGGCCAAGTACTTTTCTTATTTGGAGGTATCAGCTCACAGAAGAGCCTTTACATTGGCTTGATGTGCAGTCATGCCCTCGAAGGTGTTAGAAGGGAAATATAGAAAAGTCCCGTATGAAGACCGACGCTGCCCTTGTGCTACGGGAGAGGTGGAGTCGATGACTCATATGTTTTTTTGATGTCCATTCCACCAAGTACATAGGGATAGGTTTGTTTCCCCGTTTGTAGTTAAACCAATGGCAGATGCGGACGGGGCGTGTTTAGAGAAACTCTTGGTGGATGCAAGTCCATCTATCTCTAGACAGATAGCTAAATTCTGCCATTACCTTGTGAAAGAAAATTGTATGTCTTGCATGAACTGTTGAATTCTAGGTTATATATGATTTTACATATTATGATCTAAAGGATTTTATATAAATTTGAACTGACTTTGGATTTTATAATTGGTAAAAAATGTGTTTTAGTTATCCTGGATCTGCATAGCTGGGGAAAAGTTTTAAGTATTTTATTGTGTTTATGTATTTTAGGAGGGTTTCCACATGATGTGTTATAGCTTTGATATTGGTCTATGACTGTAATAAAGTTTATTCATTCATACCTCTATCCATTTTCCATCCACAATCTCTCACATTCCCTATGATTGCAGAGCAAGAGAAAGATCTAATATCATGGGTGGGGGAAGGAAGTAATTCACCACTACTCCTTGCTCCCAGTTTTGAGTGTTTCGTGCCAAGATATGCAAGCAAAACATTGCCCCTGAACCTAGCAGGTAGAGCACCAGAAGACAGAATACCAACCAAATAGGAACTACTGCTTATATATAATCAAAGCCTGATGAAAAATTCCAAAACAACCTGGCCAAAAACTGACAAATTACTGAACAATTTAGTTTCAGCCTATCAATAAAGTAAAGTAAAACTGAGACTTCATTTTAAAAAAATTATCTGACCTCCACCATCCACATAACACTCCCCTTTGTGCACCATTTTTTTTTAATTTTTAAAATGAAGATAGGACATTTTCATTATTATACAAAACTGAAGGCAAAAAACAATTCCCTTTTTAAAATAACCACATGCTGCTAGGCTTGCCAGTCCCCAGGTGGGGGAGGGGATCCCCTGAAATTGTGGGCTCTGGCCCACTGCTGGCCAGTTGACTGACAGGAGAAACCCTGACCCCAAACAGCTGTCCCGACATGTAATCAGTGACTCACTGACATCACTTCCAGAAGTGATGTCATTATGTGGGGGCCATGCCCTACTTCTTGGACAAAACTCCATGGTTTGTAGCTGGTTTTACCACAGAAGTTCACCCCAACATCACCGATGCAATGACGTAACTTCTGGAAGTGATGTCAGCATGTCACCCACGTCCCTGCCCACCCCGGAACACCCCCCCAAATCCTCCCAACTGGCAGGCAGAAGACACTTGACAACCCCACATACTGCAGACCATAAAACAGCAAAACATATTAAAAATCATACATAAAATAACCGTTGTGAGAACAAATCATAATTACTGTAAGGTAAGACTTGTCTTTGTTTTTACTTTATCTTTGGTTTATTGATGAACTCTTTTGTTTCTCAACAGCTTTCTGCACTGCATTTGCAGTCTTCTCACTGGGAAGTCACCATGTTTCCCCCAAAATACAGTAACAAAAACAAAAAAAAACCACATTAATGAAAACAAAGAAATACTGATTTACTGACCAGTTTTTTAAAACTGTCATATTAAGGACCAAGATGACTTTTACTGATTTTACTGACCATTTTCCACCCCTGAATAGACAGCTCCAAATATCTTTCTACAGCTCCAGAATGCACATGGTCAACATGGAAACTGCTGTTTGATTATTAAAAAGATGTTATTACCAACAGATATGCACTAAGAGAGCTAGTAGCAGCAACATTAGTATAATCCAAGTAGTTTACTTAAGGATCTGTCTAAGGTTAAGCACTCAGTTAAATCATAATACAAAGCTGTATACTTTTACTCAGTAAACACAATGGTTTCTTCAGACTATGGTTATGTTACATTCAAAAGTAAAGTCATAGCTGGAAACTTGTTTTTTGCAAAGTGCAGTTATTCATAATTAAACAGCAAATGTCCCAGAGGCATCATGTCTTAAGATTCATATTGACAAGCAAAATAAGGAATTTCAGAGCATGCTTCACTGACTTATAACATATAAGAAATTTTCTGCCTTCAAGAACCTCATTTCCTCCTGGTCAGCACAACGTGCATTTTTCTTGGAGCCTTGCCGTGTGTGTTGACCTGATAAACAAGCCTCTGGCCCCATTAAAAGGTAAAGGTAGTCCCCTATGCAAGCACCAGTAGTTTTCGACTCTGGGGTGATGTTGCTTTCACAACATTTTTTTACGGGGTGGTTTGCCATTGCTTCCCCAGTCATCTACACTTTCCCCCCAGCAAGCTGGATACTCATTTGACCGACCTCAGAAGGCTGAGTCAACCTCAAGCCAGCTACCTAAACCAGCTTTCACTGGGATCGAACTCAGGTCATGAGCAGAGGGCTCCAACTGCAGTACTGCAGCTTTACCACTCTGTAACACATTACACTTTTAAAAATGCCATTCATAAGTTAATGACATACTACCTGTGAATGCAAATGTATATATTTTGTTATTTTTTTCTCCTTTCCTTTTTTCTTCATTTTTTTAGAAAACGAAAAAATGCCATTCATAAAATTGTTTTAATCAAAAGACGAGACAAACAGAGTCTTGTTTGTACTCTGGGAAAATCTTTACCAGGAAAAGATGTCGCAGTCTAGGTCCTGGAACCAGAAGTGATCTATCCTGCCAGTCTGCAAGTGGAGCACTGTTAATTCCTACTTTCAAATGCAACAAGAAAGATAATGGCCAGAATAGAGTTCTGAGTGAGCTCTGCCGGAATTTTATTCTCAGTTATTGGTTTTAAGGCAGCTTTGAGAAATTCTACCTGCCCGTGGGATTTGGTAAGATGATGAGATATCTTGCAGACCTTGTGGATCTGGTGACTGATTTGCCGGGCAGTGTGGAGACCGAGGGAGAGAGTGGGAGAAACAGCAGAAAGCCTCGGGGTCTTGGGAGCAGTGGACAGTCACATCAGCAGGTGAGCCTTTGGGCCTCCCCCTTTGGCTGCAGCACCTGGAAATAGTGGGCCTCAGCACCTAGGAGCAGCTGACGATCAACCTTGTGCCAGCAGGGCCTGGACTGTCCTCCTGGGGGTGTCAAGCATGAGATTTCAAAATAACCAGTCCTTGGATTTTGAAACAAAGTTAGGTTTATTGATAATCCATGTGGCTCATTCGAGCTGAAGATTGGAACTGATACTTTGTAACACTAGAATACAACCTTTAAAATGGCACATCAAAGGTTCTATAAACAATTCTACATTCACATGTGAAATTCACACTCTGGATTCCTTATCTATATTGCGGCTAGCACATCATGGGTTCAGGCCTTGCTAGGCTTGGGAACAAGTCCCAGGAGGTCTTATCTTCAAAGAGGACATTCCTGCATCTGTTAGTAAAAGCGAAAGAAGAAAGGTGGGGGTTGCTACTTTGGTGTACTCACATTTCTAACTTTGGGTTAGTAACATTTCTACCATCTAAATTCTCTAATATAAAAATAACAATTCTAAGGTCTGACTTCTGTAATATAGAAGGGGTATACAATGCTTGACATACTGCCCCCCCTAAGCTCTTGCTCGGGGTTTGTCTGGGTGCAGTAGGTAAAATCTTTTGAGGAGGAGTGGGGCTCGGAGGTCGGATGCTTTCACCTACTCATTACAACTAGGGGGAAAATACTTCCAGCGCACTAAGAAGTATAATACCCCCTTTCTCTCTCTTGCATCCAATATCTCCTGCACCTCATGATGACTTTGACCCTTCACTTGAATAGGTTTGGGCTCCGGCGGGCGGGGATGCCAACTCATAGCCCCTGGATCTCACTGAAGGAGGCTGCACTGGAAAACTGGAAGACAAGGGTGGTTGGGTGCTCTGGGCCCTTCCATGCAGACCCCTACCAGAGTCATGGCAGCCAGTAGAAGGCCCTGCGAGGCCCCTGCTGTGTAACAGGTGCAAACTGGGAACGTCCCACAACAGAGAGCACTGAATGTTTAAGAAATCCAAGGGATGTTAGTAGTCGTGAATACATTTATAATATGGGGTTAGTAATCTGCAAAATGATGAGTTGTTAAGGAGCAATGCGAATCATCCCAGCAAACAAATAACAGTGCCCCCCAGCTATACTTGTCAGTGACCTAGAGTCTGTTGCATGTCTCCCCACAGCGGGCCTCGACTACTAGTCATACTCTAATAGAACATGCAGATGCTTTTATGATAAAATCAAAGCTCTCAAACATATGATTATGGAGTGCCCTAATTTTAATGAGTTGATGGCTAATTTGGTCACCTCTTTACTTAAAAATAAAGAATTGCTGAGTGTGCGAACACAGGTGTCATGGCTGCTGTCGGATACAAATGATCATGTTACCCTCTCAGTGGCAAAATTCATAGGCACAATAATCAAGTACAAAAGAAATAATACTGAGTAAAGTCTTTTAAAATAATTTTTGATTCTAACTTCTGCTTAAGGCATAACTGCATCAGCAGTACTAGACAAACAGATGATGATGAAAGAGAGAGCAAGATGAAGGGAGAAAGAAAGAAAGAAAGAAAGAAAGAAAGAAAGAAAGAAAGAAAGAAAGAAAGAAAGAAAGAAAGGAAGGAAGGAAGGAAGGAAGGAAGGAAGGAAGGAAGGAAGGAAGGAAGGAAGGAAGGAAGGAAGGAAGGAAGGAAGGAAGGAAGAAAGAAAGAAAGAAAGAAAGAAAGAAAGAAAGAAAGAAAGAAAGAAAGAAAGAAAGAAAGAAAGAAAGAAAGAAAGAAAGAAAGAAAGAAAGAAAGAAAGAAAGAAAGAAAGAAATGGTCAACAGAGACCAAAGATATAATTAGACAAATAAAAACGTGTGTTAGAAAGTTGGATATTATTACTATGTTCACTAGGGTGCGTCGAGTACGTTCAATACTTCATTTAGGTACTGTCCTTCCTATGCAACTGTCAAAGTACTTTTATTGTTTGACAGTATCAAAGCTCAGAAGATCTTTTACTCTAGCAAAGAATGAAGGCCCTTCCTTCAGCAGTTTTGGAGGGTAGATATTATAAAGTACCATATGCTAACAGAACCTGCAGATGTTCATGTGATAAAGCTGAAACCACTGAATGCATGTTTCTGGAATATATCATACTTAAGTAGCTGAGGACTAGCTTAATCACTCCTCTACTTAAAAATACCAAATTGTCTAATATGACAGCTCAGGTGATGCAGTTACTATCAAATACAAATGATTCCATTACCTTTCCCGTGACAAAAATATATAGGAGCAATAATTAAATACCACATAAATAACATTAAGTAAGGTTTTTTCCATTTTCCAAGGCGATAGCTGTATGAGCAGTAACTAAACAGATAAGAACCTAAACAACTAAGGATGAAAAAAGATATGGTGGTAATGGTCTGACAGACTTTCAGCACATTCTGGGATGTTTGTTTTCAAGGCAGATAAATTCGTATTCAAACTTTTCGCTCTATATCTTTGCCTTAAAAACTAGAAAATTCTACTCTTTGCACTTACATTGCAGCTTTCACGGAGACATGTGGACCCATTCTGCTCAGTGTCCTGGAACATCTGGAAATGCACTAAGCTCACTGTGACCTGGGCCCCTCTCAGCTCCTCTGACAGTGACTCGTCAAATAACAATTTCAACTAGGATCTGACCAAGGAGTTCTCATGGCCCCAGTAGACACAGAATTGAAGGGTGTCCTTTTAAGATTGCAATGGAGAGGATGATAAATAATCAAAGGTACTTATCAGCAGTTTGAAAGAGCTAATCAGACCTTTCAAGTGGGAAAGTCTGATTCCTTCACCACCATGCAAGGCTGTTTTCTTTTGTAGAGGTGTTTCCTGGAGATGGCACAGGTTATGTTTTCAGGGCATTCTACAACAGCTAGATCAGAGCATCCCATTCACATTCCCTGTAATTTTACTTGATACTTTGCATACTGATTGAGGATATAAATGGTTTTAGTCAACAACTGACATTTGCCTTTCCTGGCAGCTCTCTCAGTTCCTACACGGAGTGATAGTTCATTCTTCCTGTACTGGAAAACACCAGCTGAAAAACAGTTCCTTTTCATGTCTTTAGTGCTCCACAATCTCACAGCACATTTATATGGAACTGGAGAGAAATTAAATGAAAACTCTGTGTCTTCACCACAGACTATGCAGAAGAGGTGTCTGCACCTTAAACACTGGGAGGACATTCAAAGAATTTAGTTGAACAGATGAGATAAGAAATGATGCTCTAAACCTGTCAAAAAATTAAACAAGTTATACTTACAAGTTCTCAAAGAACCTGAGTGTGACATTTTGGCTTCTTAACTCAAAATGTACACTGGTTATTAAAATTTTTGTTGAAAGGCTGGAAAACTAATGTAAGCAACATATCATTAAAAATTATCCAGAAGGAACTAAGAAACTATACATCTCTTTAATTATGTAAATTGGTGAAAAGCATAATCAAAGCCAGAGTTTTAAAACATACAGAAGAACAAATCTTATAGAGGAAGAGTCAACATGGGTTCTGCAAAGGGAAGTTCTGCCTTTTTGAATATTTACTGTCAGCACAGATGTAGATCTACTGGTAAATCCAGTAGATATTGTGGTTTTCAAAAAGGGTTTTGAGAAAGTCCCTCATCAAAGGCTTCTTAGTAGTCATGGGATAGATCCAGAACTGGTAGGAACAGGAAGGACAGTAGCAAATGAACTTTCACAAAGGAAGGAAGCTAGTATTGGAGTCCTGTGCAGGTATACAATGGGATGAGTGCTATTTAGCTTATTAATAAAAGGGTCTAGAATCAGGTGTAGTCAGTGAGGTAAGTCAGGTTTACAGATGACACTCAGTCATTCAAGATAGTGAAAATCTAAAGCAGATAGTGAAGAGCCTGAAAAGGATTTCTTCATATGCAGGGAACAGAGAATAACATGGAAATAAGAGTCAAAGTCCAAACCCCTTCCCCTTCAACAGAATGCTGGGCATCTTTTGTTTAGACGGGTGGTAAATACGCTGCTCTGTGGAAAACCCCACAAGCAGAAAACTGGTTGCGGGGAAGGAGGAGTTTGGATTTATATCTCACCCTTCACTACTCAAAGGAAAGCAACTTTTCTCTTCTCCTTCCCACAACAGACACCCTGTGAGCAATGTTCTCTCTAAGAGTCTTGTAAGCAAAAATTCTACTTTGTGAGTTACTGGTATTAAAGTTGTGAGCTATTGCATAAATTGTTGTGCTCTGGGGCCATCCTTCCAGAGCTAAGACAAAAATGTGTGATCTGGAGACTAAAAATCTGCTTGTGATGTAGGTGGAGCTGAGAGAGCTCTAACAGAAACTGTTCTTGAGAGGAACAGCATTATGAGAACTTGTGACTTGACTCAAGATCACAACAGCAGGTGTATGTGAAGGAATGGGGAATCAAACCCAGTTCTCCCAGATAAGAGTTTGCACTCTGAACCACTACACCAAACTTCCAGTTGAGTTCCCATTCATGTAAAGATGCCCCTTCCAACTCATGAGATCGGCTTGTATGTTCAACTCCCCTGGGAAGGAGTTGAGGGTGCTGCAATCCACCCATATATCAAGAGCGAAGAGGGTGGAATGAATGGAGGGCATGCATTATCACCAAGAGTTCCACAAAGTTTGAGTGGTGTTGAGCCTGATGAGGTAACTATGGGCCTCCCTATGGGCCATCAGCCCTAGGAGCTATTGGATGTGCAGAGCTGGCACAATTCTTCAGGATCTAAGGTGTTGTATGAATGGAATGATCTTATGAGCTCTCTAAAGCAGAAGGAATGCTCTGCAGATGTGAGAGTCCAGTATCACACCTATGAATTGAACACGCAGGGATGGGGTCAGATTTTACTTTTTCATGTTCACCCACAGACCTAGTTCTTCCAGCAGGACAAAAGTGGATGAGATGTTCTGGAAGAGACATGGTTTTAACACAACTAGTACCCAATCATCAATGTATATAGTTCATCCTTGCAGACGAAGATGTTCGGCAATGACCACCATGGTCTTGGTAAAGACCGGGGGAGGGGGTGGTAGAGATTCCAAACGGAAGAGCTCTATATTGGTAGTGGCATTCTCAAATGGTAAAGCGGAGGTACTTCCTGTGGTACACATCCTATAGGTCCAGCATGCCATCCAGCCCCCATGATTGAGGAGAGGCATGATACTGGGTAGAGAGGTCATGCAGAACTTGTGGTAAGTGAAGAATTCATTTAGAGCCCAAAGATCCTTGATGGGTCGTAAGCCTCCATCTTTCTTAGGAACCGTAAAGTAGTAAGAGTAGAATCCTTGACCTTGATGAGCTTGTTCAATGGACTGTTTGTTGAGTAGATTTTGTACTTCTTGCAACAGGACCAGAGAAGGTGGAGTTGAGACAAAGACAGGGAAAGACAGAGTCTAAGCGAATTTTATCACATACACCCCTCCTCTATGATAGGACACATTTGTTGTATATGATGCACCACCAAGCAGGTAGGTATGGAGACAGACAGGTAATGTCCAAGGTGTGTGGGGGGGGACAGAAGATGGGTTGCCAGAAAAGTCAAAGACCCTGTTTTGGTGTCCTGGAACCCTTCACTCTGCAGAATTGGGGGAGCCAAAGGTGAGAACTTGGACTTAGAGCCAAAGGACAGCCTGGGAGATGGCAGTGAAGGTCTCAAGTGCCAAGACTGGTCCAAGGACTGTCTCTGGTAAGTACTTGGACCAAGACTTTTTGTTGTTGGGATGTGCTGATGAAGAGACCCCAAGATTATGTAAGGGGTTTTTTAATGGTTTTGTCCCTCTCTTGTAGGACAGAATTCATCATAGAGTTGAAAAGACCATTACCATCGAAGGGTAAGTCTTCTATGAAAGCTCTCATGTCTGGCTGGAGAGCAGTAGAATGGAGCCAGGCATGACAACTGTTATGGCAGATGTGAGAGTCTTTGCAAAGATGTCCCCTATGTGTTTTGCAGAGCTAAGTTGTTGCTTTGCTAAAATCATCCCTTCCTCTTGAATGCATTTAGCAGTGGCAAACTTCTCATCAGGAAAATCTGCAGCAGTTTCAGAAAGCTGCTCCCATAGGGCATATTGGTACCTGCCCATACAAGCAGTGTAACTGGCTGTCTTGATGCTGAGAGCTTCGGCAGAATAGAGTTTCCAGCCTACACCATCTAGGGAGGAATGGGTCCTGTCAGCCTTAGAGGATGAACAGAAAACAACCAAATTGGGTTTTGGGATGAGAAAAAAGAAGCTCAGCACCCGCCTCCTGAATTCTGTACATGTGGTCTAATCTGTGAGATGATAAAAAGGTGGGCAACGCTGGCTGGGAGGAGGAGACTCAGCGTAGGGCAGGCTCCCCTATGACAATCATTCATGATGGGGAAGGCAGAGTGGGTGACTCCCCCATCTTCCTTTTCCTGGATCTATCCCTGTTTGGTGGTATAAAGTGCCATCATAGTGGATTGGGCTCTCATTTGGGCAGTTTCAAAAGTGTGTGGGCTCTACACAACACTGATGTAGAGGCCTGCCAGGTAAAAAGGTTCTACTGGCACAGCAGTTGCAGCTCTGAGAGTACTGCAGCCTGACTGAGCCTCTCTGCCTCGCCTGGCTGTCACAGCCCCATGTAGCCTGGCAAGGTCTTCCCAAGTCTTCTGTCATTGTCCAGCATGCACAGCCCACCTGGCTTTCACTTTCCTGAGGAGTCTCAGTGCCTGTTCCACATTTCCAGTGCTCCGCTTATCCTGTGTGCAGCCTTCAGCAGGACTCTCCGGATTTCAGGTTAGAGTGAGAGCGAGAGCAGCTGAGGTAGGGGCAGGGGGGGCTTTCAAGTCACATCTACAGCATGGCATGATAGAAAGATGCTGTTTTTGTTGTTATGGAAGTTGTGCTAAGTGTTGTAGCAGTTGCGGATGTATAGTTCTTTGGGCTTGTGAGGGGGCTTGCTGTTGTCTGGTCTGATTCTCGGTGTGTTTTTGATTTTACTGGGTTTTTTGTTGTGGTGGTGGGTGTCTGAGGTGGGCTGGGGGGATGCTGCTGACTGCCCTGGGCTAAACCTTCTCCAGTCCCTTCTCCTGGCCTAGTGTCTTGTCTGGCCTGGTTCCTGTTTCAGCTTTGGGCCATCTGCAGCTGGAAATGAGAAGCTGAAATGGCACTAAGCACCTCAGACTTCTGACAGGATGGGAGATATTTTTTCACTGATTCCCCTTCTGTGTATTTTCAATGCAGCCGAGTGTGGACCCTATGGGGCCTACCTGCCTGTTTTTTGGTCTCATATTGATAACCAGAGCAGCAGCAGTAAGGCGTTATTTGCTCACCTTAACCCCAATGCAGGGTCAGTTACAGAGCTCTGGCAGTGGGTGCTGTAGAGAGAGCCACTGCCAGTCTAAGCAGGCAATTCACTTTGTGTATCTTTGTTCACAGTAATTTATTTGTTTGTTTACTAGTTGGAGCTCTGTCTGAGACCCCGAAGAGCCACCACCAGCCTGAGTATTCTAACTCCGCCAGATCTATTATTTGTGGCTAGGTAGGTACGTAGGAGGGCACTGTGCCTGTCAACAGGTGATACATTTGCTGGCAAGTCTTTCCACAGCATTAAAACAAAGGCACACCTGTTTCTATAAGATGGGGGGGGGCGTATTTTCACTGATTCTCCCTTCCTTTTGTATTGATATGGTGAAACTTTAAAAAAAAAATTCATGACTCTGGCTTGCATATCGGGTTCTCATTTGCCAACAGTCAAACTTCTATAATTTATTGTCAGAAAATGGACAGGTTCATAATTCAAAGTAGACACAGACATTTTGGACCCCAGCCATCCTCTGGAGCCCAGCTGGCCAGGAAGAGAAGAGCGCCAACCTGTCCCTCAGATCTAGGCGCAGAAAATCCTTCGCAGTCTCGGCTATCAAATTTCCCTAAAACAAGATTTGGGAGCAGAAAGTGGTAGTTTAGTAGCAGATGGTACAATGGCCTTCCTTGGCTGGAATACGCTGCCACAACTGACAACGTTTTCTGTTTTCCCTGCTGCAAGTTTGCCAAGGAAGGGGAAGGGGATGATGTGTCTATCGTTTCTGGTTTTGGTAACTGGAGGACTGCTTTAGAGTCCAAGAAGGAATTCAGTAGACATTGCACATCTAATATCCACATGGTGGCAATGTCACAATGAGAAGAACAAGGAAAAGAAATTCATACTCTGTTTGGGTCAGAGCAGATCATGAAGAGCAGGTATTATGTAAGGAGCACTGCAGAACACATCCAGTTCCTTGCTGTAAATGAACTGTCTTTCCATGGTAGTGAGGGCCATGGATCAATTAGCGAGAAAGCTCAACAGGAGAAACCCAGACCTGATGGACTGTTCACAGTCTTCTTTCTTCATACCATAAAGACTGATGAAAAACTCCAAGCGATCGTTCCAGGTACACCTAGCTACGCTTCTTATACATCCCCAGAAATTCAAAATGAAGTAAGCTCTAGCCTTGGATCAATGGTGGTAGAACAAATTGCCTCCCCTTACAGAACCAGTGAAGTGGTTCTTCTGCATAAAAGCTGATGAGACTCGGTAGTGTTGAAAATTTATCAGTTGTTGTCAGATTTGTAAAAGATGGCAGACTAGCTGAACATCTTCTGGGTTTGTATGAACTTTCACAGAACGGCAGACTACATATCTGAAATCCTACTTAAAGTTCTTCCTAACTATGGATTTAATCCAAAGCAGCTAATAGCACAGTGCTATGATGGGGCTAGTGTTATGTCGGGCAGGTCTGGTGGAGTTAAAAAAAAAATTCAAGAGAAACTTGGTAAAACTGTAACATACATACACTACTACAATCACCAGTTGCATCTTGTGATTGTCAGTGCATGCTCAAAAATATTAACTGTGAAGCAGTTTTTTGACACATGTAATAGCTTATGGAGCACTTCCAGCACCTCTTTGAAGTTACCACTTACAGCTCTCTCTGTTGCCAAATGTCCAGTCCATCTGTGTTCTAAGAGTCTCTTGAGCTGTGAACTAGAATTCAGTTGGTTCACTCAATGCTTTCTGGTGAAGTTAAGAACATAAGAGAAGCCATGTTGGATCAGGCCAACGGCCCATCCAGTCCAACACTCTGTGTCACACAGTGGCAAAAAATTTTATATATACACACACACTGTGGCTAATAGCCACTGATGGACCTGTGCTCCATATCCATCAGTGGCTATTAGCCACAGTGTGTGTGTATATATAAAAATTTTTGCCACTGTGTGACACAGAGTGTTGGACTGGATGGGTCGTTGGCCTGATCCAACATGGCTTCTCTTATGTTCTTATGTTCTTAACTTCACCAGAAAGCATTGAGTGAACCAACTGAATTCTAGTTCACAGCTCAAGAGACTCTTAGAACACAGATGGACTGGACATTTGGCAACAGAGAGAGCTGTAAGTGGTAACTTCAAAGAGGTGCTGGAAGTGCTCCATAACCTAGCAGATCCTGAAGGGGAAGCCGCAGCTTGTAATGAATTGCGATTGGAGGCAAGAGGTCTACATGCCACATGTGTAAATTTGAGGTTTGCTTTCTTCTAATGAAAGAGGTGTTGTCTATATTTGAGCCAGGTAATGCAGCACTGCAAAACAGACACATGAACTTAGGGAAAGCTTCAGAGGTGGTGAATGCTTGCATTTCTGCCCTTAAAAGGAGGAGAATAAAGCAGACATCTCGTTGAAGAGCTCATGAGAAAAACAACTGCAGTATGTGAACAGAACGGAATACCTGTTGATACAGCAGAAAGAAGAGTCAAAAGAAAAAGGAAGGAAAAACATTTCCAAGATTTCATAGAAGAAGGAGGTGCTGGAGCCAGCCGTGACATGCCTTCTCATATGTACCTAAAACAGGTTTTCATTGAAGTCCATGATTATTCCATTTCAGAGGCTGAAACTCGGTTTTCTAGTCACCATGTGGAATACTTGTCTGCTTTGGATTCCCTGATTCCTAATGCAGAATCTTTTTTAGAGGTGGAAGCACTAAAGCCTATTCTACAATTAGTACATGTTAGTGAGGATGACTTTGCTAAAGAAGTAGATCTTGTTAAAGGGAACATTAGAACACCATTAAGTCAGCAATTGAAAGAAAAGAACAGCATCCATAATGCTCTTGTGTGCTATTTTCTTATAAAGGTTAATTCCCCAAATACAGAGCCTTTGCAGCCACTGTGACTTTTGGAGCCTCCACCGACACCTGCAAGTCAGCCTTCTCCTGCCTTTCTTGTGTTCTGAAACCACAGAGGCTAACAATATCCCAGTTCCGGAAAAACAGTTTAGTGCTGCTTGGTTATAAGAAATCACTCACAAATAAATCAATATGGATGCATTCCTGACTACTACTGTATTAAATAACAATAAACCTGAAACATTTTTGTGCAATAAACCAGTTGTATTTATTGTTTATTTATTAGTTATTATTTATGAGCGTGGTATGGCAGCTTCACACATATAATAGAGGCCACACATGCGGCCCCCAAGCAAAAAGTTGTTAACTACAGGGCTGTCCATGGGTGTGATGCACGAAGACTACGAAGAAGATCACATTGTATCCAGCCCAAGGAGTTTATATTATTAGATGCTGCTAGAGATGCTAGATGCTCATTTTGTGGCATTTTACTGCCCTGACAGGGATAACCTAGGCTAGCCCAATATCTTCAGATCTTAGAAGTTAGCAGGGTCAGTTGTGTTTATATTGTAAGCCACCTTGAATTCTGTAAGGTAGAAAGGCGGCTAATCAATATTTTAAATAAATAAACACGAAGGAAGTCCAGGGCTGCCAGGTAGAGGCTGCTTGTGCTTAGTCTAACTTATTCTACCCCTACATGCATTTCTGCTGACACAAGATATTGCGCAACCAATTTCTGGACACTGTAACATATAGGTAGGTGTGTCGCACAAGAACTTGCCTTAACGTCTTTGCACTTAATATCTCAGCACTTTATTAAATTTGCACTTTAGTCAATGTCCATTTAATAAAATCTCTATTGCTGGCTTCCATTGCTAGCTTATAAGAACTTTCAATTTATGTCTATACTGATTGGTTTATAAAATATGATTATTGGCTGCTGAATTAATTGGACCTATTGTATTAGTAGTTAATTAATTGGGTAGTGAAATTAATTGGGGGGAACTGAGTGTTTTTAATTAATTGGCTATTAAGATATTTAACTGTGTTCTGGCTAACTGATTGGGAGTATAAATTGTGGATAGGCGTGTCTTTAGAATTAATTGGCCAATGGGGTAAATTGAATATATTATTAGCTAATTAATTTGGGTAGGAGTAGGGGAGGGCAGGGATTAGAATTAATTAACTATATAGGAAGATTAGTTGGCAAGGGGATATTGTAGGTTACACTAGAGAGGGCGATCTTGGCTAGCAAGGGTGGAGAGGGAAGAGTTACAGGATAACACAGGGTTGTAAGCTGCATATCCCATATGTCGGTCTGAGGCTGCTGCGGAGACCAATAGGGATGACCGGCCTGGGGATTCCAGTACTCCTGGGGAGGGGAAGATATGATGGTGGAAACAGACATAGATATAAGGGAAGGCAGCCGAGACATGAAGGTGCTCGGCCCCCCCTCCAGCCTGTATCCCATTCCAACGGTAGCAGGTAGTGGGGCCAGGTTGAATTACTTGCCTCCATCATTGGTGTTGTGCAATGCCAGGTCCATAAACAATAAGACCTCAGTCCTTCAGAATTTCCTGCTTGAGCAGGATATGGATCTGGCTTGCAGGACTGAGACCTGGGTGCGAGACAGGGAGACAGTAGCTCTCTCCCAAGTAGCTCCCTCAGGGTACTCAGTCTTTCACCAATCACGGACTAGCGGGCAGTGGGGGAGGGGTGGCCCTATTCATACAGGAGGCTTACTCCTTCCGTACTCTCCTGTCTCCAGAGATCAATGGCATTGAATGTGCCGGTATGGCGTGGGATGTTGGGGAGGGTTTGGTGATCTGGCTGGTGTACCGACCCCCTAACGCACCAGCCACTGCCTTACTGTCCCTGATGGAGGCCGTAACAGGCTGGGCATTGGAACACCCAAGGCTTCTGATCCTGGGTGATTTCCATGTCCATGCTGATGAAGCAAATTCCAATCAGGCGGCGGACCTAGTGTCATCCATGGTGATTCTCTAAATGAGTCATGGTATGACCAGCTCTCAATGGTCATTGATGAGATCGCTCCCCAATGCCCTCTGCATCCTTGTTCTAAGTTGGCTGCATGGTATAACCCGGAGCTGTGGCCAATGAAACGAAGGCTCAGACGGCTAGAGAGGCGTTGGAGGCATACTCGAGATGAAGAGACTAGAACATCTTATAGAGAGTTTATGAGGTCCTATGAGATGGCAGCCAAAGCCACCAAGAAGCTTACTTTGCGGCCAAGACTGCATCTGCAGATTAGCTCCTGGCATAATTATTTCATACAGTTATCTCAGAGACACTTGCTTAATTGCGGTGTACCTTAGGGGGCGGTGCTTTCCCCGATGCTATTCAACATCTATGTGCGCCCCCTTGCTCAGATTCCCCAGAGGTATGCGCTGGGTTTCCATCAGTATGCTGATGATACCCAGCTCTATCTACTGATGGACGGCCGGTCTGGCTGCCCTCCAAAAAATCTGGACCTGGCTTTGCAAGCCATGGCTGGGTGGCTCAGGTTGAGCTGACTGAAGCGGAATCTGATGAAGGCAGAGGTCCTTTACCTGAGTTGCGGTGGTCCAGGGAGGGAAATTCCCCCTACCAGCTTTTGATGGTGTGCCACTTACAGCGGCGCCCAGGGTCAGAAGCTTGGGGGTGCTACTGGAGCCTTCTCTATCAATGGAGGCCCAGATAGCAGCCGCTGCCAGATCTGCCTTTTTCCATCTTATCCAGGTAAGACAGCTGGTCCCCTTCCTGGCAACTGTGATCCACACTACGGTCTCCTCGAGATTGGACTACTGTAACACCCTCTACATGGGGCTGCCCTTGTTCTGAACCCAGAAACTACAGCTAGTGCAAAATGCAGCAGCCAGGCTGCTATTGGGACTCTCCAGGTGAAAGTACATACAGCCAGGGTTGCAGGAGCTACATTGGCTGCCAATAGTATACTGGATTCACTACAAGGTGCTGGTCATCACCTTTAAAGCCCTTTATGGCCGAGGACCTGTCTACCTTAGGGACCATCTCTCCCCATATGTTCCCCAGAGGGTACTTTGATCTGGATCGCAGAACCTACTGTCAAACCCTGGGCCGAGGGAGGCTAGATTGAAAACCACAGCCTTTTCTATCTATTGGTGGAACCAACTGCCAGAGGAAGTTAGAGCCTTGCGGAACTTCACCCAGTTCTGCAAGGCCTGCAAGACAACACTATTCTGGTTCGTCTTTAACTGAACTGCCGATATAGGAGGATACTTGAGAGCATTGTATACCACCAATACTAAATGATACTAGCACGAAAAACTGTTCTAATTATTTTAATTGTTTAAACTGTGTATATTGTGCATTGTTTTATTGTTGTGAGCCGCCCTGAGCCTGCTTCAGTGGGGAGGGTGGGATAAAAATCTAATAAAAGAATAAATAAATAAGTGAAACTGTGCTAAGTCCATTTATGTTTCCATTTTTGAATGCTGGATCCAAGTCCTAGTCTCAGTCTTGCATAATCCTAGCAGCCTGCAGCTTCACATTCCCAGAATGTGAACAATATATGGCAATAATATTAAATGTTTGTGAAATAATAAACAAAAATTTCATCATACCTTGACCTCTACTACTGATACCTGCTTCTCCTATCAATCTTTTCTGTCTGGTTAAGGAATGGGTTTTTTCTCATATATCTCCCTTGTTCTTGGCTATTATAATGAAAGAGCTGCTTTCTATCTTTATTTCCCCCCTCAATATCAAACATTAACAGACTCAGGAATGAATAAATTTATATTAGAACAATTAATCATTTGCAAACCCTCAATTTCCAATCAGTTCTTTTGAATATATGCCAGGAAGTAAATAAAGTAAATTTGTTATGCTGTGCTTCTTTGTTAGTGGCAATGGTAGAGACCAGTGTTTCCACTAAAGCAGGGGTCCCTAACCTCCGGGCCATGGCCCACTACCAGGTTGTGGCCTGTTAGCAACTAGGCCACCACTCCCTGTCCTCCACCCCCCTGCCACCCCCCACTTGCCCTTTGCAGCACAGCAAAGCGGCACTGCCCTCCGTCCCCCGCACACGAGGCACCACGGACTGCCATCTCCCCTCCCCTCCCTTCCCCAGCGCCGTGCTGTGTTCTGCCCCCCTCCCCCTCCTCTGTGAGCAGAAAGGCCAGGAGGCTTGGAGACAGCTCTACCCACTTCAGCAGGCCCCCAGCTGATTCAGTTGTTTGAATAGCAGGCTGGAGGAGGATGAATTTCACCCCCTCCCTCATTTTTGGAAATGGGGGGGGGGGGA
This sequence comes from Heteronotia binoei, assembly GCF_032191835.1. NCBI lineage: Eukaryota > Metazoa > Chordata > Lepidosauria > Squamata > Gekkonidae > Heteronotia > Heteronotia binoei. The sequence continues at coordinate 6,733,479 of NC_083230.1, forward strand.
GAAGCCTCCTTCAGTGCTATTCAAATAACTTAGAATCAGCCCGGTTACTGCCCAAGTGCTAGAGCTGAGCCTCATCGCCGCTGCCAGAAGATGGACCACCACAAGACCAGTGGTGACAACATCTGGGGCATTTGGTGGTCAGGGGCAAATAGGTCACTCAAGGGTTTATGGTTTGTAAGGATGGTGAAGGGTCAGTCATAGAGGTAATCATGGAATTTTTTTTTACCTCCACCACTATAGCCAGACCCTCCTTATCAATCTGCACATAGTTGTGCTCTGGTTTCTGCAATGTCCTTGAATAGCAGGCTACTGGGACCTCACAGCCGTCTGGCAGCACATGAGCCAGGACTGTACCCACCCCATAGGGAGCCGTCGCAGGCCAAAATGACAGGCAGCCGCTCATCGAAGTGCACCAGCAAACAATTCAAGGTTAAGATGTCCGTTACTGTCTGAAAGGCAGTAGCTTGCCGGTGACTCCAAACCCTGTTGTCCAGGAGTCTATATAGAGGCTCTGCTACTGCCGCCTTGTGGGGGAGGAAGGCATGATAAAAGTTCAGGAGGTCGAGGAATGCCTCCAGCTCTAACTTGTTGGTGGGGGCTGGTGCGTCTTTTCCTGCGCCGGGTGGATTCCACTAGCATCCACCATGTAGCCCCGGAAGTCGATTGTTGGGACCCCCAGCATACACTTCTCCCTCTTTACCTTAAGGCCTGCTGCACTGAATCGCTGAAGCACTGCATGGAGGCAGAAGGCGAATTCTTCCTCTGTTGCAGTGGTGATCAGCACATAATTGAAGAATGCCTGGACCCCAGGGATGCCTTTTGAAAGAGAGTCCATTAAGTTCTGAAATCCCCATGGCCATGCTGACACCAAACTGTAGGTGCTTGACTCGGAAGGTGCCCCAGTGTGTTACTATGGTTTGGACCTCAGCTGTGGTGATGTCCATGGGGAGCTGCTGGTATGCTTGAGCCAGGTCCAACTTGCGAAAAAATTTGGTGCCTGCCAGTGAAGCCAGGACATGGCTGACCACAGGGACCTGATAGGCGTGGTCCTGTAGTGCCCTATTGATAGTGCATTTCTAGTCTATGCAGATGTGGACACTTCCACTGGGCTTCACTGGGGAGACAATAGCGGTCTCCCATTGAGCGTTGGACCCCTTGCTCCATGAAGTGGTCTAGTTCCTCCTCAATTTTGGGTTTCAGAACAAAGGGTACGCACCAGGCCTTCAGCCTTATGGGCTGCACATTGGGGTTAAATTGCAATGCCACGCGAGGTCCCATATATGTCCCTAGAGTACCATCAAAAACTGACAGAACTCCTCGCAAATGCTCTGGAAGTCCATACTAGTGGGGGTCTGGTGGATTCCCATCACCTGGATCCCCAAGGGATTGAACCATGCCTGGCCCAGTAAGTTACAATGGGCCCCTTCTACCACTATCAAGGGAAGAGTTCCCGAGAACTGTCTGTATTGTACCCTGAAGAACCCTACCCCTCGTATGGTGACTTCCTGTTTCTGGAAGTCCCAAACAATGACTGGGGATGGATGCAGCTGGGGTCCACTCTTAGGGCACAGTTTCTTTAAGGTCTGGGCCGAGATGACTATATAGGTGGCCCCTGAGTTGATCTCCATTTTGCATAGAGCACCCTCTATTAAAACAGTCATTTTAAGTTTTTCCAGGGAAGGCATGGAAAGTTGGCATACCTGTCCAGCTGTTGCCGTGAGGAAGTGCAGTTCCTCAAGCAGGGCAACCTCGTGGCATCAGCCATTTTGGCACCAGGTTGTACCCCCCCCCCCCCGATGTTTGGAGGGTCGATTTGCAATGGCAGATGACCCATCGCACTAGATGACCCATCTTTCTGCACTGGTGGCAGACAGTGTCCCTGAATGTGCAGGAGCAGTGCTTGTGTGGCTGCCTGCAGCTGGCGCACACCAGGGCAGGCACAGTCTTGGTCGCACATGGTGGCAGGCAGTTTGGGTCCACCTGGTGGAACTTGAGAGCATCATCGCCCCTGAGTCTTCTGAATCAGATTATGAGGATGCGGCTCAATGTGCAGTGGCCGTTGGTCACTCCTTCCGCGACTTCTTGTATGATGTAACCTCCTTGCTTTTTTAGATCGGTGTTGTCCTTTCCCAACAGCTTCTGAGAAAGCTTTTTGTCTTATAAGTCAAAGATGAACCGATCCCTCAGTGCTTTGTGCAGACGGGGAAAATCACAGCAGAGTGCCAGCTGGTGCAGGAAAGCAACGTAGTCACCCACAGGCTCATTGGGTTGCTGGCGGCGCTCAGAGAAGTCGAAACGGCGCGCCAGGACTGTAAGCTGTGGTGCAAAATGGGTTGTGAGTGCCATGATGATATCTTTGAATGATGCTTCCTTGATTGTGGTGGGTGCCATGAGTCCTTGAACCAGCTCCTGGGTATTCATGCTGCATGAGCTGAGAAGCAGTGACTTCTTCTTGGGTTCATCGATCTAGTGGTACTCAATGCAGTACTCCAGACATTTCAGCAGGTCTCCCATTGCTCGGGGCAGGCGTCATAGAACTCTGGAACCGTTCCTGGTGTAGCAGCCATCCCTTCAGTGATGGTGGTGCAATGCACATAGGCAGCGAGGCATGGTGCGATGTGTCACATTCTCAGGGCGCAGGCAGGTAGGAGTCCAAAGCCAGTCCAAGGTCAAAGTTCAGGAAGTCAAGCAGGAGCCGAGTCACCAAAGCAAAATCGCAAACCAGAAGCGGAAGTCAGTGTCCAAAGCCAAAGGATCAGGGTGCCAAGGAATTCAAACCAGTCAGGAGCTGGAATCAGGAAGGAGCATGGATGCAAGCCAGAGAATCGACTTGTTGCTTTCATGAGGTTGCCAAGTCCCGGGTGTGAGTTATATGGGAACCTCAATCAGCCTGCTCCCTGGGTGGCCTTAATTGTCCTAGAATTCGGGGCTAAGAGATCGGAAGCAATGCACGCCTCGTGCCTGCGTTCTGAGAGTGTTTTCCGAAGCCAGCTCCACATTCTTGAGATGGGAGGGGGAGAGCTTGGAGGAGACTGATTGTCAACAGCCGGCGCTGGTGCCTGGAATGTGGGGAGAGTGATTGATGGGCCCGCTGTTGGTTGTTCGGCTGAGGCACTGGAAGGCCATTCTTCCTGGTCTGTTAACCCTTCCAGCTCCCCCTCCTCAGGGCTCATGACATGGTGCCAGTTGCTGGGCTCACTCACCAGGATCCCATCCTTGTCACCACTGTAATATAGTGGGTTCAATACAAGGAAAAGGCAAGGTGGTAGTGATCATAGCTCTTTTATTATGTACAGAATAGTATAGGGCTGCACTCTAAGACTGGAGAACTGGGCCAACAGGGCCTACCTATATACACTCAGGGTTCCCACGCAAACACACTATTGGATCATTCAAACCAGCAGGGGACCTGTGATTGGAGCAGGACAGCAGGGATTTTGATCCTACTATATTGTTCCCAAGTCCCCAAGTTCAGTCTTACAGACTCCAATAAGCCAGGCAAGAACACCCTCAAATATACACATTTCAGCTCACATATACAACACTTTACTATTACCCCTGCCCCTCCCCTCAACACACATACAGTCACCCCCAAATGTTCACTTCTGGGCATTTTCATTGCTTCTGAAAGTTGTTTAAACAGAACGCCACAGTTTGTGCCCATCCCTAACCCTTGTTGCGTCTTATTGTGCATTCACACGGCCCTGGGCAGCAGTCAGTTTCACTTCCAGCAGCTGATACCAGGCTGCGGGGGCGGCTCCTCCTCACTGAGCACCAACTGCCCCCTGTTGGTGTGCTAGAAAAGAAGGTGCAGGTAGCTCCGTGGATGTGGCACTGGAGCACTCTGCAGCAGTTTCAGATGCATCACTGGGCCTGCTAGCCATGCCCAAGATGCTGGGCTGCTCGTGGGTGCTGCTGTTCTCCTGCTTGGTGGCCATCTGCAGCTGCAGCTTCCTCTTGCCCATGGCAGGGCTGCTGGAGGCTGCTTCAGACAGATCCCCTCTGTCTTCTGGCAGACAAGTGTGTGCTCCCTTCCCCGCCATCCCCAGTCAAGCTTCTGCTGCTGCTTTATACAAAAGTTAAACATGATATGTGCTCTGACATATGCTGTAGAACTATAATCATTGAAAAGATTAATAGGCTTGTCTTGAAAAGATACGTACTTGAAAAGAAAATGTACATGCAGAGAAGGACAGCTATAATTTTCAGTTTGTGTGATCTTTAGGTATGGAGTAATCACACATTGTGTGTTGATATTAGAACTGTATATCTCCAAGCTATATGAAGTCAGTGACTTACTTTCTGACATACTGAGGAGACAAAATGATTGTAGGATAATCCATGAGTGTATTCATTTACCACCAAAAACTATTTTACTTTTTAAACTTTTAATACCAACGGACAGGATCTAGCCCTTCTGGAAGGTGGGATTTCAGTTAAGCAGTTCACTTTCCCTGTCTCTTTGTATCACATTCCAAATTCCGCCCCTTTCCTTCTTCATAATTTTATTTACACTGGTTTAATCTTATCCAAAGGAACCCCGTGGCACAGCAATAATGCAGTCCAAGCTTTGATCCTGGTGGAAGCAGGGTTCAGGTAGACAACTCAAGGTTGACTCATCCTTCCAAGGTCGGTAAAATGAGTACCCAGCTTGGTGGTAAAGTGTAGATGACTGGGGAAGGCAATGGCAAACCACCCCATTAAAAGTCTGCCAAGAAAATGCTGTGATATGTTATCACCCCATGGAACGGTAACAACTTGGTGCTTGCACAATATTGAGTGTATATTTGCAATCCTATCTGTAGTGTATGTAAATTAAAGATTGTTTTACAGTGTTAATCTATTAATCTGTACTTTAATTTATGAACTGCTCTCTAAAATAGAAAGCATTTAAATTGAATACAAGTAAACAGTTATCTAAGAATGGCACTGTTGGTTGATACTAGGTATCAGGCAAAGAAACTTGCACATTTTTATTCTCCATACTTTAATGTAGGAAAGTTCTAATTAAGAATGCAGCATCCAAATGTTAGTGCTTTTGGCAGTTGCTAAACTGAAGTGTCTTAGACACTGAACATCTCCTGCTGCACAGCACAAGAAGAGCACAAGGGCTTGGAGAAGGAGCAGGCTTTAGACCAGCATTGCCAACTCCAGGTTGGAAAATTCCTAGATATTTGGGGGTGGAGTCTGTGGAAGGCAAGGTTGGGGAAATGCTCTCATCAAGTAAACTGCTATAGAGTCCACGCATCAAAGGCTGCCATTTTCTCCAGAGGAACTGATATCTGTTGTCTGGAGATCCGTTGTAATTCTGGCAGATGTCTAAGTCTCATCTGGAGGTTGGCAACCCTACTTTATACGGCCTGCTATACAGAAGAAGAAGTAGAAGATATTGGATTTATATCCCGCCCTCCACTCCGAAGAGTCTCAGAGCGGCTCACAATCTCCTTTATCTTCCTCCCCCACAACAAACACCCTGTGAGGTGGGTGGCAACTGCCCTTTCAAGGACAACCTCTGCCAGAGCTATGGCTGACCCAAGACCATGCCAGCAGGTGCAAGTGGAGGAGTGGGGAATCAAACCCGGTTCTCCCAGACAAGAGTCCGCACACTTAACCACTACACCAAACTGGCTCTCCAGGATTAGAACATAAGAACATAAGAGAAGCCATGTTAGATCAGGCCAATGGCCCATCCAGTCCAACATTCTGTGTCACACAGCGGCCAAATATATATATATATATATATACACACACACAAGGATTGGTCCTTGGGGTCAACTGGGTGAGTAGGTGGGCCCTAGAAGCACAGGCTAAAAACCCTGTGGATAAAAAAGAGTGCTGGTGATGCCAGTTGGCTTGCCAACCTTCAGGTGAGGCCTGTAGACTTCCCAGAATTTTAGCTGATCTCCAAACAACAGAAAATTCCCTGGGAAGAAATGGCAGCTTTGGAGGATGGACTTATTTTATTTTATTCTTTTATTACTTTAGATTTTTATCCCACCCTCTCTGCAAGCGGACTCAGAGCAGTGAACAATCATTTAAAACAACAATTTTAGATTACAAATTAAAAGAATAAAACAAACAAAACTACATGTATGTATGCACTGTATGGCATTATACCATTTTATTATCTTTTGTGATGAAATTTGGCTTGATCCTGAGTGATTCTACACTCATGTTGGTCCGGGGCAGGCTTCCGTTTTGGGATGGAGCAAGCTGGCAATTTTGCACCAGTTGCTCCGCGCTGGCATTTCACGTGGGGCAACCCCGCGATTTTCCCTGCTGCAGTGTAAACCTGTTTTTTCAGGTTTACACTGTGGCGGGGCAAATCGCAGGTTTGCTCCACGCAAAATGCCGGCGTGGAGCAACTGGCGTGAAATCGCCAACTTGCTCTGCCCCAAAATGGAAGCCCGCCCCAACCAACGTGAGTGCAGAATCACCCTCTGTTTTCACTTATAATGTTTAAATCATTCTAAAAATAGTTTAAATTATACTTCAAAATTGTCTGTCTATCGCTCTATCTATTTTCAGAGCTCACTTCCTGCCTACAAACCCACAAATTATGAACCATTTCATGTAATGGACCAGTTTGTGGAAGTTCAGGGCTTGTGAAAAACCCCAAACCCCAAATCTCTGCGTCCTTCTATTTTTTCAGTTTGTGCTCACCCCTCCTCACAACAACACTTCACAGCTTAGAGGGAACATTTGGGGAGACAATATTTTTCTGTTTCCAACACCCAGTTAATGCCATAATATGTTTATTACAATGTGGTGTTCAGACCTGACTTTAATGCAGATTCTGGCAGGCACCTTGATGTAATGGCCTTCTGCACTAATGACATGTCTGCACAGGATCAAGACTTGAAGAAAACAGGTGGGAATGAGCATGCTGGCACCACCCCTGCTTGTGACTGAATATTCTAACCTTGCCTCTACCTATATGTGCTCACATCATGCGAACAGAGTACTTATCCTGTTGTGCAAAGGCTCTTTCTCTGTCTCCATGACTAAAAGTGCTGCTTTCTGAACATTTCTAACCATGACGAGAGAGCCTATGTACACACAAAGGTGCTGTGCTCATAAAAGGTGAACATCCCCTCATGCGCATTAACTCTGCATACACTTATGTGTACGGAGCAAGCTTAGTGCCAGCAATGTTTCCCTAAAATGGTTACATCTTTTGTGCCTGTCAGTCTGTATTAGCCCTGACCTGGATAGCCCAGGCTAGAAACTAAGTGAGGTTGTCCTTGGCTAGTATTTGGAAGAGTGATCTCTAAGGAATACCAGGGTTGTGGTGCAGATGCAGGCAATGATAAATCACCTCTGAAACACCTCTTGCCTTTAAAACAAATCTAGCTCACCACCTAGTGGTGCATAATGCTTAAAAGAGCTAGAACTTCTGGCTGCCAGACAATCTTAGTATCTCCTGGCTAGACTACACAATATTGTTGTTGTTAATATCAATAATAATAGTAGTAGCAGTAGTATAGTCTGTGCATCTTTCGAACATTACCAACAGAATCAGCGTGCGTCTATGATAGCAACTTCTTTCCCATTCACAATCCTCCCCTGCCCCACCTCTGCCACGCTCTGTTTCTAAAATCACAATACATTATGCTAAAAATACACTATCGACATCATAGTCCACAGAAGATTGAACAAGTAACGAACAACTGTGAAACTTCCATAGGAATTACAAAACGTGGCCAAAAGATAAACAGGAATCCATTTTGACAATCTTCATCAGCCAAAGTTTGGTTCTTAATATACTGAAGGAAAATCCTGAGTGCTAAGAAAGGAGCTCTACCAGTCATACAATCTATAAAGACTTGATAACAAGCAGAATCGCATATATAGCAAAAGCTAACACTGACTGTGTTAGTAAAAAATGAACCAATGGAGTATCCTAGGTAGGGCTGCTCTAACACCTGTCAGTTTGGCTTGCATCCTGTTCACAGGCTGTATACACGGACCCTGTTTTTATTATCAGTTTGATCATTTGTCAATCTGTTCATCAGTGTTTCAAAGCTTGCTTTGCTTTTTTCTGCACCACAGTCTTTCCTAAGCATGCAAGTCCAGCACAATTGGCTTCTGCACATGCACTTTCTCACAGTCTGATCGAGCTCCATTGCCACGCTCAGATGCTTAGTGCATAAATGCTCCACTCAGCAGGCAATCATTTCAATACACAATTAGGCTACTATTAACTATATAAATCAGTCATATCAGCAAGCCAGAATTCTAATAAATGGCACTTCATCAGGAAAAATTGAAATAGCAAAAAGAACTCGACAGGGTTGTCCAATATCACCATTATTATTTATTCTAGCATTGGATATTTTAGCTATAAAAATCAGACAAGACATAAATAAGATAAAGAAGAATATAAGATGAAAAGTTACACAGCTGATATTGTAATATCAGTAACAAAACCAAACATCTCATTAAAATATACAGTGGAACAAACAAACCAATTTATTCCGGATATAAATTAAATAAAAAGAAGACTAAGGTAATGTTATTAGCAGCAAGGCTTTCTTTTTAAGCAGGAATGAGGAGGAATGCAGTTCTGCCTGGCTTGGTGTTGGGGGTGTGGCCTAATATGCAAATGGGCTCCTGCTGGGCTTTTTCTACAAAAAAAGCCTTGTGTGAAACAATGGAAATGTCAAGAGGTATGGCTTAATATGCAAATGAGTTCCTGCTGGGCTTTTTCCTACAAAAAAAGCCCTGATTAGCAGTAACCAAAGCAGAACAAGAAGAGATAGAACAAAACAGAATGTGCTGTTACTAAAAAAAAAAAAATCAATAAAATATTTGGGTATAAAATGTAAAAGGGCAAAATGATGATTTATTTAAGGATAATTACCAAATCATATAAGGATAATTACCAAAATCAGGGGTCCCCAACCCCTGGGCTGCAGACTGCTATCCGTCCGTGGCCTGTTTCCAAATGGGTTGCGCAACCACACACCCAGCCCCCCAAGCAGCCTCGTCGTCCCCCCACGCAGCCTCACTGTCCCCCATTTATACCATTTTAAGGCCGGGGAAGGTGCCATGAAGCACCTTCCAGGCCGACCTCCCCTGCCTCCTGCTGATCAGCTGATCCAATCAGCAGGGAAAACCACGGCAGCAACGGTGAGCAACTGCTGAAACAGCCACGCTGCTGTGGTTTTCCCAGCCAATTGGATCAGCTGATCAGCAGGGGGGGAGGTTGATCTGGAAGGCGCTTCACCTTCCCTTGCCTTAAAGTGGTAAAAACGGGGGGGGGGGGTTTGAGGCTGCGCGGGGGTGGGCGGCAAGGTTGTGGGGGGCGGGGCAGAGAAGCGAGGAGGAAATGGGGGAGGCACCACGGGGAGGGCGGGGGATGGCTGCTGGCTCTGGGGCTGCGGTGGGCCGGCCAGCCCTGGGGCCGGTCCCTGGGACAAAAAAAAAGTTGGGGGCCACTGACCAAAATGACTGGGCAAGTATTATTGATGATTTACAGAGATGGGAAAGACTGAAGAACCTTCACTATTAAAATGAACATACTACCAAAGCTAAATTTTCTCTTTCAAATATTACAAATTCATATAGTTGAAAAGATTTTTTTTTAAAAATGACAGAAAACAATAAACATTTTTTGTATGAAGCAGAAAGAAACCAAGAATAAGATTTACCATAAGTCAAAAACAACACGTGCACACAATAAAAGGTTTGTGTCCTCAGCTTTTGTGTCCTTAGCAGAGGGAGGAAGAGGAAGAACATTACAGGATGAGGTGGGAGGAGAAGTGATTTAAGTGTAGCAAATATTAAACTGTACCATCAAACAGCTACAATAGTCTGGATATCAGAATGGATCAAAAATCCAAACATAAGGAACATTACACTGGAGAAAACTGATTCTAAAGAAGGAATCCTCAATTATTTATGGACTAAGACGTCATTAAGAACTATTTAAAGTAAAGATGGCAATCATTTCTTGACGGAAGGACTATTAAGAACATGGGTTCAATGCAGAAATAGAATAAGTCCACCGACCTCAATACTGATGTCACCAATTGATGGCTATTGAAATATTAGTATAAGAAAGAGAGCTGACTATATAAATTATGAGTATATGATGGATAAACAAGGAAAAATAAAATCTTGGTAAAAAACTCAAGATGAAGGAAAAATATTTTGTGATTGTTATCAAATTCAAAGAACAAATAGCCTAATAAGAGAGAAAACAATTTTTGATCAATTAACCGTTGGAGATTCAAAGCACCTACTAGGGAAAAAAATTAAAAATGCTAACTATATATCTAATTTCCAACATGGCCCCTCTGTGCAGATATTAATTTCTGCACATCTGGGGCACATGGAGGGAAAAGAGGTTTTTCTGCATACTTGGGGGACTCCCCAGGTTTGCAGAAAAATCTGAAACCTTACAAAAATACACTGAAAGGTTTAAATCCCCCCCCCCCAAAGTAAAAAGTGCTGTCTGCACATGTACAGACAACACAACTTACCTAGCCACTAGCGGGCTCAGAACAATGAGGCCACAGCTCCCTACACTGGCCTTCCTTCCCTCAGAGTGACCCGGCAGAGGACAAGGCCAGGCCTCCATCTTCTTCCTCAGGGAGGAGCTAGCACCTCATCTGGTGAGGGGAGTGAGGGAAGGAGGCACCTCAGCTGAGCCAGGTCATCCTCCAAGCCATGGTGGCAGTACCCCCCTCACCCAGCGGCCTGAGGCAAAGTGGGTTTCCTCCAGCTCTCCCCACTACCTCTTTCTCCACCTCAGGCCAAGATGGGCCCCCTGCCACCGCCACTGCTAGTCCTGCTCCTCCAGGTACTCAGAGAGTCAGAAAGCCCCCAAACAGTGCCCCCTCACCTTGTCTGACTCCTGGGACTAAGAAGCAGTGCTCCTCAGCCTCTCTTCACCACTGCCTCTCCACCTGCTGCTATTCTGGCTCTCCCTGTCAGGTGAGATTCTGCCCTCAATGCCACTTGGCCTGGGCTTGCTCCCCTGGGCACTCAGCAGGGAGCAGCTGCTGGGAGGGGGGGCAAGTAGGTCAGACCACTCTGGGTAGAGGGTATTGGAGGGGAGAGAAACTGAAGACAGCTGGGGAGTGGGAGGGAAAGTGGGGAAATGCCCCCTAACTGCAAGTTTCTTGCAGGTCTCACCTCTTATTTCAGAGCCCATTTGGGAAAGGATGGGTGATAAATTGAAAATAATTAATAAATAAATAAATAATAAAAACCCCAGAGCAAGTAAAAAATTGTATTATTAAATTGAAGTAAAATTTTGGAGAAAGTATATATTCATGACCCAAAGGGGAAATCTAGGAACGAACGGAAATAAGTTTACTGAATAATAAATATTAAGGGAGAATTGGTAAAAAATGTATTTCAGATGGTATATTACACACAAATACAGTACAAAAACTGATATACATTGGAAAGTGTTGGAAATATCAAAAAAAATGGATTGAACATTTTACCATGTGTGGTAGACATTTAAGAAAGCAAGAAAATACTGGATAGATGCAGAAATGAAAAACGATATTAAAATGCAAGTTTAAGATTGATCCCAAAAGTATATTAAATATTTTACAAAGCAGTATTACAAAAATGTATAGTGAGAGCCCTCTCCAGCCCCACCCACCTCACAGGGTGACTGTTGTGGGGGAGGAAGGTAAAGGAGATTGTGAGCTGCTCTGAGACTCTTCGGAGTGAAGGGCGGGATATAAATCCAATATCATCATCTTCTTCTTCTTCTTTTGGTTGGGTGGGGGTGGGGCTGGTAACCCTTCCTGGTCTCTCCTCTGTTGATAGCCTAGTTTGGTGGACCCTTGGCAAAGGCCACTTGTCTGTGGCCTGAAGGTCTTTTGGGGGGGGGGCTTGGTTTGCCTGCTGTTTTTTGGTCTTCTGGTCTGGTACTCTTGGAGTTTTTGGTTTTTTTGGGCAGGGCATTTAAATAGGATCCATATCTCTTAGGCTAGTGTTAGGAGGGACTATCTGATACTTTTTTCCTGGTTGTGCCTGCATCCTCTCTCAGTCTGGTCTGAGAAGTCAGGGAAATACTCCTCCCTAAAATAAAATTAGAGAGAGCCCAGAAAGAGCCCCAGCCCAGAGCCCAGTAATTGGTCAATTGATTGGCAGGAAAATGGCCCAGCCCCAACATTTATCCCATCATGCTGCCTGCCTGACTCAGAAAAAATGCTGCATGAAGTCAGCACAGAGCAGTAAAAGAAAATTTTTCCAATCCCCAAGTCATCGTAGCCAATAGAATTTTTGAAAGGGCTAAGAAAAACCAGCAGCTCCAGTCAGAGTGCCATAATTGTTAAGTGTGTGGACTGTTATCTTTTTTTGAACTGGTGTGATTCCCCACTCCTCTGCTTGCAGAGCAGCTGCTGGAGTGGCCTTGTGTCAGCCATGGCTCTCTCAGAGTTTTTTTTTTTAAGGGTGCCTTCTGTGAGAGCTCTCTCAGGTCAACATTGAACAATTCCGCAGGGCCTGCAAAACCATCCTGTTCCAAATGGCCTTCACCAGCTGATACTACTAAATTGCCAAGTAAACTTGCCGATGAATAGCACTAAATGTATTAATGTTTTTAGAATTTTATGGATTTTAATTTGTCTTCAAATGTTATTTATTATATAATGTATGTATTGAATTTTATGCTGTTAGCCGCCCTGAGCCGCTTGGTCGGTGTCCCGCCCAGCCCGGGCAGGGACTGCGTGGAGGAGACCCCCCGGCGCCTGCCAGCCGCTCCAAGCCCCCGGCATCGCCCCAAGAGCCCCCCCCACCTCTCCAAGCCCCTGTGGAGGCCCCACCCCTCACCTCGACTGACGGGGCGAAAGCAGCCACCCGAGCGACGCCTCCCAGACGGCGAGCCCGGCTTCGAGTCCGTGAGGTCTGGCCGGGGCAAGACGCCGGAGAGCAAGAGGGAGAGCCATTCAGCTCGTCGCAGCACGAGACGCTCCCTTGCAGCACGCCGCTGAGGGCTGGGACGCCTGAGGCACGCCCAGTCAGCCCGGCCCCGACGCACCTCTCCTGGGTGTCTGGGGCTTTGAAGGGGGGAGGAGCCAGAGAGGGGCAGGTCCTGGGAGGGGGGAGGATGGGTCGGGAAGCATAAAAGGAGGGAGGGAGGAGGTCGCTGAGGAGAGCTGGCTGATGCGCAAAGAGGCTGCCTCGCGAGAGAGAGGGACAGGAGCCATAGCACAGCCAGGAGGGAACGGGGGCCTGCGGTGAAGTAACCCAGTGCCCACCCCCCTGTTTCTGAGACCTCCGGGGAACGCCCCAGAGTGCCCGGGTGGGGCAACGGCGATGCCGGGGGACCGGGAGGGGCACCAAAGACCCGACAGTCGGGGAGGGCGGGATACAATTAAAATGTGACTGACTGACTGAACCCAGGGCATCTGCTGGGGGGGGGGGGCGGAGAGACGTAAGGGAGACTGTGTGATTTGTTGTATATGCTGCTCTGAGACTCAGAGTGAAGGAAATCCAATGTCTTCTTTGTTTCTTGTCCTCTATTTCTTCTTTTCCTTCAGTTTCTTCTTCATTGGAGGTGAAAGATTGGGGGGGGGGGGCTGTGATGAGGAGGGCAGCCACATCTTGGCTAAAGTTTCCCTAGTGGGACACTGATGGCTGGTGTGTGTTGCTGCTGAGAGATAGGGAATGGTTCCCTCCCTCTCACTCTCTGAGGCCCTCCCATACATCTCCCACATTTGGGATGCAATTATGGCTCGCGTCCTCATGGTACACCCTGGGTAATGCCAAAAAGCCTAGATCAGCCAACCGTTCATCACTCAAGGTAAGTCTGAATGCTTCATCTTGCTTTGTGTCAAATACAGATGTAGACCTAGGTGTGGTACACTGCTCCTGTTGTTTGAGAGTTGAGTTGTTTGGGGCAGAGCTGGAGAGCTGGCATCTGCAGATTGTGTGTTCTGTGGCAGAGAAGCTGGCATCTGGGTGAGAGACCCGGAACCAGCATGGTTGGTGTTTGGCCAGCTCTCCCTGTGTTGTTTGGGGCAGGGCTGGAGAGCTGGCATTTCAGTTTGCTAAAACCAGGTCTGCAGAGCAGACCTTGACCAGATTGTGTTTTGTGTGGCACTGAAGTTGGCAGTTGGGTTTATGTTGATGCCAGGGTGCATATATTATAGAGTAGATAGACGAATGTAGTGCATTGGCATCCTATAGAGATTCTCTGGTTTGAAGTTAGGTTTGGCTTTGGGTGCCCCAGGAATTGGACCCCCTGGTCCAATTTTTTTTTACCTTGTGGGTTTTGTGTGGGACAGTGCCCTGAAGCTCCACAACCGTTTGGGGGGCTCTCTCCAAAAAACCCTGCTCACAGAGCCACTTTTCCCATGATAATTACAGTGGGGAAAGTGGCTAATTGGTTTTTTCTCACCATTGGGAGCAGTGTACCTTTTGGGGTGCCCACAGATAGGTGCAGTCTTTTGGGGGCATGGGGGTTGCATGTGGGAGAGTCCCTTGCAGGTTCCCTGCAGTTTTGGGGGCTCTCCTTCAAACCCTCTTCTGGCCACTTTTCCCACAGCAATTATAGTGGAGGAAGTGGCTAATAGGGCTTTCCCCAGCAAAATGGGCCTTTTGGGGAGCCCACAGACAGGGACCCCCCCGGCCCAATCTTTTTAGGACTTGGGGGTTTTGTAGGGGAGAGCCCCCTGCAGGTTCCCTGCAGTTTTGGGGGCTCTCCCTCAACCCCCCTGCAGCCCTATGTTGCTATTGAGTTCAATGGCCCATATGGTATAATGGTAGGATGGGGGCACCCTCTTTGGGTGCCCCTGGAATGGGACCCCCTAGCCCAATCTTTTTGGAACTTGGGGGTTTTGTAGGGAATAGTCCCCTGCAGGTCCCCCGCAAACTCCTGGGAAGTAGAGAAGAGTCAGCAGCAATGGGGCCACCCTTTCAGGACGCTGGTCCTGACAGACAGTGAGCGGGGCTGTGTGGCATGGTTTTACCCATCGATCAGTTGATTGGCAGGGGCGGGGTCACCTTTAGATAGCCAGGAACGCGGCAGTAGAGCCCTGTTCCGGCATTGAAATAGACATGGGGTGGCGAAGGGAAGAAGGAGGCGGCTGGGGAGCGAGCAAACTGGGCGTTTGCCTAGGGAGGAGGGGGGAGGCTGAACTTGCTGCCCCCACCCTGCCGGCGCAATAGGCAACCGCCTAGTTTGCCTAGCAGGTGAGCCAGTCCTGGGGATAGGCAGAGTCTAACCTATCTGCTCTCCCTACTGTTGCAGGAAAAGAACTGAAGCTGAGGGGGACTCCCACCAGAGGAATAGGAAGTGAATGAAGTTAGTTCCTGCCTCCCTAATTGTAAGATGGGAATTACCCACAAGACGCCCTCCAGCTTAGAGAGAAAACATGCTAAACTGAACTGTCGAATGTATCCACGGTGAAAAAAAGTAGGATTTTTACCCCACTTTTCTCTACCCCAAGGAGTCTCAAGAGTGGCTTACAATCACATTCCCTTCCTTCCCCACAGCAGGCACTTTGTGAGGTTGGAAGTGCTGAGACAGTTCGGAGAAAACTGTGACTGCCCAGGCCTCATGTGAAGGACAGGGGAATCAAATCCAGTTCTCCAGATTAGAGTCCACTCGTCTTAACCTCTACACCAAAATTCCAATGGTGAAACTGTAAGCCTCCTAATCTTGGGTCGCATCAAAACACAGTGCAATAAAGCTCCCAGCTGTGGGATGCAGCAGTAGGTGTTATACTGCAAACCTAACTACTTCTGGTGCAGTGATTCAGAGAGACAAACTCCAGCTGTAATCCTAAATTTACTTACTTGCAAGCAGTTCCACTTAAATCAGCTGGATTTGATTTCAAGTAAATGAGCTCAAAGCTGGGAGCTGTATGACTCCCATTAGGAAGTAACATAAGCCTTAAATATGATGGACCTCTGGCACTTCCCCACTCTCAGGCAAGTTTTCCCACCAAAAATTTGTTCCCAGCTGTGAGTGAGGAGCCCCAAGTACTGTGGATTTAATTATAGTTTAAAAGTCCATCTATCCCATCCCATCACAAAGTTCTAATTTGTCTTTTAGCCCAACCCTGGAACGTGACAGGAAAGCAGGAGCTCAGGGCCAGCCTTAGGGTACGTGGCGCCCCAGGCAGACTCATTGTCTGCTGCCCCCCTCCACGGCAGCAGCACCCCACTACCCGCAGGGCAAGCAGCGCCAGTCAAAGCACCTGGGGGGCCCTAGGCACACACCCTGGGTGGCCCCCCTCTCCTCTTATCTGTGGCCCCACAACGTGGCACCACATTCCACCCCATCCCCTAGTGTGCTCCGAGAAGCGATGCTGTCATCCTTACTTGCTTCACTCCCTCCACTCTCAAGAGAGAAGGCTGTACTGAGATGCCCGTCGCTACATCAAAGCGGGTAAGGATGAGGCTGACGCTGCTGCTCTGAACACGCCCTTGGGCCAGGTGGGGAGGGGGGAAAGGTGGCCTGCCCACCCCCACCGCAAGCCAGCAAGCTGGCAAACGGCAACAGCATGGGAGGGAAATTAGGCATTTGTCTTGGTACCAGGAGGGGAGGACAGCCCAATTCTGCGCCCCCTCCCAACGCCCTAGACAAATGCCTAGTTTGCCTAGTGGGCAGGTCAGCCCTGCAGGAGCCCTCTTGTTTTCCTCTTTCAAATGGCACTCGAAAGCCAGTTTTGTGTAGTGGGTTTGATTCCCCACTCCTCCACATGCAACTGCTGGAATGACCTTGGGTCAGCCACAAGTTCTCTTAAAGCTGTTCTACTCAACAGCAGTTCTTGAAGAGCTCTCTCAGCCCTACCCACCTCACAGGGTGTCTGTTGTGGGGAGGGGAAGGCAAAGGAGATTATAAATCGCTCTGGGACTCCTTTGGGTAGTGAAGGATGGAGTATAAATCCAATCTCCTCCTCTTATAACTTTCAAACAGAAATAATGATTTTATTTAACTTGCAGGGATTGAATACATGTTGTCAGGGGTTGGACATGCTGGCATAAAAATTGTTGTTAATACTTATTATGCTTCTTTTAACAATCGAAATAGTGTTGTTGAAGTTATTTTTATATATTCTTGGATCTTAACAGTGAGAGGCATTTGATTATTTTATTTAAAGTTACAATGTTTTTTCAAAGAGTTTCCTATGACTCTTCAAGTTTCCTGGAGATGGTCTCTTTATTTGTATACTTAATCTCTTCCTCTTTTGGAAACCACAGTTCATTTCAATATCCCAAAGTGTCTAAATATAATTTCCCTCATAACAGACCAGGGGTCTCCTCAGAGCAAACCCCCCTACGCAACTGGGCAACTGAGCCAGTTTGGTGTAGTGGTTAAGTGTGCAAACTCTTATCTGGGAGAACCCGGTTTGATTCTCCACTCCTCCACTTGCACCTGCTAGCATGGCCTTGGGTCAGTCATAGCTCTGGCAGAGGTTGTCCTTGAAAGAGCAGCTGCTGTGAGAGCCCTCTCCAGCCCCACCTAGGGTGTCTGTTGTGGGGGAGGAAGGTAAAGGAGATTGTGAGCCGCTCTGAGACTCTTCGGAGTGGAGGGCGGGATATAAATCCAATATCTTCTTCTTCTTCTTCTTGGAAGAGACAATGCTTTGCTTTTGGCCTGACTGGGAGTTTCAGTATGCTACCCAATCGGCATTGCCAAAATCTCAATCCCAAAATCTCAATCTGTGTAAAACTGATTTCAGCTGAAGCTGACTCTTAAATGTTCAGTTCTGATACTGAATTCTTCCTCAGAATTGACAGAAGTTTCCCTTCACTCCAAAAGTGAACTTGTCTGACTGACTCTGTCAGACTCACTGACTCCAGCCGCCTCTGTTAGAAGCTGACTGTCTGACTTCCCAAAGACCAACTGCCCAAAAAGACCATGCCTTCATCAGCTAATCATATAGTTCTCCTCAGCTGGCACTGGCCAACAATAGGAAAGGGTGGAAGGCAGCAGCCTGTCACTCAAGTTCTCCATTCCATTGAATTCTTCACCTCCCAGTTCTCTAAAATTGGAAACCTGTTGCTAAGGGCAGTCCGTCACGTAAGCCTTAAGTGTTAGATCATTTCTGAAAACAGAGAAATGCAACATGCATAAAACAAAGCAGTTGTTAACCTAGTCCTTTGACTCTCAAGAGCTATGAGCCAGATTTGGAACTTGAAGCTTTATTCAATCCATGTTTGCTTTGGAATGACTGACTGCAGTGCAACTTACTCTAAACTAATCATTTACAAAACACTTAGGTCTTGGTCTCTTATAGGGCACGCTTACACTTGCCACCCATCAACCTTAATGTAGCCAGACCATAGAACTGGCAGCACCAATAGGGCAGAGGTATAGAAGGGCAGCTTCGCAAGCACTGAGGCATCCCAAGCTGTGGTGCCCCAAACTGGAACAGCCAAATCCCGATCAGATGCTTCCGCACAATGTGCCCATATATTGCACGAGGGCACTTGGGACTGCTCGTGCGGTCGTTGTGCACAATCCCCTTAGCACACGTGCTCATACACTCTGAGCAGTTCTTTTTAAAAAGAGGAATACCTGTGAGTGCCTAGAGCAGATTGGCGGTTCACACCGCCAATCTGCCTCGCTTGAACATTCCTGCGTTCAGATGCCCAGAAAGATGGATGGAGTGCGGCAGAAGAATTTTATCTTGTGGATAAAAGATACCTTTTATCAGGCCACCTATCTGATCCATGGAGTGAGTGCAGGAGTGGGACAGGCAGCAGTTGTGCCTGCCTGACTTTGCTTTTTTAATCCAGCTGAGGGGGGGGGGGGCTGCCTATATTGGCTCAAATTGGTCATCTGAATTCAGCCCAGGAGTATGATACAATTCCCACTTTTATTGCTTACTTGGCGCTTGACACTTATGTGGCTGGTGGAATACATTCAGCTTGCTATAGGAAGTGAATTTTGTTTTACACACCAGGGTCTGGTCTCTGTATAATTAACATCCACAGATCATTTACAAAATTAGATACAACATCTGTACACACAATGAAGTTCTTCGACTGACTTGAAGCACACTTCAGTTATGCACAGCTATTTCCGTACAGCAACTACTGATTGCAATCATCGGTTCTCTTGGCAAAGCCAAATACAATACTTCAGAGTAGGCACTCTGAGCCCTGGATCACTTTGAGGAATTCACCTTAGAGAAATTCAGATGAAATTTCTATTATTTTCTAGGAGAGAAAACTTTGTTTAACAGACAGCACTAGATGCAGACTTTATATTGGAACCAGCATGGCACCTGGAGTGCCAATGTGTTTCTTGGAGCATCCTTGTTTCTTGTGGATAAAATCCAAAAAGTTTTGAACACAGCAAAAAACAAAAAAAACACCCTATGCCCATGGGAGCAAACTTTTCCCTTTTTTAATAAACTGAAACCAAATAGCATTTCTTCCCTCAAAGGAAGAGCTAATCCTAGCTTTTCTCTGCTCTGCTCATTTATTAAGAAGATCATTCAGAAGCAGCTGTTTCTGTTGCAGGCTCTGAACCTTCTACCATCTTCTGTAACTCCCCAACATTTTGTAATTGACCTTGCCTCCACAGCAGCCATTTTGTGGCAGTGCCCACTTTCTTTTATCAAAATTTGAAACGTGCCTACCCACTCAATAAGTGTTGGGTCATCCCATAAGTGACGTCCGCATGTTGGTAGATTCAGGGGGGTAGCCATGTTGGTCTGAAGCAGCAGAACAAAGTTCAAGTTCAGCAGCGCCCTTAAGACCAACAAACTTTTATTCAAGGTATAAGCTTTCATATGCGTGCACACTTCTTCAGATACATTGAAATGGAAGTTAATAGTCCATACATATAAGTAGAGGGTGAGCAGCAAACTAGCCTATGGCATACTACCGTTGTATGACAGGTGAGAGGACCAAGCTGGAACAACAAGCTTAGTTTTTATGGTCACCAGGGCTTTTTTAATAGAAAAAATCCAACAGGAACTAATTTGCATATTAGGCCACCCCACTGACATCACCATTGTTTCACATAGGGCATTTCTGTAGAAAAAGCCCAGTAGGAATCCATTTGCTTATCAGGCCACGCCCACTGACACCAAGCCAGCTGGAACTGCGCTCCTATGCGTTCCTGCTAAAAAAAACAAACCAAACCCTGATGGTCATAATTTGTTTTGGTTTAAATCCGGAGGAAAACATAGAGAAGGAAATAAATACATATAAATTGGAGACTGATGGGCAGAAGTACCCTCCTTAACTGAGGAATGCTGAAAATAATTAACTGCAGGGCTTTTTCTGTAGCAGGAACTCCTTTGTTTATTGGGCCACACCCCCCTGAGCTTACAGTAGGCCCTGCACTACGAGCCCTGTAAGCTCTTGGAGGATTGGCTACATCAAGGGTGTGTGGTCTAATACTCAAAGGAGTTCCTGCTACAAAAAAAGGTCTGATTAACTGAGACCCTGCTATCATGTTCCATCCATCTCCTCTCAAGCGTGAAGGTAACCTTACAGCAGGGATGTCAAATGTCCTGCCTGCAGGCCAGAACCGGCCCACCCAGGGCTTTAATAAGGCCCCTGGGTCTCTTCTCCCCCTTCCCCCCCCCCTCCTGGCCTCACTGTTCAAAGCGCCAAGGCTGATAAAGTTTCCTGTTCTTTCAGTTCCCTGCCTTTTCTACCTTGTCTTTGCAGCCTGCAGCGCAGACAAAGCTGCACGGAAAACATGGAACAGATTCTCCATCAAAGCTGCGGAGAGAACGTGGAGTGGATTTTCAATTAAGGTCTCTGTGTCCATACAGATAGGGCCCAGGGACCTTGATGAAGATCCATTCCACATTTTCCTTTCAGCTTTGTCTGTGCTGCAATGTATGTCATGTTCCTATATAACAGCTGAAGCTCATGCTTCCTGGAGTTATGTCCTTACAAATAAAGCACTGATGCTTTGAGCCAGCTTGTCTCTGCTCAATGGACCTGACCTAGTGAGTACTCTAACCAGCATACTTCCCTCCTATGTACATTTATTTCAACGCATTATTTTACCCCTAGAGAACTATGTGTATTCGTGTGTGCAGCTGCTGCCTGTAAGTATGCCGTGGCTGTCATTTTGGTTCATTAAGACCACCTCAACACCTTGGAAGCACTAGTGGGATGTTACAAGAAGATCAGAACACTGAGCCTGCACTGAGTCCTTCTCTTATGAGTGGTCTTTCTTTATTGCTGCTCTGGTCTTTGACTGAAATAAATATTGATTGATTGATTCCTTGCATGAAATCTTGCCTTTGCAATGCCCTCCCTCAGGAGACTTGCCTGGCACCTTTCTTTCTTTTGGATTCCACCCTAAAATACTCTCTCTCTCTCTCTCTCTCTTTTTAACTAGACTTTAAAACAAATGTGTTTTCTCTTTTAAATGCTATATGGTGTGCTGTGGGCCTGCAGATTAGGGTTGCCAATCCCCAGGAGGGGGCAGGGGATCCCCCGGTTTGGAGGCCCTCCCCCCGCTTCAGGGTCATCAGAAAGCGGGGGGAGGGGAGGGAAATGTCTGCTGGGAACTCTATTATTCCCTATGGAGATTTATTCCCATAGGAAATCATGGAGAATTGATCAGCGGGTATCTGGGGCTCTGGGGGAGCTGTGTTTTGGGGTAGAGGCACCAAATTTTCAGTATAGCATCTAGTGCCTCTCCCCAAAATACCCCCCAAGTTTCAAAAAGATTGGACCAGGGGGTCCAATTCTATGAGCCCCAAAAGAAGGTGCCCCTATCCATTATTTCCTATGGAAGGAAGGAATTGAAAAGGTGTGCTGTCCCTTTAAATGTGATGGCCAGAACTCCCTTTGGAGTTAAATTATGCTTGTCACAGCCTTGATCTTGGCTCCACCCCCAAAGTCTCCTGGCTCCACCCCCAAAGTCCCCAGACATTTCTTGAATTGGACTTGGCAACCCTACTGCAGATCACTTTACTTAAATCATCTTACGCTGCTCATTCTGTAATTTATCTTATTGTTATGCCCGGGCATGTTGTAATAATATTGTCCTATTTTTTTTATGGTTGTGTTTTTTTGGCTTTGTTGTTAATGGGTGTGCTTTTATTGGCTTTGGATTATTATCCTAGCTGTAAAATGCCTAGAGGAGGCATTTTATTTATTTATTTATTTACATTATATCTCTATCCCACCCATTCCATACAGACTCAAGGCAGCTAACAGCATAAAATAGACAGTAAACAAAACAATATTAAAACAATAAAACAATCAGATAACACGACATAATATTATTAGTGAGAACTACCTGTGCAAATTGGTGCAAATAGATTCAGATGACAATGTTCTCCCCATGCTGTAGGGAGTGAGGAAAGGGCTGCTTCTTACAACTATTGCGTAATTAGAGAGAACTGCAGTTAGTGATTAGTGAGAATTTCCTGGCACCAATTTTCGCAGGCAATTCTCACTAATAATATTATGCTATTCAATTATTTGCAGCATGTATTTGTATTTGATGATTAAGGCAAATTCTAGCCCCAAGTGACATCACTTGAACTTTAACCTGGAAATGACATCACAGGACATGACATCACAAAAGTCACCTGGCTTCTCCCCCAAAGTCCCCAGATAGTTCCTGAGTCTGACTTGGCAACTCCTATGCAAGGCAAATAGCTGGGGGGGGACAGTTTCAGGAAAAGTGGCTGGTAGGAGAAGGGTTAAGTAATTCCTTCCTTCTTGGCCCTCTACTCTTCAGGGTGCTCTGCAATGAAAACTATTTTATTTAATTCACATTCTGACTGATCTTGTTTAGATCTTGTCAAGCTTTTTAAAAGAGTAAGATTTTAAAAGCTGAGTGGCCAAATAGTTTCAGATTGATATTAACATATATATATTTACATATAATGCTCTTTTTATTAAATCATTTGGGACTTACCAAATCCAAAAGCACTGGACCCACCAATACTCTGGGAAGCCTGAACACTGGTAGATGTATAGAGTCCTGTGACCAGCAAACCATCAAAAAAGGTGCTTGTTGAAATAGTCACTGAAATAGAAGAAATGAAAAGAAACCTGAAGATTCCCAAATCCAAGAAAGATTCCAACACTTTTTGTCACCCGTGCTGTTAAAACTTTATTCACTGCCTACGGTTGCTGCCAAAAGGAAAAGGTTAACCCAAATGTCTGTTTTGTAAACCAATCCCAACCCACTTGCATGGCAAGGTTGCATGGACCTGACATACAAATGTGGCAGATGTGGAACAAACGCTTAAATCTTACTCCCCAAAATATAGGTTAAGAATACATGAATGGCAAACACAAGCAGTGCACGATCGCTGAACTTGTCCTTAAATAGCTTCATAGCCAGTGCCCTGAGTATTTAATGAAAGTCAACCTCTTCTCTGGCATTAAACTGAACATTCACTTTTGCAGACTATAAAGAAAACATCAAGACAACATTGAAATGAAGGGCCTGCCTTAAGCAGGAAGCAAATCAAAACAGGGGCACATACTTGAAAATCAGCTTCTGCGCCTCACAAATCTACATATACAACTGGAGTAACAGTTCCTTAATGCTATTCATTAAGAACTGCAACATGAATCTCTAGTGATAAAATTCACAAAATGAGTACACTGCAAACACATTTCTGTACTTGCATATTTGATTAGACTGCAGTTCCGGGGCATGGTTTTAAAACAACATGCGCATGCACAAATGTAATCTCTACTGCTATGATAACAAGTGAACAAACAACTGTGTTTACCACATAACATCTGCAGCTTCGTCTCTAAATCACGTGGAACTGGTTTTAATGGATCTGCTTCTGACATTAAATATGCTAGTATTCATGAAGAAAAATCCTCAGAAGGGTCTGTGCATTTTAAAATGTTTACTATATTTATACCCCTTTTTCTGCATTCATAACATGGCTAATAATTTTTAAAATGCATAATAATATCGCATCATTAAAGCCATTAAACCCAGCAAAAAAACTGTAGCAATTAACACTGGAGCTAAAATACGTATAGAAACATAAAGTAAAGCTTGTTTGAGTGGTGCTGGTCCTGACATTACATAAGTCAGTCAAAGAGAAAAATCCCCAGAAGGGTCTGTACACTTTTTAAATTTTACTAAATTTATACCCACCTCGTAAGGCCCTCATCAAGGCAGCTACTAAGTACGTTATAAAATCACAGCTTAAAAAAACATTAAACCCAGCAAAAAATACATCATGAAAACAATTTAAACCAGAGCTAAAATATATATTAAAATATAAATTAAAACATTGGGCAGG
The DNA here is from genome assembly GCF_032191835.1 of Heteronotia binoei. Taxonomy (NCBI): domain Eukaryota; kingdom Metazoa; phylum Chordata; class Lepidosauria; order Squamata; family Gekkonidae; genus Heteronotia; species Heteronotia binoei. Next base: position 6,757,673 of record NC_083230.1, read on the forward strand.
AAAATCACTGAGGAAATGCCAAATGAAACAAAGTCTTCATGCACTAACAGAAGATGGCAACGGAATGAGGCAGATAAATCTCTCTGGGGAGATAATTCTGAGTTTTTGGTCTCAAGAGTGAGAAGACCCTGTCCTGGGTTGCTATTTGCCTAAATTCAGAAAGCAAGGGCACCAAAAGTAGGGTCTCCAAAGATGACCGTAGGCTTGGGTAGGTTCCTGAGAGAGCAGGCAATCCTTCAGATATGTTGGTCTCAAAACATAGAGGATTTTAAAGGTACCAGCACAGTGAATTCTGCCCTGAAAGAAAAACTAAGAGGCAGTGTAAATGCGCCAAGACTGGAGTGATATGGTCCCTACAATCGACTCCAGTCAATATCCTGGCTGTAGCATTCTGCACTAACTGATGTTTCTGACCATTCCTCACGGGCAAACCACATACCATAATGTAATGTAGATGTAACCAGGGCATGTGCCACAATGGCCAGATCCGTTCAGCCCAAGAAAGCTGCAGCGGGCTAACCAGTTGAAGCTGGTTAAAGGCCCTCCTGGCCACAGCTGCCACCTGCTTATCCATCTCTCAGCCCCACCTACCTTACAGGGTGTCTGTTGTGGGGAGGGGAAGAGAAAGGAGATTGTAAGCTGCTCTGAGACTCAAAGTGAAGGAGGGGTATAAATCCTATCTCCTCCTTCTCTTCTTCAATTTGGTGTAGTGGTTAAGTGCATGGACTCTTATCTGGGAGAACCAGGTCTGATTCCCCACTTCTCTGTGTGCACCTGCTTATTTGACCTTGAGTCAGTCACAAGTTCTCACAGAGCTGTTCTCTCAAGAGCTGTTCTCTCAAGAGCAGTTCTGTTAGAGCTCTCTCAGCTCCACCTACCTCACCAGGTGTCTGTTGTGGGGAGGGGAAGGGAAAGGAGATTGTAAGCTGCTCTGAGACTCCTTCAGGTAGTGAAGGCCAGTCTCCTCCTCCTCTTCTTCTGCAGCAGTCCTGGGTTCAAGGGCACCCTCAGACTATGAACCTGTTCCTTCAAGGGGAGTATAACCTATCCAGAGCAGGTGGTAAGGGTCAGACCTTCTGCCCACCAGTAGGATATCTGTCTTGTTGGAATTGAATTTACAGTTTATTAGCCTACATCCACTCCAAAACTGACTCCAGGTACTAGTTCAGGTCTTCTACAGCCTCCTTGGGATCAGCTGGAAGGACAAAATAGAGCTAGGATTGCCCTTACCTTTCCAGCAGAGGCCTTTGGGGAGCATTCTGGGGGTGGGTAGGGACCCAAATGACAAAACTGGAAGTGGCCCAAAACAGGAAATTGCTGGCAAGCATTTGAGTAATCCCTAGGGGGAAATGAAAGGGATGACTCAAAAGCCTTGTTCCATTCCCCAGCGGAACCAACAAATGAAGCAATTCTGTGTTGAGATATTAAAATTCCCTAAATAGATGGATTGCTGCCTTGATGCAGTGAGAGGACTTGCATGGTTTGATGAGGCTGTGGGCTACACCATGGAGGGCCGCCCAGGATGGACAGGCCACAGCAGAAAACTCAGACAAAACATGATCCACTGGAGAAGGAAATGGCAACCCACTCCAGTATCCTTGCCAAGAAAACACCATGGACAGTAACAAAAGGCTAAAAGATATGGCACTGGAAGATGAGCCCCTCAGGTCGGAAGGTGCCCAATATGCTACTGGGGAAGAGCGGAGGGCAAGTACAAGTAACCACAGAAAGAGTGAAGTGGCTGGGCCAAAGCCAAAAGGACGCTCAGCTGATGATGATGAATGGAAAGTCCGATGCTGCAAAGAACAATACTGCATTGGAACGTGGAATGTAAGATCTATGGATCAAGGTAAGCTGGATGTGGTCAAACATGAGATGGCAAGACTGAAGATCGACATCTTGAAAATCAGTGAACTAAAATGGACAGGAATGGGCAAATTTAACTCAGAGGATCACTACATCTATTACTGTGGGCAAGAGTCCCATAGAAGAAATGGCATGGCCTTTATAGTTAACTAGAGAGTGAGGAAGGCAGTAACGGGATGCAGTCTCAAAAATGACAGTATGATCTTGATCTGTATCCAAGGCAAACCATTCAGTACCACAGTAATCCAAGTCTATGCCTCAACCACTGACACAGAAGAGGCTGAGGTGGACCAGTTCTATGAAGATCTACAACACCTTCCAGAACTAACACGAAAAAAGATGTTCTCGTCATCATACAGGACTGGAATGCTGAAGTAGGAAGTCAAAAGGTAACAAGTTTGGCCTTGGAGAACAAAATGAAGCCGGGCAAAGGCTAATAGAGTTTTGTCAAGAGAACAAGCTGGTCATAGCAAACACACTCTTCCAACAACCTAAAAAGGAACTCTACACATGGACATTTATTTATTTATTTATTTATTTATTTATTTATTTATTTATTTAGTAGACTTATATTCCACCTTTTCCTGATGTGCTGATGGACAACACAGAAATCAGATTGATTTTATACTCTGCAAGCAAAAATGGAGAAGCTCCTTACAGTCAGCAAACACAAGTTCTGGAGCTGACTGTGACTTAGATCATGAGCTACTTACTGCAAAATTCAGGCTTAAACCGAAGAAAACTGTGGAAGCCATTAGGCCATTCAAGTTTGACCTTGATCACATCCTTTATGAATATACAGTGGAGGTGAAGAATAGGTTTAAGGAACTAGAGTTGACAGAGTGCCTGAAGAACTATGGACGGAGGTTCGTGACATTGTACAGAAGGCAGCAATCAACACCATCCCAAAGAAAAAGAAATGCAAGAAAGCAAAGTGGCTGTCTGATGAGGCTTTACAAATAGCTGAGGAAAGAAGGAAAGTGAAAGGCAAAGGTGAAAAGGAAAATTCACCCAACTGAATGCAGATTTCCAGAGGACAGCAAGGAGAGATAAGGAGGCCTTCCTGAAGGAACAATGCAAAGCAATAGAGGAAAATAATTGAATAGGAAGGACAAGAGATGACCTTCCAGGGATCAGTCAGGGTTGATTTCCCTTAGGACTGACTGATTTGATCTTCTTGCAGTCCAAGGGACTCTCAAGAGTCTTCTCCAGCACCACAGCTCAAAAGCATCTATTCTTCTGCGCTTCCTTATCCAACCCTCATAGCCATACATTACTACTGGGAATGCCATTGCTTTGACTATATGGACTTGTTGGCAGGGTGATATCTCTACTTTTTATTATACTGCCCAGGTTCGTCATAGCTGTCCTCCCAAGGAGCAAATGTCTTTTAATTTCATGGCTACAGCCACCATCTGCAGTGATCTTGGATCCCAGGAATGTGAAGTCTGTCACTACTTCCATGTCTTCCCCTTCTATTTGCTAAGGAGTAATGGGGCTGGATGCCATGATCTTAGTTTTTTTGATGTTGATCTGGGATCTAATTCAGTATTTTTGTTTAGTACAAATTAGTATAAATTAGCTTTTTTGAATACTATCACTTTCTAAGGTTTCTAATAAATTTCTTTCAGCGGTTAGTTTTTTGAAAATCATTTTGCTACCTGTTCTTTTATGTAGAGCCTCTAAGGATTTTATGTTGACCATTAGATGTTTGATTGCCTCTTTATATTTTTTTAGGTGAGATGTAACTGCAATTAATTGCCCTCGAGGGTTGCCTTAAAGGCATCCCATTGAACTGAAAGTGCAGTGACATGTGGGGAATTTTCCTTAAAGAAGTCAGCTATACTTTTAGAAATTTGCTGTCTAATGCTCTCATGATGAAAAATTGCTAAATTCATAACCCAGCGTCTTTCCCTGTCTTGCTGCTCAAAAGATTCTATAGAACAGGTTACTGGAGAATGAACAGATCAGGCTCTAGCTTCTATATCTGCCTGTGAGGATTTTACCAATCAAGGACTGAGAGGTTAGAATGAAATTTATGCACGAGTATGATTGAAAATGATGAGAAAAAAACGTGTAGTCTCTCGTTAAAGGATTTTTTAACCTCCATATGTCACAAAGTGCATATTTTTGCAGTAAAATATGCAGTAAGGTTCGGATGACTAAGAGTGATTTTTAATTTTTTTAGAACCTGATCTATCCAAGATCCTATCTGCAATGTAGTTTAAATCTCCTCCCAAGATTACCTCTCCTCAGAAATCCTGTAAAATTTTCAGGGCATGTTTTAGGAACTGAATTTGTAAAACATTAGGGGCGTATATGGAGCCAAGAGTCACCATCAAGTAGACCTTTTACAAAAACAAAGCGACTCTGAGGGTCCTGAAGAGTGTTGTGGGGTTCAAAACGGATTGATTTTGCAATAAGAATGGCCATACCTCTAGATTCTGAGGATCCAGCTGCATGAAATAGGGCACTAAACCAGGAAGATTTCAAAACTGGGACTTAATTAGATTTAATATGAGTTTCCTGTAAAAAATGTTATTTGTGGCTTAAACTTCATAATATGAGATAGTATTCTGTGTTGTTTGATACAATTGTTAAGACCTCTGACATTTAATGAAAGAAACTGGTAACATAGGCCATGCCTGTACCAGCAAAATAAATAATAAATTCAAAAACTACTAAAGAGCTCTAGATAATATAGAAGAAGAAGAAGAATTGCAGATTTATACCCCACCCTTCTCTCTGAATCAGAGACTCAGAGTGGCTTACAATCTCCCATCTCTTTTCCCCCCACAACAGACACCCTGTGAGGTGGGTGGGGCTGAGAGGGCTCTCACAGCAGCTGCCCTTTCAAGGACAACCTCTGCCAGAGCTATGGCAAACCCAAGGCCATTCCAGCAGGTGCAAGTGGACGAGTGGGGAATCAAACCTGGTTCTCCCAGATAAGAGTCCACACACTTAACCACTACACCAAACTGGCTCTATAGAATGAGATTACGCACTTCGCACGTACCTTAAATAAGAACATAAGAGAAGCCATGTTGGATCAGGCCAATGGCTCATCCAGTCCAACACTCTGTGTCACACAGTGGCCAAAAAAATTATATATTTATAAATATATATATATATACACACACACACACTGTGGCTAATAGCCACCGATGGACCTCTGGTCCATGTTTTCATCCAACCCCCTCTTGAAGCTGGCTATGCTTATAGCCGCCGCCACCTCCTGTGGCAGTGAATTCCACATGTTAATCACCCTTTGGGTGAAGAAATACTTCCTTTTATCCGTTTTAACCTGACTGCTCAGCAATTTCATTGAATGACCACAAAGTCTTGTATTGTGAGAAAGAGAGAAAAGTACTTCTTTCTCTACCTTCTCCATCCCATGCATAATCTTGTAAACCTCTATCATGTCACCCCGCAGCCGACGTTTCTCCAAGCTAAAGAGCCCCAAGCGTTTTAACCTTTCTCCATAGGGAAAGTGTTCCAAAGCTTTAATCATTCTAGTTGCCCTTTTCTAGACTTTTTCCAATGCTATGATATCCTTTTTGAGGTGCAATGACCAGAATTGCACACAGTATTCCAAATGAGACCGCACCATCGATTTATACAGGGGCATTATGATACTGGCTGATTTGTTTTCAATTCCCTTCCTAATAATTCCCAGCATGGTGTTGGCCTTTTTTATTGCAATCGCACACTGTCTTGACATTTTCAGTGAGTTATCTACCATGACCCCAAGATTTCTCTCTTGGACAGTCTCTGCCAGTTCACACCCCATCAACTTGTATTTGTAGCTGGGATTCTTGGCCCCATTGTGCATTACTTTGCACTTGGCCACATTGAACCTCATCTGCCACGTTGAAGCCCACTCACCCAGCCTCAACAGATCCCTTTGGAGTTCCTCACAATCCTCTCTGGTTCTCAACACCCTGAACAATTTAGTGTCATCTTCAAACTTGGCCACTTCACTGCTTACTCTCAACTCCAAATCATTTATGAACAAGTTAAAGAGCATGGGACCCAGTACTGAGCCCTGCGGCACTCCACTGCTTACCGTCCTCCACTGCAAAGACTGCCCATTTATACTCACTCTCTGCTTCCTATTAATTAGCCAGTTTTTAATCCACAAGAGGACCTGTCCTTTTACTCTCGAGCTTTCTAAGGAGCCTTTGATGAGGAACTTTATCAAAAGCTTTCTGGAAGTCAAAGTAAACAATATCTATCGGGTCTCCTTTGTCCACATGTTTGTTCACCCTTCAAAGAAATAAGAAAAAACTAGAAAATTAGTGTCCGTACCTAAACCGGACTTCTGTAAGAAAACACCAACGTACTGAACAAAAAAACAACAATGGAGACAAACGATTCCTTCAACATTGCCCTCCTCCCCCCCCCCACCCTCTCCAAGTAGCTAAAATATCCTCTGTCAAGAACCCATTATACTTCCTTGTACACAGTATCTTAGACATACAGGGGAGTGTATATATGCAGCTTGGAGCTGACAATTCACTTATCAGTACCAAAAGAATTTATACAGAGGAGAGTCACATTAAAGGCTTGGAGTATATGAGATTAACCAACCTCCCGTCTTACTCTTTGGAATACATACCAGTAATTAAACCTAGCTATGGGAAAAGGAAGATACCTTATAACACTTTGATGCCATGTAACTGAACAAAGTTGCCATTTGACTTACAGTGTGGAGGCTCATCTGAAAGCAGAGAGCTTGGAAAGTTACTGAAATACTCAGAGGCTTCCTGGACTCCTACTGGAATTGCAATTACAATATAACAAAGCAACATTTTCATACAGGAGATCACGTATAATTGCTTGGAGAAGACCAATAAAGCTATTAATATACCTTGTGCACTATATAGAGGAGTCATACAAAAAGCTTGGATATTTTTTTTCTCTTCCCATTGTATTACCTCCTAGGCCCATACATAACCAATCTTAAAGCACTGACCTTTCAAGAAGAATAAAATCAAAACTTAGGTATGTAATATGAGAAGTAAAAGTAATGAAATCACCCTAATGAGGTGCCTTAACAACTGTACAGAGGGGAATCACCTAACAAACTTGGATATTTTTTCCTCTTCTCATTGATATATCTCATTTCTAAAAAAACAACAATTATATTTAGCCAATAACCAAGCACTAGCTCCATGTACAATTAGTTTCAAATTAAGAGAAATGAAAGTAATGACAACATTCTAGGCTTCCCAACCCTCCCGCCCTGGCGGGGGACCCCAGGATTTCCAGCCTCTTCCCCCGCTCCCCAAAAAAATGGAAGTGGGGGGAGAGGAGGGGAAATGGCTGCTGCCTCTTCTCCGCTTCACTGTAGCTGCTCCTCCGAGATGGGCTCAGCCTGAGCCCATCTCGGAGGAGCAGCTACAGTGAAACGGAGAAGAGCCTCCCTCCTCCCCCCCCCGCATGCACTTGGCAGGTGCATCCACTCCCCCCCTTTCCAGCCAGGGGCTGGGGGCTGTGCTTTGCCCTCCCGGAAGGAGGAAGGCTGACGTCGGCTTCCTGGCCATCCGGGAGTTGTAGGGGGGGGGCGTGGAGTCGGGGCTATAAAGCCCTGGCTCCCACCTGTGCAGCGCAGTTCTCTCGTGGCTCTCGACAGGGAGAGCCACGTCGTCGGTTTCAGCGTCCGTAGGCGGCAAGCGACGTGGTACGGGCCTCTACAGCGCAGCTGCATGTCGGGGCTGTGAAGAGCGGCTCAGGGCAGCTCGGGGCAATTGCTGTGAGCGGCGGCTGCTGGGCGACAGGAGTTTGGCCGGTTCTGCTGGGATGCGGAGTTGTATCGCGGGGGCAGTGGGAGCCTGGCTTCCCCCTCCCACACCAGGTCCCACTCAAGAAATATCTGGGAACTTTGAGGGTGGAGCCAGGAGACTTTGGGGGTGGAGCCAGGAGCAAGGGTGTGGCAAGCACAAGAGTTCTAGCCATCACATTTAAAGGGGCCACACAGTAAAGCTGCAGTACTTCAGCTGGAGCCCTCTGCTCACAACCTGAGTTCGATCCCAGCGGAAGCTGGTTCAGGTAGCCGGTTCCAGTTTGACTCAACCTTCCATCCTTCTGAGGTCAGTAAAATGTGTCCCCAGCTTGCTGGGGGGAAAGAAATCAGAGAAGGGGAGGGTGGAGGGAAGGAAGGCATTTTAAAAGTTGTGAGGTCCCTTTAATTGTGATGGACAGAACTCCCTTCGGAGTTCAATTGTGCTTGTCACACCCTTGCTCCTAGCTCCACCCCAGTGTCTCCTAGCTCCACCCCAAAGTCTCCTGGCTCCACCCCCAAAGTCCCCAGATATTTCTGGAATTGGACTTGGCAACCCTACAACATTCTAATGAAAGCCACCCCCTTAGTAGGTTCTTGATCTATCACACTCATTACTAGGGAGAGTCATATAATCAGCTTGGAATTCTGAAAATCAAAAAAACAAAAACAAAAAAACAACTCCTACTTGCTGTCACCTATACATCAAACCCATGTGTATAATGCATATTTTTAAATATAATGGAGAAAAAATTCAGCAAGAATGATGAACATGTAACGTACTCGAAGCGGAGACGAGAGTAGGGCAACATGGTTTATTAGGAGCACGTTGCAAGAGAGCGAACACGCGGGCCGGGTCCCGCTTATGTACAATCCCGGGTACAGCCTACTGGGTTGGTCAGGCCAATCCAGCCCCGTTGAACTTCCCGCCACAGCTGGAGATAGGCGGGGACAGGCTCCCGGCGCTGGGGCTCCTGGGACTGTCCAGTTGCCCCCCCCGTCGGGTCGCATGACATTTCTTGATACACTACACCCCTACCCCCCTGGTTAATGTACAAAGTCCTGTAAGTATGCGGGGGGCCGGCGCTCCCGAGTGGACCGTCTGGGGGGTCCCGGTGGCGGCGGCGCGGCCGCCGAGGATGGTGCCTCGGTAGGTCCTGGAGTGGACGGGGGCGGCCCGTCCGGTTCAGCGGATCCCTCGGGCTCGGTCGGTTCCGGTACCTCCGGCGCCCGCATCTCGGATGTTGGGATCGCGTCCTCTAGGCGGTCTCCGTTAGGCTCCTCGCTGGATATAGCCTCGTCCGTGTCTGTGGAGGCCTCCGGAAGGGTGCGGCGCCTCAACTGGTCAATGTGCCGCCGTAGTACCTGGCCCCCCTCCGTTGATATGTCGTAGTGGCGGGACCCGGTTACCCTCAGTACCCGCCCCGCCACCCAATCGGGGCCCCTTGCATAGTTTCGGGCGAAAACTGGGTCGCCCGCGAAGAAGCCCCGGGCGGCGTCTCGGACTTCGGGGCTCCCGCGGGTGTCTGAAGCTCGGTCGGGATGCAGCCGGTCCAGCCGGGTTATGAGTTTGCGTCCCATGAGGAGCTCAGCCGGGCTGACTCCTGTGACCGGGTTAGGGGTGATCCGATTATCGAAGAGGAACGCGGCCAGCCTGTGGTCCCAGTCCCCCTGTACAATTCGGCCGAGGGCCTCCTTTGTTGTGCGGACCATCCGCTCCGCCTGGCCGTTGGTGGCCGGATGGAAGGGAGCCGACCTTATGTGCCTGATCAGATATCTTTGCAGGAACGCCTGGAAGTCGGCTGAGGTGAAGGCGGCCCCGTTATCAGAGACTATGGTGTCCGGGATGCCATGTGTGCATAGGACCCTGCGCAGAGCTCTGATCGCGGCTGTGGACGAGGTGGACCCTACGGGGATGACCTCCAGCCATTTGGTGTAGGAGTCCACCATTATGATGAAGGTCTGCCCCTGGAATGGGCCCGCAAAGTCGATATGGAGTCTCGACCATGGTTTCCGGGTGGACTCCCACCTAGTGACGGGGGCGCTGGGCGGCTCGGGCCGTGATTCCTGGCAGGTCTGGCACCCGCGGACCCAGCCCTCGATCTCCCCGTCCATTCCCGGCCACCAGACGTAGCTCCTGGCCAGAGCCTTCATTCGCACTATGCCGGGATGAGTCTCGTGTAGGGATTCTAGAACACGCTTTTGGAGCGGGGGTGGAATCACTACCCTACTGCCCCAAAGTATGCAGCCCTTGTGTGCGGCTAATTCCTCCCTCCTCGCCTTGTAAGGCTTGAATTCTTCCCCCATGTTTCCCTCTGGCCACCCCCTCACCACCCAGTCGAGCACCCGTGCCAGTGTCTTGTGTTTCTGGGTGGCCTTGGCCACCTCCGTTGCGTGGAGGGGCGGCTCTGGGAGGCTCTCTATCATCATGACCTGGTGTGCGGGTGCGGGGTCCGGACCCGTCTCCGGAAGCGGCAAACGGCTAAGCGCATCCGCGTGTCCCATAGCCTTGCCGGCCCTATGAACCAGTGTGTACGTGTATGAGTTGAGGAATTGGTTCCACCTCAACACGCGCTGTGAGAGTATTTGGGGGGTTTGTCGGTCTGGGGCCAGTAGACCTAAGAGGGGCTTGTGGTCCGTGGCAATGGTGAACCTTCTCCCATATAGATACTCATGGAACTTTCGGACCCCTGCCACGATTGTCAGGGCCTCTTTATCTATCTGCGCGTAGTTGCGCTCGGCTGAAGTGAGCGTGCGGGAGTAATATGCGACCGGTACCTCCCTCCCGTCCGGAAGCTGGTGCCCCAGGACTGCTCCCACCCCATACGGCGACGCATCGCAGGCCAGGATGACGGGGAGGGCCTCGTCAAAATGGTGGAGCACCGCATTGGACACCAGGACGTCCTTGACCGCCTGAAACGCCGCGGCCTGTCGTTTGCCCCAAACCCAAGGGGCTTTTTTGTCCAGCAGCCGGTGAAGGGGCTCCGCCAGGGCTGCCTTGTGGGGGAGGAAGGAGTGGTAAAAGTTGAGCACCCCCAAGAAGCTTTGGAGCTCCGCTTTACAAGTGGGAGCCGGGGCTTGCACGATGGCTCGGGTCTTTTCTTCCGTGGGGTGGATTCCTGCTGCGTCAACGGCGAACCCCAGAAACTCCACCCGTGGAACCCCCAGCAAGCATTTCTCTCTCTTGACCTTGAGCCCCGCTGCCTGGAACCGGCGGAGCACCTCTCGAAGGCGGTTGCCGAATTCATCGGGGTCCGGGGCGGCGACTAAAACGTCGTCGAAAAACGGCTGGACTCCTGGGATCCCCTTAAGGAGAGCGTCCATTAGGCTCTGGAAAATCCCCGGAGCGACGCTAACCCCAAACTGAAGCCTCTTTACCCGGAAAGCCCCCCTGTGGGTCACGATCGTTTGGGCCTCCGCCGTCTTATTGTCTACTGGGAGCTGCTGGTAGGCCTGGGCCAGGTCTAGCTTCCCAAATATCCTAGCCCCCGCTAGGGCGGCCAGGACATGGCTCACCACCGGCACTGGATAGGGGTTGTCCTGTAGTGCCTTGTTTATGGTGCATTTATAATCGGCACAGATCCGCACCTCCCCGTTTGGCTTGATGGGGGTAACGATGGGGGTTTCCCAGGTGGCGTAGTCCACCGGCTCGAGGACGCCTTGTGCCGTGAGGCGGTCTAACTCTGCCTCAATCTTAGGTTTCAAGGCGAACGGAACCCTCCTGGCCTTGAGCCGAATCGGTCTGACCGTGGGGTCTAGGGGCAGGGAGATGGGCGGCCCCCGGTAGCTCCCTAGGGACCCATCGAATACCTCGGGGAATTCCTTGCAAATCTCCCCGAACCCCCGGGGCGTTATGGTCTGGCCCACCCCCTCCACGCGGATTCCCAAGGGTTTGAACCAGGCCAGACCTAGCAGGGTGGCCAGCTGGCGCTTAACCACCAGGATGTCCAGCGGGCCGTGGAAGGACCCCCGCTCGACTTGTACCCGCGCCCACCCCGCAATTTGCACCGGGTTCTTCTGGAAGTCCCGGAGTATGAAGTCTGCCGGCCGAAGTTGCAGCCGCTGGCGGGGACACAGTTCTCTTAGGGTTTCTTCCGCAATAAGGGAAATGGAGGACCCTGAGTCCACCTCCATTTGGCAGGGGTTCCCCTCTATAAGGACCGCCACTTTGATTTTATCGGGGGAATCGTGGGGCAAGTTCAGTACCTGTAGGGACGTAGAGTCTACCGCGTGGGACTCCGCGGACTCGTGGTACGTGGTCGGCTTCCTGCGGTTGGGCTTGGCTCGGCAAGCCCTGGCAATGTGGCCGGTCTTTCCGCAGCTCCTGCAGTCCCAGGTCCGGTATTGGCAGTCTCTCCGCTCGTGGGGGCCGCCGCAGCTGGCGCACTTGGTGGCCGGGGCTCTCTCCGACGCTGGTGGTCGGTCGGTCGCTCGGGGGCGTTGGGTCGCTCTGTTGGGTGGCCCGGCTGGGCGGCGTAGCTGATGGGCTTCCTCCTCCTCGGGGCCGTCGTGGTCCAGCTCTCCGTGGTGGGCAGCTTCCATCTTGGCCCGGGGAAACGTTCGTGCGGTTCGTTCCCATGCCACCGCTTCGCTGAAGGCGGCCTGGAGAGTAAGCTCTTCTTTGGCGAAGAGCTTCTGCTGGAGCCTCTCGTCGCGGAGGCCCCACGTGAATCTGTCCGCCAGGGCTTCCTCCAGTTGGGGGAGGCTGCAGTTCCCGGCGAGTTTGCGGAGGGCCGCCAGGTAGTCCGCGGCGGACTCGCCCGCGATCTGGTCCCGTTTGTGGAACAGGAACCTGCGAGCCACCCGCGAAGGCTGTGGTGAGAAGTGTCCCGTGAGGAGTCGGATGATCTCGTCGTAGGATTTCTCTGCCAGACGGGCGGGTGCCGAGAGACCCTTGGCGATCTCGAACGTGGCAGGCCCGCAGACGCTCATGAGAACGTCCCTCTTTGCTCCGGCGTCAGTGATCTTGTTGGCCCGGAGGTAGAACTCGACCCGCTCCGCGTAGGACTCCCATCCCTCTGGATTGGTTGGGTCGAAGGGCTCGAGGTAGCCGGTGATTCCGCCTTGGTTGGCCATGATGGCGGCGGCAGTCGCTTGTTGCCCAGATCTCCGTCGTAGCCGCTGAGGCTAGTATCCCACCTTCGTCGCCAGTGTAACGTACTCGAAGCGGAGACGAGAGTAGGGCAACATGGTTTATTAGGAGCACGTTGCAAGAGAGCGAACACGCGGGCCGGGTCCCGCTTATGTACAATCCCGGGTACAGCCTACTGGGTTGGTCGGGCCAATCCAGCCCCGTTGAACTTCCCGCCACAGCTGGAGATAGGCGGGGACAGGCTCCCGGCGCTGGGGCTCCTGGGACTGTCCAGTTGCCCCCCCCCGTCGGGTCGCATGACATTTCTTGATACACTACAGAACAACAGCAGCAATAGATGAAGACGACAATGGAAATTACAAAATAACAACATTCAGCTGGAGACTAAACTTAAAGAGATGGTGATTTAAATGTTTTTTCAGGAGTAGATAATAGAGACAGTTTCCTTTCATTGAGTCTATTAAATGTATAGTAAGGTTTCTCCTGATTCCTCATTATCAGCAAAAAAAACTGCTTGCCATGTAAAGAGACCATCAGTTTTTCAGTAGTGATCCAGCGATATTTAACTTTAGTCTCTTGCAGTTTCTTAGTAACAGGTTTCAGCAAGCATCTTATCTGGAGCACTACAGGTGAAATATCTTGAAAAGCTAAGATCTGACAGTCATTGTACAGCAAGAAACCTTTTTTTTTAGCCACATTCAGAATTCATCTTCTTACTCTAGCATCCAGAAAAGTTACCGCAATATCTCTAGGCAGAGTTCATTTTGAAGCCCTTGAGATGGCTGGAAAAGTTTCAAAGCTAAAGTGGAGGCTAGCCACTGCCCCATAAAGACAGTTAAATCTGTAGAATTCTCAGTGCCCTCAGCAAACCCATGAAATTTAATTTTTCCTTATCTCACAGACCCTTCAAGAAGTATAGTTCTGTCCTTCAAAATGATAATCTCTTCCTGTGCCCTCTGACCTGCTTCCTGGTTCATTAAACTGTTGTTATAAGCAGAATCAGGGATCTGTGCTGTGGAAGAGACTGAAGCAGTAAGTTCAGTTATTTGTAATGTAACAGGTTGTAACAACGAAGCGATCTTATCTGAGATAGTCTGTAACAAGGATTCTTCCATGGCTTTAATAGAGTCATTGAAGCAGTGTCAAAAACCCAGTATTTCAGGACTATTCGGGTAAACGGCCACCATTTTAGCTGTTACTGCTTTGTTCAGGCTGCTCTCAGGCTGAGGTAATTTAGGTGAAAAAAACCAAGCGTTGTTGCCTTAAAATTAAGGCAGGCCTGTCTTCCCCATGTGTTGGGATGTTTTTAGCAGGATTTTTGATGCGTCGGAGAAGGATTTTAGGGGGTCAGAGGATGGAGCGTGGGATCAGATGTCCTACATCCTCTGATGCGACCAACTGTCACCCTCTACATCTCCAAAAGGCAGTTTGTACTTCTGGTAGTTCCCAATCCACATATTGCTGAAACCTAGCTTGTAGGATCTTTAACATGACCTTGCTGGCATGTAAAATGAGTGCAATGGTACAATAGTTCAAACATTCCTTGGCATTACCCTTCCTTGGGACTGAAATATAAACTAACCTTTTCCAATCCTGTGGCCACTGTTGCATTTTTCAAATTTGCTGACATAATGTGCGCATCACTTTAACAGCATAATCTTTTAGGACTTTGAGTAGCTCAACTGGGATACCATCATCTCCGCTCGCTTTGTTGTCAGTAATGCTTTCTAAGGCCCATTTGACTTCACACTCCAGAATGTCTGGCCTGAAGTCAGTGATTTCACCATCATAGTTGTCAAGGACACAGAGATCCTTCTTGTATAATTCTTCTGTGTATTCTTGCCACCTCTTCCTGATCTCTTCTGCTTCTGTTAGGTCCCTACTAGTATAGTTTTTGTCCTAAGGGAAATCAACCCTGACTGCTCCCTGGAAGGTCAGATGCTGAAGCTGAAGCTCAAATACTTTGGCCACCAAATGAGAAGGGAACACTCACTGGAGCAGACCCTGATGCTGGGAAAGACAGAAGGCAAAAGAAGAAGGGGACGGCAAAAGATGAGATGGCTGGACAGCGTTACTGATGTAACAAATATGGATATGAGCGGACTTCGGAGGGTGGTGGAAGACAGGATGGCCTAGCGTGACTTGGTCCATGGGGTCGCAAAGAGTCGGACTTGACTGTGCGACTGAACAACAACAAACAGAAATCAGTCTTGCAGCCACAGATACATATGCCAAAGTAAAGGAATATCTGGAACTGGGTCAATGTTACCGTGATCAGTCTCCCAGCCTCTTAGAATCTTTAATTAATTTATGAACACTAAAGGTTTCAAGTGACCATTATACACCTCCTCACCAGGAAAATAGTGTATGTGTAAGGTTGCCAGGTCTCTTGCTATAATGGGAGACCTCCAGGCACCCTAGTTTGTTGTCTGCTGGTATTTAAAGTGCCAGCAGGAGGAAATGGAAGGGAATGGGGGCTCCCCACCAGATTGGAATATGTCAGGATTTGTGAAATTCTATGGTTTTGAAAAACTCTACTGTGTGATGCTTGTCCTCCTGAATGCTATTGGCAGGGGTGGGTAATGGAGAAAACAATTCACTACTATAACTTGAATTAAGAAGTCTGAAGGTTATTCAGAAAAACTCTGGTATTTCACAAGTTTTCTTCTTCAGAGCTTGTTCTGTCTAAACAGCCACAACACATACAAAATAGAAATTAACCTTAAATCACATTCCATGCCTGTGCAGAATTTAATTTTACAATCCAAATTGTCTTAGATAGGGTTATACTCCCTTTGAAAAGCCAAGTTCAAAGCTTGGGAGTGCTACTCAACAGCAGTCCCCTTAGAAAACCAGGTGGCTTCAGAATGTTTTTGCCCAGCTTCAGCTGGTTCTTCAGTTGCAACTGTCCCTGGTTCAGTCAGATCCAACCACATTTATCCATGCCTTATATACATCTAGACAGGACTACTGCAGTGAGCTCTGCTTTGGGCTGGAAGAGTGTTTGGAGATGGTAATGCTGAAGAATGCTGCAGCTAGTCTGTTGGTTAGGGCCCTGGTATTACAACTGTGCTATCAAAAAGCTTTTTTGGTTGGTACATAAGAGACTGCCTTTTCAGTGGCAGCCCCGCAATTACGGAACAAGTTT
Source organism: Heteronotia binoei (assembly GCF_032191835.1). Classification (NCBI taxonomy): domain Eukaryota; kingdom Metazoa; phylum Chordata; class Lepidosauria; order Squamata; family Gekkonidae; genus Heteronotia; species Heteronotia binoei. The sequence goes on from NC_083230.1 coordinate 6,773,561, forward strand.
CCCAGGGAGGTATGCCTGATTTCCTTACTTTTGAACTTTAGGAGGCATTTGGTTTTACTTAGGACCACATTTGGTTAAACTTATTAGCAGTTCTGAATTGCGATTTTAAATTGGGGCTTTTATGTTTTTAATGCATTTTATTTTATCTGTTTTGTAAGCTGTCTTGAGGAGGAAAGGCAGCTAATGAATGTTTTAAATAAATAATTTCAACTTCATCAGTACAGGTTTCTCTGCAAAGGGGGAGGTCTAGAGATGAAAACAGGGAAGGAGAATGCTGCAGTTAATAAATGTCACAGATTCAGCTACATGGGGAGAGTAATTTTGAGTTATTTCAACCATGAGCTGGTCTTTTTAAGGTCACTCTACCATCCAGACCTGAGGAAAGAGAATTGGGGAGCCTTCCCTTTCTGGCCTGAAGGAATCTAACTTATAAACCAGTACCTCTGGGTGGTGACAGGGTGAGTGACATTTCTGGATCTAAGAGGTGGAAGCAAGTAAAGATGCACACTTGTGCAATCCAGAGAAAGAGAGGGAACAATTTATGGATTTGTGAAGGACAGTCTATTAGTAGCTACCAGTTCCATTTTGGTGGAACCAGCTGCCGGAGGAGGTAAGGGCCCTGCGGGATCTCACTCAATTCCGCAGGGCCTGTAAGACAACCCTCTTCCGGCTGGCCCACAACTAACCGGCCCTGTATCCCTGTATACCTGTATACCGACTACTGAATATTGAAATACCGAATCAGTATTTGAATTTGAATAGAGTGTAGCTTCACGACCGCTGTCTGATTTTTAACGATATGTATATTTATAACAAATGTTGGATTTTAATTACTTCTTATGAAATGTTAATTTTAAAGTGTAATTTATTTTTATGTTAGTTTTATATATGTTGTAAGCCGCCCTGAGCCACTCGGTGGGAAGGGCGGGATATAAATCCCAGATAAATAAAAAATAAAAAAATAGTATCTAAAGGGAACCTCCGCATTCAGAGGCAGTGAACCTCTAAAAACCAATGCTGGGAGGCAACATTGTGTGAGGACCTTTGTGGCCGGTTGGTTGGTCCCCATGGCACCTGGTTCATCTCTATGTGAAGCAGGATGCTGGACTGATCTAGTAAGGCTATTCTTATGTTATTACATTCTTAGATTGTCTGTACTCCACAAATCTGTAAACTAGGGATGCCAGCCTCCAGGTGAGACCTGGGGATCCCCCTGAATTACAGTTCATCTCTAGACTACAGAGATCAGTTCCCACCAGAAAACGGCTGCTTTGGAAAGTTGACTCTATGGGCATGTACCCACTGAGGTCCCTGTCTTCCTCAGGCTCCATCTCCAAATCTCCAGGAGTTTCCCAAACTGTGGCTAGCAACCCCTGCTGGTGGCCAGGGGGGTACCTAGCAACCCTACTGTAAACTCATATAAGCCGGTGGATATCAACACATTGTATGGTAGCGAGTTCCACAAGTCAACTTCACATGGTGTGAAAATGTACTTCCTATTCTCTGTCTTGAATCTATTGTCAAGCAGTTTTGTGGGGTTATTCTGAGTTCTAGTATTACAGGAGAGGGAGAAAAAATGTCTCTGTGTGTACTTTGTCTACTCCATACATAATCTATAGATTTATATTGCATCAATCACCTTGACCTGGATAGCCCAAGCTAGCCTGATCTCATCAGATATTGAGAACTAAGCAGGGTTGGCCCAGGTTAATATTTGGATGGAAGACCACCAAAGTATTCCAGGGTCCCCATGCAGAGGAAGACTATCATCTATGTTTGTCTCTCACCTTGAGAATCCTATACAGTCCCCATAAATCTGCTGCGTTTTGATGACATTTTACACAAACATTGTGTCAATCTCTTTTCTAAACTGAAAAGCCCCAGATGCTTTAATTGTCTTAGTAGTCTGGCACTTCAGCCTCATAATTGTTTAGTGTCCTCTTTTCTGCACCTTTCCCCAGTTTTTCTATATCTTTTCTGAGATGAAGCCACCAGCACTACACAGCATTCTAAATAGGTCACACCAGAAATTTATATAAGGGCATTATTTCTAAGGTAGTTTCATTCTTGATCCCTTTCTTGGTTATCTTTAATATGGAATTTGCCTTTTCTATCACCAGTGCATACTGAGAACATTTTTACTGAATTATACAGTAAAGCCCCAAGGTCTTTTTCTTGGTTTGTCATTGACAGTACAAGCCCCATTCATAGGTTTAATTAGGACTTTTGCCCTAATATACATCACCTTGTACTGACTTTACACTTCATATGCTATTCTGCCAAACTGGAAATATTTTTAAGAGCTCTTCATAATCTCCTCCTGTGTTTTCACCATCCTGGTGACATCCACAAATGTTGCTCCCTCACTGCAAATCTCTACTTCCAGATCATTTATGAATTCAATAGTGCTGGTCCCAACACAAATCTTGGAAGAACCTATTACTCCCTCCCTCCAGTGTGAAAACCATCCAGTTATTCCCACCCTCCGCTTTTTCCTTTTTTTAAATCCAAAAAGTGATCAATCTCATTACCGTAATTAACTTTTCATTCATGTAAACCAGGAACACTAGCAAGAATGTATTGGCCTCTGTGTTTAGAGCCTATTTTATTGTTCAAGCTATTCAGGTTTATGTGAAGTTGGCTGCTTGATAACCGAACATGAAAATTTCATACTGTTGGCCCTGCTCTCACTAAATTATTAAAAGTATATGAATATGAGTATTGTGTTTAGATTTTCAGCTTTGTTTTGCAAAAACCCTTTATCCTCTTACTATCATCAGATAAGCAAGCATTGTAAACATAATAACTAATGGAATTTTTAAATAAAAAAACTGCTAAAGATACAATAATCTCTGTCTACTGGGAAGTTATTATAACCCTGTGATCTTTGAATGCTTGTATGAATTGTGCTTTATTTTTAGATTAAAAATCTGCTAGCTAAACATAGGCTTCTGAAAGTACTGCCCTCCATTTAAAAAGAAATATATCCTCTAATGGAACATGAATTATGATTATGCGAAGCCAATGGCACTCAGGATTGTATTCTAATTACACTGGAAATTAAGGAAGCCACAAATTAAAATACAGTACCTTTTTATAATATACCTATTTACCTAACTAGGTTTCTAATACAAAGAATGTCATCAAGAAAAATAGGGTGTTTTAAATTCACACACAAATTACAGGTATATACAGAGATGTTAAAAACGTCATGTCTACAGCCTTTATTTACAAAGTTTGCTTACACTCAGGTTCATTATTCTCATATGGCATTCAAGTCACCTTCAAGGAGGCACCATTTCAAATGAAATTAAAACTCTGCCATCGCCTTTCCTTTTGAAAATCAGGAAAAATTTTCCTCACAGTATACTTCTTAAATATAACAAAGAAATGTTTTCACTTATATAAACAACATGTTTTGTCATAGGTTATTTACATGCTAAATACTGAAAGTTAGATAAAGAATGTACATTCCATGTACCTGACAGTTGCCAAAATAAACCTAGCGGCTTCAGTTGTGACCATCACTCATTATCTGTGTATGGTGAGTAGCTACTCTACTACCTACATGTGGAAGCTTCAGTTCTTTGCATATTACACAGGAAGAATGAAATTGGAGATTGGTGGTATCAGTCAATACATATCCGTTAGATCAGAAGCCATCCTCGTGTAATATTACATTTCCTTCATGCAGCTACAGTTAGAAAGATCAGCTTCAAATATGAAACTTCAAGATCATTAAAAAGTTTCCTTGGATTCTGCAATTGCACTTGACAGACAATGGATATGGGCCATTAATTATTCCGGGACTTTGGGGTTTGGGGTTTTTTACATTATTTTAAATCAAAGTTTGTAGCTACTTTCTGCAAAGACTATAAAATCACATTGTTGTTTCAAATGGAAAGTTAATAATTTGCAGGCTTCAGTATTTTGAAAGACTTCGTCATAATTTCTTCCCATTAGAATGCTGAGTAGTCATACCTAGGACAGCACAGCAAAGGTCCTGAATACTTATGTAAAGAGGGTTTTTTTAAGTTTTATACAACCCAACTGTTCTTCGTTTACTGTAAAACATACATTGCCAAGATCGCCTGTAGAACTACCTATGGATATTACAGATGTCAATATGTGTCTCTGAACTCTTGTCAGACAATCAGTGAATTAATGTGGAAGTGAGGAGCAAGATGGCAGCAACAGGACCTTCTCCACACTCCAGCCTTAATGTGTTCAATAAACTATGAGAGCAGCGGGATTGCCAGGCCCCCACCAGAAGTGGGGGATCCCCCACTCTCCCATTTCCCACCACTGCTTGAAGCACCAGTGGAAGAGCCATCGGTCCAATAGTGTGAAAACCCAGATCTGACATCAGTCCTCTCTAGGAATTGTCATAAACTCTATTGCTTCACCTGTTCCCAGTGATTCCTAAAGAGGTATAATGTCACTTCCAGGTTTTCCCATAAGTGATGTCACATTGTTGCCAAGGGTTGCTCCTCCATATCCCTGTCCCGCTCCAGTCTCCTGCTGCCAGGCAACCCTGGAGAGCAGAAATAGAGGCACCCTTTGTATTTTTTTTTAGCGGGAGGGGGAGCATGTACTTCAGTAGGGTCTGTTTTTAACATCGACAGAATGTGCCACTGTTCCTTCTCTACATACCATCATTCACTCTAGATTGACTTTTTGAAAACGATTTGAGTGATCACTAATTCCAGAACAGCAAAAGAGTCCCAGACCTCTTTCACACTCTCAAATTACTCCTGAGCCAATCCACAAGGACTGGAATCAGTCTGGGCAGGGTTCTTCCATACATCTGCCCTCCCTGTGCATTTTTATAGTTGTAGAGTCAGTTTATTTTCTTCCACACATACCTTCAGTAATGAAGATTTTCAAGGGAGGGTGTTGTGGGCATCAATATCATTATTGGTGGTGTCACAGCACCCCCTCATTTTATTAAAATGGCCCTAAAATATAGATATATCAATGTAGTGTTGTAATGATAGTTTAAACAAGTTCTTTGAATTCCCAGCTTTCATTTTTTTTAAAAAAAGCCTCTGATTTCTTCTTCACAGAGATATACCTGTTATATCTCTGTGAGGGAGGGCACTAGAGCCTTACTTTTTTTATACAGAGAGAAAGCTGTGAATTCAGAGAACCTGCTTAAACTATCATTACAATACTATAGCGATATTTTAGGCCCTTTCTTAAAACACTGAAACCACTCTTCTGCGGAAGGAAACGGTTTAATGATGATGACAGTCTGATCATTGAAAAGTGGGCTGGAGGTGGGTGGGACAAAGAAAACAAATAGAAACATTATGCAATAGGAAAAAGCAGACTCAAGATCCATTCAAGGAGGAAAATGGATTAAAAGTAGTCTCAAAAGAAGTGGAATCTCTTCGGGGTGGGGGGGTGGGGAATCCAAACCGTGAAAACTGAAGACACAGAAATGCACGTGGATATCAAGAGAAACCAAACCAGTATGGGGCTAGAACTAATGTGGGGGGGGGACGGGGACAGGCAGGAACATCCCCAATCTGGATTGTCCAAGTGACTTTAAGGGTTTAAAAGCTATGAAAGAAGAGTACAAGGGGAAACTCTCTCTTATTCTGTCTCTTAGATTACAAAGGCCAAGCCATCCACTAGACATGGATAAATGAAACGAAGGAATCACAGCAAAAGCAACTTTATATCTTTATGTATACCAGCAGTATTACAGGAATCTGATGTGGAAGAAAAATCATACAGTCAACATGGAAGCAGATGAAAATAATACAAAGCAATGCCAACTCAATGAATAAAAAAGCTCAGCAAGGTATTGTATGACTTTCTATAACTATGTTACTGTCACACCCCGCCTGCCTTCCCAGGGGGATGCTGCCTTCTGCCACTGTGCTACCTGTGTTAACATGCTTCCTTGAGGCCTCAGAATGGGAGGGGAGGGGTTAGCTCACCCAGGTTGTCCTTCTAGCTGGAACACCTTCCACCACAGCTTCAGCACCCAGCTCTTTTTCTCCCTGGCCTCTTGACTGGAGACTCTTCTTATCCTTCCCTCCTCTTCCCAGGGGTCCATACCACCATTCCTACTGTGACAGTCCATGCCTGTCACAACCAGGCCACATCCATTGGCCTTGAGCAGTTTCTGTGGATGGGAGAGCCCATCTCCCTTTCCCCTGCACTGGCTGTGCCCACCTCATTCCCAGATATGTTCTGGCTAATGGGGGGTTGGGATCATGTTACCTCTGGTGCTGTAGCAGGCATCCCCATGTCTTCTGAGCCTATCCGTTGCCTGCCTGGTTCTACCTCCTGTGTCCTGGCTGCAGATGAAGATGATGATGATATTGGATTTATATCCCGCCCTCCACTCCGAAGAGTCTCAGAGCGGCTCACAATCTCCTTTCCCTTCCTCCCCCACAACAGACACCCTGTGAGGTAGATGAAGGTATTGGATTTATATCCCGCCCTCCACTCCGAAGAGCCTCAGAGCGGCTCACAATCTCCTTTACCTTCCTCCCCCACAACAGACACCCTGTGAGGTAGAAGAAGATATTGGATTTATATCCCGCCCTCCACTCCGAAGAGCCTCAGAGCGGCTCACAATCTCCTTTACCTTCCTCCCCCACAACAGACACCCTGTGAGGTAGATGAAAGTATTGGATTTATATCCCGCCCTCCACTCCGAAGAGCCTCAGAGTGGCTCACAATCTCCTTTCCCTTCCTCCCCCACAACAGACACCCTGTGAGGTAGATGAAGGTATTGGATTTATATCCCGCCCTCCACTCCGAAGAGCCTCAGAGCGGCTCACAATCTCCTTTACCTTCCTCCCCCACAACAGACACCCTGTGAGGTAGATGAAGGTATTGGATTTATATCCCGCCCTCCTCTCCGAAGAGTCTCAGAGCGGCTCACAATCTCCTTTCCCTTCCTCCCCCACAACAGACACCCTGTGAGGTAGATGAAGATATTGGATTTATATCCTGCCCTCCACTCCGAAGAGTCTCAGAGGGGCTCACAATCTCCTTTCCCTTCCTCCCCCACAACAGACACCCTGTGAGGTAGATGAAGATATTGGATTTATATCCCGCCCTCCACTCCGAAGAGTCTCAGAGCGGCTCACAATCTCCTTTCCCTTCCTCCCCCACAACAGACACCCTGTGAGGTGGGTGGGGCTGAGAGGGCTCTCACAGCAGCTGCCCTTTCAAGGACAACCTCTGCCAGAGCTATGGCTGACCCAAGGCCATGCTAGCAGGTGCAAGTGGAGGAGTGGGGAATCAAACCCGGTTCTCCCAGATAAGAGTCCGCACACTTAACCACTACACCAAACTGGCTGCAGAAGTCCTGGTGTGGCTGGCTCCTTCTCTGTTGGCCCTGTTGCTGCCTGGCCCTGTCTGAATGCCTTGGCTGGCCCCAGCTGCTTTGGGCCTACTGCGGGCACCAGCTGCACTGCCTCTGTCTCTACTGGCTTTCCCTGTCTCTCCTCTGCCTCCACTGCTACCACTCACCCTGCTACAGACAGGGTTATCAACTGGTGGGCCTCCAGTGCAGACATTGGAAGTGTCTTCCTCCTGTGGCCCATTAGCCAGTCACCTGGGGAAGCATTTTTGAAGAGTTGGGAAATATAGTCTGCACTGAGGTGAGCCTCACCCAGGTGATGATGGGTCGTGAAACTACAAAGAAGGAAAGACAGGTACCATCTCAGTACAAGGGGATTGTGGTCTTCATCCAAGACATCCACAGTAACAGTGCATGACCCACCACTATTGTGAAGTGGTTGTTACCCAGGTAGTGTTGGAAGGCTCCAATTGCCCACTTGATGGCCAAGGCCTCCTTTTCTGCTGTGGTATATTTCTGTTCCACCAGTTGTAGTTTACGGCTAATAAACAGAAAGTTGCTTTTGCCCCGCTACAAACTGGGACTGAACAGCCCCCAGACTGGTTCTGGATGCTTTGGTCTAGAGCAAGAATGGGAAGCCAAAATGCAGGTTCTGGAGCACCAGGTCAAAGGATAAGCTGGACTGAAGGGCATTAAAGGCCTTCAGCCTGAGCGGGTCCCATTTGATCATGTTCAGTTGTCCTTTCTGCAAGCTTTCTGTTAGAAGGCTAGCTATGATGGCAAAGTGGGGTATGAATTTGGTATATACCCTATTAAGCACAGGGTACACCTCATCTACCATTTGGTAGCTGGCTGAAAGCTCCGTTTCAAGGTGGTCACTTTATTGAGTATTGGGTGGAGCTGTCCTTTCCCTACTAAGAAGCCTAAGTACCACAACTCCCAGAATCCCACATGGCTTTTCTTCAGGTTGGCTCTTAAACTGGCTCATTCCAAGGCCTGTAGGACCTTCTTGAGGTGCTGGACATGGGTGGGCCTGTCAGGGATGCAGACTATAATACTGTCAATGTAGACCATTGCACAGCCAATGCCCAATTGACTTAATTCCTGGAGCATCACTGCAGCCCCATAGAGTCCACAGGACACCATACAGAAATAGAATAAGCCCTGTGGGGGTCGAAGGCAGTTTTCTCGCAGTCAGCCTGAGTACCTGCCAGTACCCCTTTCTGAGGTCGAGGGCTGTTAAGTACTGTGCGGTTCCCTGCTGATCTATTAGCAGGTTTGCCCTCAATATGGCATAGGCATCGAACTGGGTGGCTTTATTAACTTCATGGTAGTCCACACAAAATCATATACTACTGTCTGGCTTTGGTTCAAGGACTATGAGACTCCTCCATGTGTTTTGAGAGGGCTCAATTATCCTGAAGTATAGCACATCATCAATCTCCCAGCCAACCATATCCTACTGTTTCTGAGTATGGACTGCCAATGGACCCAGACACCTTGCCTGACGGGGTGGGGATATAGTGGGAGGCTAGGCTGGTCTATCCTGGCTGGAGAGAGAATACCCTTGGTACCTGGCTCAGCAGCTGCCAGATGTCCTCCTGCTCTTCCAAGTTCGAGTCAGGATCAAGGGGTGGCCTGTCTCCATCTGGCCCAAGGTGACCCCAGGGCATTTTGCCTTCTGTCAGCTTGTCTGGGTCAGCAGCAGGGGGCTAACAAATCCCAAGGGAGCCACTCCTTCAGTTCATTGACATGGAGGTGTTTCTGCTACCTCTGGTTCTGCTCAAACTGCACTTTGTACAAGGAGGGCTCCAGGACTCAGAGGACAGTGAGAGCCAAAGCCTCTTGGTTGACTAGCAACTTAGCCTCCGCTGGAATGAGTATTCTTGTATGCCTCAGTCATAGCACGTTTTCTGAGCCTCTTGGGCTTGCTCCAGATTTCTCTGTGCTTCTGCCAAGGCTTTCTCTAGCTAGTCCCTTGGGTTTTGAAAATATTTGCTGGGGGGTGCTTCCATTGCTGGCAGTTTTGTTCATCCACTGGTTGCCCACCAGACCTAGGATCACCTGTAGAGGAGTTCAAAAAGTGCAAAGTATATTGAAGCTTGCGGGGGTTTCCAGAGTCACAAATATTAAGTAATCCACATAGAGCAGGGGTGTCGAACTCATTTGCTATGAGGGCCAGATCTGATATAAATGAGACCTTGAGGGGCCGGGCCATGTTGGGTTGGGCCAAGCCATGTCGGGCCAGGCCACGTGTGTACCTATTTAAGATTGGGGAGGGATGGTGGCTCAGTGGTAGAGCATCTGCTTGGGAAGCAGAAGGTCCCAGGTTCAATCCCTGGCATCTCCAAAAAAGGGTCCAGGCAAATAGGTGTGAAAAACCTCAGCTTGAGACCCTGCAGAGCCGCTGCCAGTCTGAGAAGACAAGACTGACTTTGATGGACCAAGGGTCTGATTCAGTATAAGGCAGCTTCATATGTTCATTAGGTAGCAGAATTATATATTTTATAAAGAACACAGACAAACACAAATATATATATTTTAAAAAACTTAAAACATGCTTAAAAAATTAGCACTCATTGGTCTTAAAGAAGCTTTCTTTGTTTTTCTCCCATGGGATTCAGGGAACTGGGCAAAGGAAACTCTGGATCTTTCCTTCCTTCCCCAGGGACTGGGGGGGGGGGGCTCAGTCAATAGAAGGAAGAGAAGTTTGTCTCAGTAGCTCTGCTGTGCAGTTGAGAGAGCCTGGCAAAGCAAGCCGGTTTGGTGTAGTGGTTAAGTGTGTGGACTCTTATCTGGGAGAACCGGGTTTGATTCCCCACTCCTCCACTTGCACCTGCTGGAATGGCCTTGGGTCAGCCATAGCTCTGGCAGAGGTTGTCCTTGAAAGGGCAGCTGCTGTGAGAGCCCTCTCCAGCCCCACCCACCTCACAGGGTGACTGTTGTGGGGGAGGAAGGTAAAGGAGATTGTGAGCCGCTCTGAGACTCTTCGGAGTGGAGGGCGGGATATAAATCCAATATCTTCTTCTTCTTCTTCAAGCTATTCCTCCCCCCTTCCTCCCCAAGGGAGGCGCCTCAGCCAACTGGGAAAATAGAGGTTTTGCTCTGTAGCTCCTGTGCAATTGAGCAAGCCTGGCAAAGCAAGCGGCGATGCAGAAGGAAGCAAGAGAGAGGGAGAAGGAAGCAAATGACAGCCAGTTGCATGGGGGCCTGATAGGAGCCCTACAGGGGCCTGATTCGGCCCCTGAACTGCATGTTTGACACGCTTGTCATAGAGGTCCCAGGTGTGGGACCAGTTGTGTGTCAGCTTGCAAAGCATGGTCTTCACTGTCTGGTTCGTTCACTCAATGAGGCCATCCATTTGAGTATGGTGGATTGACATGAAGATCTGCCATATCTGGAGGGTCTGACATACCTGCCTCCAATGTCCCTTCTAAACTGCAGAGTCTTATGAGCAAAAATTCTACTTTGTGAGCTACTGGTATTAAAGTTGTGAGCTACAGGCACTGCCCATAGATGAAATACAGGCCATGCTCTCTGGAGTTCCGTCTGGTCATTGGGACCTTATTCTCAGGCCATGATGGGAGCAAGGGAGTCCCCTGACAAACCAAACCTGGGTTTAGGTTCTTCCACCAAGGCAGCAGCAGCCCAGGCTGTGAGGTCTGGATACAAGCCTGGCCACTCCAGAACCTATCAGGGTCCCGGGCTGCCAATCTGCAAGGCAGTCCCCAAGGTCCACTTCACCACAGCCGCTTGCCTTGGGGCCTTCCCAGGGGTGATCCCTTCTATTGGTGGCTAAGAATTTTTCCCACAGTTCAGTGGCCTCATTCAGCCCCAGGGGTTTCCAGCAGGCTATCCAGTGCCAGGTCTGTGGCAGGAGGCTCTGTAGGAGCTGCTCCAGGACTATTTGGTCAACAATACATTTCCCATTCTCTGTAGCTGACTGCAGCAAATGGGTAGTGGTGTCCTTCAGGTCAGCGACCAAGGCTAACCTGTTGGTTGGTATGTCAGGGAACAGAACTTCTGATGATGGGTTTCCAAGGTGACCTCTTACTAGCTGCTTTCAGTTTTGTGTAATCAGTTTTCTCTAATGCCGTCAAGGCTGCCTGTGCCTCAACTGTGAGGTACAGCCCCAAGATGACCGACCATTGAATTCATGGCCACTGGGCTTTCTCAGTGGGGTGTTCAAACATTTCCAAAAATGCCTCCATCTCAATCTCAGATCCAGCTAGGTACCCCTACCCAGGCCCCCAACAGGACCAACTCCACCTCCTCTGGGCATCAGGGAGTGACTGAGTGCCATCCTGGAATAATAAAAAATCCTGCAGGATGACAGCTTGTGCCTCATACTGTTGCTGTCTTACTTCCCAAAGTACCTTGGCTTGATGCTCCACTAGCCATTGCCCAAACTGTGCAAGCTCCATCTTCCCAGGATGCCCTCCTTTTTCTAGTTTTTTGAAATCTTTGCCTGCCATTGTGGGCTCAACTGTCTGTCCTGAGTTGGGCAAATACAGGTAGTCACTAGGGGTGTGCATTTGGTTCTGCCGAACCGAATACTGATTCAGCTGTTTTAAAGCAGTATAGAGCCGAATCAGATTCTCTAATCTGATTCGGGAGCCGTATACTGCAACTGTGAATTGCCGCCGAAATTCGGTGGCCATTCAGCCCCATTATACCCTATGGGCCATTGAAACCAATGACAAAATAGGGTATAATGAAGTGCGGCTGGGGGGCAAAGAGTTTGAGGTAGAGGCTCCACATTTTCAGGGAAGCTTCAGGAGACTCTCTCCTACAGAACCCCCATATTTAAAAAAGATTGGACCAAGGGGTCCAATTCTGTGGGCACCCAAAGAGGGTGCCCCTAACTCTCCATTATTCCCTATGGACCACTGAAGTCAATGGCAAAATAGGGTATAACGAAGTACACCTGGGGGGCAGGGGTTTGAGCTAGAGGCCCCAAATTTGCAGGGTAGCTGCAAGGGCCTCTCCCCTACATATCCCCCACATTTCAAAAATATCGGACCGAAAAAGGTCTACTTCTCCCAATGGTGGGGGAAAAGCAATCAGTCAGTTTTCCCACTGTAATAACAGTGAGAAAACTGATTTTTGAGGAGCAGAGGGTTTGAGGGAGAGCCCCCAACACTCCACTTGTTGTTTGTTACTGAAACTGGAGCACTTGGGTTTTAAAAGAAGCTGATGAAAAAACAAGGCTGCTCAAGGGGAACCTTGACTTACGTGGCAATAAGCTGCACGGATATCATCTCTAGGCTTATTTTAAAAGGAAGTGACTTGGAAACCTGTCACTGCACTGTGCTTATTTTAGTTCTTTGTTCTGGCATGGCACATCTGAAGAAAGAAGCATTCCTATCTATGATAACAAAGCTGAGAGACCAGTCACTGCAAAAATACTTGAGACCCAGGAACCCCCAGGACTTCATAGAAATATTGGCTTCCTATCTCAGTGAACATCATAACTTTCTCAGCTCTTAATTTCCCCCCGAATTCAGACTGTTGGTTTTAAAAGAGCGTCTGGTCTCTATTTATAACCCTGTTTAGGGTGAGTGCCTGCTTGGGGTGGGTTATGGTTTTCTTTTGGGGTGGGGTGGAAATTAAAATTTTGTGTAGGGTTTAAAAGTTTGTTGTAGAAATATTTCAGAACTTTTTTTCAAAATATTACTGTATTATTGTTATTATTTTGTTGCTGGATGGGGAGCAAGGTGCTTTGTTCACTGTTGTTAATTGTTTGGTTAAATTTCTTATCACAAGTTGTGTTAGTGGTTGTTTGCAAATTTAATTATTGTTACAGTTGTGTGGACATTGACAGATGTTTTTTAAAGAGTTTACTGGTGTTTCCTTTGTGGGGTTATGTCTTGTGATTTGGTTCTCCTGGATACTATGGTTGCTTTTTTTGCATGTTTTTTTGCTGCACTATGTGATTTGTTGTGAACTTAGGATTGGTTCACAAACTCTAACTGGTTCTTACTGACTGTCAACCAACCCAGCAACAATGCCCCCCCCCCCAAATAAGGCCAAAATCAACTGAACCCAAACCTGATTTCAAACTGCAACAAAGATAGAAAGAATCATCAGGCAACCAGAGGAAGCAAGTCACAAAGAGTAACACAAGACTGTATTAGTAACACCAGCTGCAAGGCCCATCCAGGAAAAAAAAGGGCAAAAACACAAGTCTGTATAAGACAAAACAACACAGAGAAACACAGCAACCCACTAACACCCACCACCAATCCCATCCCCAGCAACCAGAATGGGGGGGGGGGGGGAACTTTAAAAGACCTGGATTCCTGGGAATCTTAAGTTCACAACAAATCACACTGTGCAGCAAAAAATCATGCAAAAAAAAAGCAACAATAGTATCCAGGAGAACCAAACTTGGGGGTTCTGTAGGAGAGAGTCTCCTGAAGCTTCCCTGAAAATGTGGAGTTTCTACCTCAAACCCCCTGCCCCCCAGCCATACTTCATTATACCCTATTTTGTCATTGATTTCAATGGCCCATAGGGTATAATGGGGCCGTATTTTCGGGAATAGCCATATATCTCCCAAATCAGATTTGGCTACTGAATCTGCTATTAGGAGGCATATAGCCTCTCATATTTTTTAGCCCCGAATATCCCCAAATCCAAATTTTTCCATTTTTTTTTTCTTTTGCACAACCCTAGTAGTCATCCCTGCTGCTCATTCAGCCAGGTGGTGTAGGCAAGCAGGGCAAGCCCTTGGATGCCCTAGAGAGAGAGCGCTCCCACACTGAGGCAACATCAGTTCCTCCAGTTATGCAGGTAGTGCCTGCATTCTTCACATTGTCATGCTCTGCCTGCCCCACCTTCTGCCACCATGCTACCTGCATTGGGACACTCCTTTGAAGCCTCAGAATGGGAGGGGAGGGGGTTAGCTCACCCAGGTCCTCCTCCTCCCAGCTGGAACACTTTCCACCACAGCTTCAGCACCCAGCTCTTTTCCTCCCCGACCTTTCCACTGGAGCCTCCTTTATATCCTTCCCTCCTCTTCCCAGGAATCCATCCCACCCTCCTGCTGGAGCCAGCCCCTGCCACAACCACTGGGCCTAGGCTGGTCTCTGTGGGTGGGGCAGCCCTTCATCCCTTCCTGCAATCCCCCTGCAATAGCCATGCCCACCCCATTCCCATCTGAGTTCTGGCTACCAAAGGGTGGGATCATGTTACCTTTAGCGCTGTAGCAGGTGTCCCCATGATTTCTGAGCCTACTTGTTGCTCACCCGGCTCCACCTCCTCTGCTCCAGCCATTGGCTGGCTCCTCCTTCATTGAGCCTGTTGCTGCCTGCCCCCACCTGAGTGTCTCAGCCGGGCCCAGATGCCTTGGGCCTGCTGCAGGCACCAGCTGTACAGCCTTTGTCTCCACTGGCTCTCCTTTGCCTCCACTGCTGCTGCACTGCCTCTGCAGGCTCTCGCTGCCTTGCCTCTGGCTTCTGCTGCCTCCTGCCACCTCTGTAAGTTGACTGGTCAAGGGTCACGGCTATCTTGGGGTTGGGCACAAATGGGCCAGGGTGCTGGCTGGCAGGGGACCATCATGGTCATTGAAAGTATTTTCCTCCCACAACCCTGCTGCCGACACCTGGACAGTTACCGTAAATCAGCAAGAAAGATGGCCAAATCAGCAAGAAACATATTGCATTAGAACTGCTTTGTAAATTTCCCTTTCCTACTCAACTACTCTGCAATGTCTTAGTAGTAGTAACCATTATTGTATTTTAACAGTGCCACTCATTTCTAAAACATATGTTTCCAAAAGTCTTGTAATGCACGCTGACACTAATCATTTGGAGGTTAATCAGATCAAATTCCTCCAGCTCACCCTGTGCATTTTGTTATCAGTGATGAAACTATTTTACACAAGAAACATTACGCCAGCTCTTTGGTCTAGCCACAATTCAATTAATAACAAAACGATAATGCCCCCCACAATGGTTTCCAATTTAGTTAAATCAGTGGCCCCCAATCTTTTTGGCACCAAGGACCGGTTTTGTGTAAGACAATTTTTCCACGGACTGGTGGGAGTGCTGGGGGTTTTGCTGCCTCATCCCTGCCCCCCATGGGGGTCTTTAAATGAGGAGTAGGTGAAAGTCACTGCTGTGCTGCCCCTTCTGCCTGGGACCCAGTCGAATGAAAGAGGTAGTGCTTTGGAGTGAGGATGCGCTGCCTCTTTCATTCACCTGGGCCCTGGGCAGGTGAAAGGGACGGTGCAGTGCTTCTACCTCACTCCGCAGCCTAGTACCGGTCCATGGCCCAGGGGTTGGGGATCTCGGAGTTAAATGACAATAGCCTTTACTTTCCATGTAACATTGTACTCTACAGTACTAGAAGCTTATACTGAACATATGTAAATACAAAGTAGGACAAATGTGGATTTCTATATAAAAATGCAAATACAATGTATACTACAAATTCTTATCAACTGCATTCTGGGTAATAAGTGTACAGTCTTTTCTCCCTCAGATATACAGTATATTATATCTTTATTGTCCATGCTGGTAAATGAAAAATAGAAGTTTCCTAAGGTTCTGAATAAGATAATATCATCAACACAGGGCTGTTTTTCCTGAAATGCCATTTACCAATTCAGTTTAGTGCTGTCAGTCTTAAAGTGTGCAAATCTTGAATTCAGTTCTCTGCGGCAACGGTGTTTTCCAGCCCTTACACACGAAGTTCCTTAACTAGAGATTCAGGGACTGAACTTGCATCTTATATATGCAAAATATGAAATACAGGACCTTGAGGACATCATTTGCAGTAGTTCATTTAAAGAGATATAAAACAAAGTACCTCTTGTGCAAAAAAAAAAATTAGATTCAGAGAAAAAACAACGGAACCATTAACTAACACATATGAAGCTGAAACAGTCGCCTTAATAGAGAAGGTGACCAGACCAGGAAAACTGGAAAACACCTCACAATGAACCCTGACCCACTGCTGCTCTTGAGCAAAATAGGGCGCACTTTTTGTGTGATGCAGTTGTGGAAAGGTCTATTTCTAGGAAACCCCAGTCTAGAAAGATGGGGTTCAGGTAACAGTCTGAAAGTGACCACTCATTGCTGGACACAAGCCCTCTGCTCAGTCTGTCCACTAACACATTGGACTGCACTGATATATAAACTGCAGTGATGTGTATGTCATGTTCTATTGCCCACTTCCAAATCTTTGTTGCCTGCGCACATAACTGAGTGGACCCTGTGCCTCCTTGCTTGTTCACACAGAATTTTGAAGTGGTATTGTCCATGGCCAGAAGGACATGATGGCCTTGTAGGAGATCTGCAAAAGAAGAAAGCGCATGTCTACCCCTTTACGCTCCAATAGACTGATGTGTAAATTTCATATGGAAACCATAATCCCCAACCAGGCAGCAAGACATCAGTAAAGACAGTCATGGGTCCGGTAGCCCATGGGGATAACTTTGAGAAGATTAGTAATGTCTGACTGCCAAGCAAGAGAGTAGATAACAGGCCTGAGAATTGACAGCTTAACCCAGGGATCATCCCCCTGGTGCTGAAAGGCTCTCCCTAGGTAGCAAGCAGATTTTCGCTAACCCACAGAGACAAATGGACCCACTGGATTCCAGAATGCTCTTTGGGATCCGATGCCCTCCAGTGTTTCCTTAGATGAGCTGATAGAGGCCTGCAACTCTCTTCTCTGAGGCCATCAACAAAATTGCCCCTGACATCCTCTCTGTCCCTGACAGAAAACTTCTCCCCTGTATACAACAGAATTCAGGGGGATGAAACAGAAACTCAGGTAACTGAAGCAAATTTGGTAACAAGTCTGCAATGAAGTCTCAAGAATATCTTATAGGACATACACAAAATCCTATGAGATGGTGGTGAAGACCACTAAAAAAGATTTTTATGTGGCCTCCATTCCGTCTGCCAGCTCTTGCCCAGCAAAATTATTTAGGGTACTTCAATCCCTTACGTCCCTCTCAGAGAAAACCCAGAATAATAGTAATTTGTCTATAAACTGTGAGGCATTTTGTGAGCTTTTTCACAGATAAAGTCTTTTTACTCCGCCATGACCACCCAGCCAACACCAATACAATACATGAACTGGAGGCCCCCTGGCTGTCTCCGGACTCAGTCTTTGACACTTTCAGCCGGCTCTCCTAAGCCAAAGTTGACAGGATTCTGGGTGCTGTTAAGCCAACCACTGTCAAGCATGCGGTTTTCAATGACGAGTCAAGTTTGATACAAAACTACATTTATTGATAGACTGATACTTTTTCCTAGTACAGGTTCTTGAGAATGATGCTAAAGATACATTGATACAATACTTTTAAGGCATACTTCCAAGGGTTCCCAAAGGTGGGGGCGAGGGATGCGCCCTAACACATAAACTATCATAAATGTCTACATTCTCACAATGTTATCAGTATCTCGTCCTTGCTTTCCCCAGATGTTTCACACTCCCAGACAGGAATGTATGGGAAGGTGCTGATTATTCTTTCTCAAGTTAATTTCGTTTCTCTCTATTCTACTTTACAAGTAATAAAGCAAGAAGGGGGAGGGGGGAAGAATAACAGAGTTAACATACCTGGGTCCTCCATGATATTTAACAGACCAGATTTATGGAGGACCCTAAAACAATTAATTTCCAGTGGAATCCTACCATGCTTGACAACCACTTGCCTCCTAGATCCGTGCCCCTCATGGCTGGTGAAAGCCAGTAGTGAGGGGTTGTAAGGCCCCTTAGAAAATATTATCAACTTATCCAGGACTCAGAAATGTTTCCAGCAGGGCTGAAAGAGGCAGTGGCTAACCCTCTCTTTAAAAGACTGAACTCAAATCCTATAGATCTGACCAATTACTATCCAGTTTCTAACCTTCCTTTTTTGGGTAAGGTAATTTACAGAGTGGTGGCAGAGCAGCTCAAGAATTTCCTGGATGACACACTGGCACTGGATCCATTCCAGTCCAACTTCTGCCCCAGCCACAAGATGGAGACAGGGCTGGTTGTCCTCCCAGATGAACTTCACTGGCAGCTGAATTGAGGCTGGTCAGCCCTGCTGATACTGCTCAATCTCACAGCAGCGTTCAACGCAGTTGACTACCACCTACTGACTCACTGCTTTGCCAACGTTGGGATTTGCGTGGTAGCCCTACAATGGCTTACCTTGTTCCTCTATGGTCGAGCAAAGACGGTGGCGCTGGGGGTGGGAAAGTGTCCCTCAGGTATCCCCTGGAATACGGAGTCCCTCAGGGGGTACTTCTCTCCCTGATACTATTTAACATCTATATGTGCCCCCTTGCCCAGCTGGTGTGAAGTTTCAGGCTTGGGTGTCATCAATATGCTGATGATACCCAGCTATTTCTGTTGATGGATGGCCAGTCTAATGCTGTTCGTGTGAATTTAGCTGAAGGACTGGACACTGTGGCTGGGTGGTTAAAACAGCCAGCTAAAATTGAATCCAGATAAGACAGAGGTTCTATGGCTGGGTGGGGGAAAGCTGAGATTGGGTTGTCATCTCCTAGCTCATGATTGGGTGCTCTTAACACCAGCCCTAGCCATTAAGAGCTTGGGCGTGACGCTGTATGTCTCCCTGTCTATGAAGGCCCAGGTTGCAAAGGTTGCCAATCTGGCATTCCTTCAACTGTGCCAGATTAGACAACTGGCTCCTTACCTGTCTCATCTCGACCTAGCTATGGTAATCCACGCAATGGTCAGAATAGATTACTATAATTTGCCCTATATGATTACTATAGTTTTGTCCTACCTGACCCAGAAGCTCAGAGGTCCTAACGGGGACTCCTTGGATGGCACATATACAACTAGTGCTGCACGAGCTGCACTGGCTTCTGGTGGAACACCGGATCTGATTCAAGATCCTGTTTTTGACCTTCATGGCCCTTAGAAGTCAGGGACAAACATATCTTCGGGACTGCCTCTCCCTATATGGCTTAGGGAGAGAACTAGGATCTGGAAATAAGAACCTCCTGGTGCTCCCCAGCTTAAGAGTGATCCAGCTATCCTTGACTAGGGCCAGAGAGCCATTTTTGGCCCTTGCACCCACTTGGTGGAACTCTCTGCCTGAAAACATTCACACTCTATGGGATTTGTTACCATTCCGTAAGGCTTGCAAGCAGTGTTCCCTCTAAGCTGAGTTAATGTGAGCTAGTTCACAGTTTTTTAGTCTCCGGCTCACACATTTTTGTCTTAGCTCACAAAAAAATGGCCCCAGAGCACACTAATGTATGCAGTAGCTCACAAAGTAGAATTTTTGCTCACAAGACCCCACAGTTTAGAGGGAGTATTGTTTGCAAGGCACCAATGTTCCACCAGGCATTGGTTGAGGACAGTGACTGTCCCATCCCAGCCCCTCCCCCATTTCACCTCCCTATATTTTACCTACCCGGGGACAAATGGACACTGAAAAAATTTCTTCCCATCTTGGTTAATGTATTGTTTTATTGTGGATGTTATATATTTTAATGCTGTTTTAACCATCTTATTATTGTATTCTCCTTGATGTAAAATGCCCTGAGCTATGCTTGCACAGAAGGGTGGCCAACAAGTCTAATATAATAAATAAATAAACCAGTTGTGTAATGGTCTCATGAATAACCATGAGGAGTAACTGCACCATGTGGAGTAACTGCACTGGGTCGCCATGTAGCCTAACAATTGCTGAATAGATCGGCTGATTTAGGTCTACATGACCTAAACTTCTGCACTAAGGCCTTAATTAGTTTAGCCCTTGATAGGGTAGATAAGCCTTTACCTTCTTAGAATCCAAAATGGCTCCTATAAATTCTATACGTTGAGTGGGTTCAAAAGAAGATTTATCCTCATTAACTATCAGTCCCAGATTGACTAGTGTCTGTCTAACCTTATCAGCAGAAAATAGAAGTGTCATACAAGATTCTGCCACAAAAAGCCATTAATCCTAATAAGGATAAACAACACAACATTTGAGTCTTAAGTGTGAAAGAACAACAGACATGCATTTTGTCAGGCCTCAGATTCAGTGAGAGCTCACAGGAGCACAGCTCCTGAACCTTTCTGAGAGTTCCACCTCCCCCTTCTGAGAGTTCCACCTCCCCCTTCTGAGAGTTCCACCTCCTTGTCCATTGAATAGTATGTGCAGCTGCATAACAATACCTGGATGAGCTCCACCACCTATTTTTCTACAAAATGACCCCTGCATTTTGTGAATACCCTGGGAGCAGATATTAAGCCAAAGGGCAAAACCATATACTCATAGGCTGTGCCTCCATGCATAAATCTGAGATATTTTCTACACATTTTGTGAATACAAGCATGGAAATATGTGTCTTTAAGATCTATAATGGTGAACCAAAGATTTTTTTTTTTGCAATAGAAGGATAATGTCTTGTAATGACAACATCTGAAATTTTGGTACACATAAATATTCTATTTAGCAAATCTAGAATAGGATGCTTTCCACCTCCTTTCTTATCTACTATTGAAAAATCACAGTAAAAAAAACCCCAGGGGCTGGAATCTGTTAACTTCTGAAATTGCCCCTTTGTACAATAAGGCAAAGGCCTCTGGAGGAATGATTGATACAGGTCCCTGTCATAAAAAAGAAGAAAAAGATATTGTATTTATATCCCGCTCTCCACTCTGAATCTCAGAGCGGCTTACAATCTCCTTTATTTTCCTTCCCCACAACAGACACCCTGTGAGGTGGGGCTGAGAGGGCTCTCACAGCAGCTGCCCTTTCAAGGACAACCTCTGCCAGAGCTATGGCTGACCCAAGGCCATTCCAGCAGGTACAAGTGGAGGAGTGGCGAATCAAACCCAGTTCTCCCAGATAAGAGTCTGCACACTTAACCACTACACTAAACTGGCTCTCAGAAGTAATGAATTAAAATTAAAAAATAACCATTCTTTATTACGGACAAAAGCCATGTGTCATTTGTAACTTTCAACCATAAATTGTTATAATGATATAACATGTTTTAAAACTACTTGTCCTTTTCTATTCAGGAGAGATCCAACCCTCTGTTTCTCTGCTGTCATCTATTGGGTCTCCTTTGTCCACATGTTTGTTCATCCCCTCAAAAAAATGCAACAGGTTAGTGAGGCAAGATCTTCTCTTACAGAACCCATGCTGAGTCTTCCTCAATAACTCATGTTCAACAATGTGCCTACTCATTCTGCCCTTGATAATGGTTTCTACCAACTTTCCCAGTATTGAAGTCAGACTGACTGGCCTGTAATTTCCCGGATCTCCTCTGGAACCCTTTTTAAAGATGGGGGTGACATTTGCTACCTTCCAGTCCTCAGGAATGGAGGCAGATTTCAATGAAAGACTACATATTTTTGTCAGAAGATCCACAAGTTCAACTTTGAGTTCTTTCAGAACTCTTGAATGTATGCCATCCGGACCTGGTGACTTCTTAGTTTTTAATTCGTCTATCAGTTGTAGGACCTCCTCTCTTATCACTTCAATCTGACTCAGGTCTTTCAACACCCCTTCCAAAATTAGTGGTTCTGGAGCAGGCAAACACTTCTCGTCTTCCACAGTGAAGACGGAGGCAAAAAATGCATTCAGCTTCTCAGCCATCTCCCTATCCTCCATCAGTAATCCTTTTACCCCTTGGTCATCCAAGGGCCCCACTGCCTCCCTGGCTGGTTTCCTGCTTCTAATATATCTGAAGAAATTTTTATTGTTGGTCTTTATGTTTTTTGCAATATGCTCCTCATAGTCCCTTTTTGCCTGCCTGATCACAGTCTTGCATTTGATTTGCCAAAGCCTGTGTTCCCTTTTATTAATCTCACTTGGACTAGCTTTCCACCGCTTAAATGAGTCCTTTTACCTTTTACAGCTTCCATTACTTTCTTTGTCAACCATGCAGGCCTTTTGTTATACCTGTTTGTGCCTTTCCTAACTTGTGGTATATATTTTATCTGAGCTTCTAGGATAGTAGTTTTAAATAGCCTTCAAGCTTCCCCAAAGTTTTTGACTGTATTTACCTTTCCTTTCAGTTTCCTCTTCAAATGCCTCCTTATCTCAGAGAATTTACCCCTTTTAAAGTTAAACGTGGTTGTGCCGGTCTTTTGGGGCAACTCTCTATTTATACAAATGGTGAAATCAATAACGTTATGGTCACTGCTCCCAAGTAGTGCGATCATTTTTACATTTCTCACCAAGTCTTGGGCATTACTTAGGACCAAATCCAGGATCGCCCCACCCCTGGTAGGTTCTGAGACCATCTGCTCCATAGCACAGTCATTGAGAGCATCAAGAAACTCAATCTCTTTCTCTCAACCAGAACACATATTGACCCAATCAATCTGCAGGTAGTTAAAATCACCTATTACGAAACAGTTTTTACGTTTAGCCGCTATCTTTAATCCTCCATCATATTATAATTGTTAGTAAAAACTAACACTGTCTGTGCCAGTAAAGAATACTTTCACTAACTGCCAGTGTTAGCTTTTTGACGAATTTACGTTTTTGCCTGTTATCAAATGAAACTTAGCATCCCTGCGATCTTCCGCAAAAATAATAACAAAAGGGAATCTAGCGTCTATTGGTCTCAATCCATTACAGAGCTCCACAGAGAAGCCAACCACCTAGTTTTGCACTAGAAACTGAA
The DNA here is from genome assembly GCF_032191835.1 of Heteronotia binoei. Lineage (NCBI taxonomy): Eukaryota > Metazoa > Chordata > Lepidosauria > Squamata > Gekkonidae > Heteronotia > Heteronotia binoei. The sequence continues at coordinate 6,796,493 of NC_083230.1, forward strand.
ATAATGGCAGGAACAAACTGGTCAACTTTGCTGTAAAAAAATGTAGGAGTCACTGTATTACGGCCTTTGTCACGACTAAGGTGCTATTATTAGCTTGGAAGCTGACTCCTAAATAACAAAAATAAATAACTTGCTCTATACTTCTTCAGGCCATTAGATTTAGATAACACAGTAACCTTAGATTTGCCTTGATTAACTGCCAAAATATTCCAAAAAGGTCCTGAGCAGCTGACAGAGGCCCACAGAAGACCGAGCTAACAAAAGTGCATCATCTGTGTATATTAACACTGATATCGGGGTGTTACTCAATACTGGAGAATGGACTTTGGGGTTTCTTTAAAAGGATGCCTTGTTGTTGTTGTTACCTGCTCTCCCAGAACTGGTTCGGAGAAGGTAACATCAATTTTAATGCATTAAAATATCTTCAGTACAAGTAAATGTTACTGTTGATTAAGTCAGTCTGGAAATCCACAGTAATGTGAATCTTCTGCAGCTCCAGGTGCAAACACCAATTTGGGAGCCTATACTGTAATGTAACTAGCTTTCTGGAAGAAAAAGAATGCAGCAATGGCAGCAGCATGAATGCTGATACAGAATATAGCTGGTTACAGAAAGCCTTCCAAATCCCAAGGGATGCAATTAGAAGCACCTTGAATGGCTGAAGGTGATGGAAGCTGGGATTTGACATGCCAGCATGTCTAGCAATATGGCAGTAAGGTCTTCAGAGCACAAAAGTTGGTTGCTCAAACAGAACTTCTATCACTTTCCCTTTGGTTAGGATATTTTATTCACACAAAAACCTCTCCTCAAAGTTCCATCTCATGCTAGTTTGAGACATTTTACCACTGAGATGCAAAATTCCTCACTACAGGTCAGTCAGTCAGAGGGCAACACAAAGCCCAAGAGGTGAGCATCTGTTTTATACAATCATAAACAAACCCTAGCTAAAAGTAATACACATAATTTCAATCTATCACATCTACTTGGTAGTTGCACAGGCCCTTCATCTGGCAGGTATGAAGCTGAGTAGCCAGGTTTGATTCCCCCTCATTACCAATAACTGTGAAGACCAAGAAAGTGTCATAGTGTAGGGACAAAGGACTGAAAAGACTCAAGTGAACAACAATAATAAACCCATCTAGTTCAAAGTCCTTATGCAATGTCTCTTCTATTTATAATAAATTGTGTCAATTCCAGAATCTTGTATTCGACACCCAAGAACTGCCTCCATGAACTGAATACTGTTGGAATGGATTCTGAATGAATTTGGTGATTTAAACGTTATTGAACTTTATTACTGTATCAACATACAGGAATCAAAAGAATACTGTTTGAATGCATTCTGAAAGAATTTGGTGGTTTAAACTTCTCATAAATCCTAATTTAAAATATATACATATAAATTTTGTAAGTAGCTAAAATTGTATCTTTAGGAATTTAACCACCGTCTGTTATTGTGTATTTGCTCAGTTTAAAACCTGGCAGAACAGCTCCATTTGACAGGCCCTTTGGAACTGTAATAGGATTCGCAGTGCATTTATCTCTATGGGGAGCGGATTCCACCATCTGGGATCAGGACCCAAAAGGCCTGGCCCTAGCTGAGACTAGACGGATGTCTTTCGGGCTGGGGAATACCAGTAGATGGTGATCCGCTGATCGTAAGGCCCATTGGGGTACATAAGGGGGGGAGGCAGTCCTGCAGGTGTGTTGGCCCCTGGGCACTCAGGGCCTTAAAGGTTAGAACCAACAGCTTGAACCAGATCCAAAACTCTACTGGCAGCTGAGAATGTGTGACTGGCTGAGTGGGGGTTTGAACTCAGACCCCCCGCCCCCAGTCAAAACTCCAGCCTCTGGGACTGGATCAGACAATACAAAGCCAGGGAAGGAGAGCACGGGAAGATATATTTCTACTAGACCCATCCAGTATGCCTTCCTTGCTTCTGACACTACATTCAAATAGAAACAAATGCAATATATGTAGCCTTAGATTATGTGGTACATCCAGATCTAAAATGCAAGGAAAACCCAGTCGCAATGAGTAGGCATGTAATGGGTGTTACATTTTTCAGCACATACTTAACTAATGACATATATAGAACAAGTAGAGTGCATGCTCACTCTCTCCTCCACTACACAATCTGCATTAAACAATTTGGCCTATGGAGAGCTATAGTTATAACACACTTGCTATTACCATTTTTCTTCTAAAATTAGCAAAGCGGAACCTATTGTTTCAAGCTATTTTTTTTTGGGGGGGGGGAGGGTTGGACACTGAAATTATCCATCATCCGATGAATTGTTTTAATGCATTTTAAATGTTGTTTTAATTCTATGATGTGTCGTGTTCACTCCTGATGTAAACTGCCCTGAGCCCAGCCTAGTAAATCAAAATTAATAAATAATTCCAAACACAATTTTTAAAAAGTTAAACAAATTTCATCTTTTACCTCTAGAAGCACAAAACAAAGTTTGAATCCAGTGGCATCTTTAAGACCAACAAAGTGTATAAGTTTCCACATGCATGCACGCTTCAGCAGACTCCCAGAATTCAAGGTCTTAGAGGTTCCACTGGACGCAAGCTTTGTTCTACTGCTTCAGACCAAAATGGCCACCCCCCTGAATCTCTCTAGAGGACTGTAAAAACAAACCAGCTACTTCAGCTATGGATCTTGAAGCCAGTTGTCAAGCCTCAATGCACTACTACACTACAAAAATGATCAGGGGTGGCCAAACTGCGGCTCGGGAGCCATATGTGGCTCTTTCACACATATTGCGTGGCTCTCAAAGCCCCCACTGCCCCATCAGCTGGCCTGAAGAGGCATTTCTCTCTTTAAATCACTTCTCCAAGCCAAGCCAGCTGGCAGCCTGGAGAATGCATTTAAAGTTTAAGCTGCTTTCTTTCTCTCCCTCCTCCCTCCCCACATCTATTTGCCTGCCTGCCTTCCTGTCATGTGGCTCTCAAACATCTGATGTTCATGTCTTGAGGCTCTCAAACATGTGACATTTATTCTGCGTGGCTCTTACATTAAGCAAGTTTGGCCATCCCTGCTCTAGATAAAGACCAGCACCCTTATTTTTGTAACACATTGCATCCTTCCTGGGTAGTTGTAGACAGCAAGAAAATTATGGGGTAGAAAAACTATTTCTTCATTGCTGAGTATGAACTCCAACCAACATAATCTTCCATGATTTTGTTTCCTTAAGCAGAATTCCTCCAAACTAGAGCATACAGGAATTTGTTCTAAGAAAGATACTTTTAAAAAATAGGTCAGTCATCTAAGTGGCATGTGAAAAATTCAGTTGCAGAAACGAAAACAACAAGGATTTTGGAGAAAACAATATGTAGCCTGTTGCCTGTGCAACAAGTAACTGCAGGAGTTGTGACATCACACTGCAGCAAAAATTCTTAGTGAATTTACACACTCATGCATCTTCACCAAGATGTCCAACACCAGATGTCCCCTTTCGAACACATGAAGTTGCCTTGTACTGATTCAGACCCATTTGCCTGTCTGTCTGTCTGTCTGTCTGTCTGTCTGTCTATCTATCTAAAATTTCACACATATTATCACAACATTGAAATGACAAATATGATAACAGAGGGGGGGGGGAAACATAATGTTTACACTTCTCATCAGTTTTCTCAAGTAGGTCATTTGTAAAAACCAAGTTAAATTTACGTACAGAGGTGTAGAATGAGCTATACAATATCTTGTTTGAGGGATATATCTCCGTTTTCCCATACTAAGATCCTTTCCAATTAGTAATACATTTCTCTTACAAATTTTAAGAGTTTTATATTAATATTAACTAATAATTATAAATTTCACCTTTCAATTTTCATTATCCTTACTGTTCCCTCCATTCACATGGTCTATTTACATATTTTATTTTGATCTACTTTAGCCAGTCATAAAATTTATTCCATTTAGCTAACACCTCTTCCTTAGATTTACCATTTACCATATCAGTCAGAACATCTAGTTCTGCAATTTCTAAAATTTTTCCTATGAGCTCTTCCTTTGTAGGTACATGCATCTGTTTCCAATAAGCGGCATAGAGAATTCTGGCTGTCGTTACAAAATGTACTACTATATGTCTATCTTCTTTCTCAATTTCTTGCTGCATCATACTAAGGAGAAAAAATCTGTGGCGTAAAAGGTATTGGACTTGGCAACTCTAGAAAGCGTTGAAAAAAGTTAATAATAATAATAATAATAATAATAATATTTTATTTTTATATCCCGCCCTCCCCGCTAGGCGGGCTCAGGGCGGCTAACAGACATGAGACTCCCGTGTCTGTTAGCCGCCCTGAGCCCGCCTAGCGGGGAGGGCGGGATATAAAAATAAAATATTATTATTATTATTATTATTATTATTAACTTTTTTCAACGCTTTCTAGAGTTGCCAAGTCCAATTCAAGAAATATCTGGGGACTTTGGGGGTGGAGCCAGGAGACTTTTGGGGGCGGAGCCAGGAGCAAGGGTGTGACAAGCATAATTGAACTCCAAGGGAGTTCTGGCCATCACATTTAAAGGGACAGCACAACTTTTAAAATGCCTCCTTCCATAGAAAATAATGGATAGGGGCACCTTCTTTTGGGGTTCATAGAATTGGACCCCCTGGTCCAATCCTTTTGAAACTTGGGAGGTATTTTGGGGAGAGGCACTAGATGCCATACTGAAAATTTGGCACCTCTACCTAAAAAAACAGCTCTCCCAGAGCCCCCAATACCCATGGATCAATTCCCCATCATTCCCTATGGGAATCGTTCATGGAGGTGCATGATGGCTGTGGGGGCGGGGCTTCCCCCGCTGGCCAGCTGGCTGGGGGAGGGGGGAAGCTTGTAAAACCGGGGGATCCCCCACTGGGACCTGGGGATTGGGAGGCCTAACGCTTTCGGTAACCATTCGTGTATCTTCCCCCAATAATTACTAGCCCTTTTACATAGCCACCATACGTGAAAAAACGTATGGTTTCTCTTTACACTTCCAACACAAGTCTGAGGTTTTAGGATAGATTTTTGATAATCTACTGGGTGTTAAATACCAACGGTGAAACATCTTTACCAAATTTTCCTTAAGAGTTACCTATTTTGTCATTTTATAACTTATTTTCCATATTTGAGACCATTGATCAATGTTTATTTCAACCCCTAAATTTTGCGACCACTTAATCATTGTCTCTTTGACTGTCTCCTCTTCTAATTTGATCTGAAATAAATACCCATACTTTTTATCAGTTTTTCCTCCGGTCCTAATATTAATTTCTCAAATAAACATTGTTCCTTACAAAGCCCAATCATTTTATCTCTTGATATCAATTGTGTTCTAGGCCAACAATCTAATGTCAAGCTTTGCTCTTCTAATTTTATTTGATCCTTCATGTTACCTTCTGATGTCAAGATATCTTGGTACCTAATTATTTTATCTTTTTTAAGTAGCTGAGGTTGGGTGAATGATTCTAATGGAGAGATCCATTGTGGTATTTTATTATAGGTCTTTTCTTTTATCTTGTTCCATGATGATAGTAAAGATTTATTAAAATATTTATGGCCTCGAATGCTGTACCATGTAAAAGCATGCCATCCTAGTCTTAAATCAATGGCTAATAACCTTTTATTGTCCAAGGCAATCCAATCCCGTACCCATACCAGAGCACAAGTTCTATGATACAGTTGCCAGTCCGGCAATGCCAACCCCCCCTCCCCCACCGGTCTCTTGTATCTTGCATTATTTTCCATTTAATTCGGGGGGGGGGGGTTCCCTACCCAGATAAATTTTGACATGCTTTTATTCAGGTTTTGAAAAAAAATTCTTAGGACTTATTGAGACCCATCTGTCTATCAAGGTCAGTACTAGCTTTCCATGGTCTCAGGCCGAGGATTTTCATATCACTTACTAACTGATCCTTTTAACTACAGATGCTGGGAATTAATCATAGCACCTTCAGTATGCAAAACAGATGTTCTACCACTGAGCCATGATTCCAGCCCTGTAGATCCCACAAACACATTACTATATTACATGGTTCTAGATGCATCCCTTGGATTTCAAAAAGATTATTTCAGGGTAATTCAATTTTGAAAGACCATGGACTAAAAGGATGCCCATCTGTCCCTTTCCACCATTCCATCCCTGTACCTCTTCTGTAGATCAAAGCCTGGTCTAGAATATTAAACAACTATGCTGCTGAATTATGCTTCAGTACAGAGTCAACAAACAAACAAGAGGACTTCTGTGAAACCTGTGTTAATATTATTGACAACAAAGGAACTAAGAACCAAAAAAGTAAATGTGTGCTTGGGAAATAAACTACCATTACACAAAAATGTTCAATGCGGAGTAAACATATAGTCGGTTTTACAGTACATATATTACATTTGTTATCCACTGTTTTGGTTCTGGGTCTTTCTGGTTTTGGTCTTATTACTCTGTACATAATCAAGGCATCCCTGAGTTAAAAGTAGTGCCTTTACAGAAATTGCTGGAAGAAGCCTCTTTAAAAGGAATATAGTTAGTTGTGTGTGTGTGTGTACACACATGCATACAGGGCTTTTTTTGTAGCAGGAATGACTTTGTAAGAAAGATACTTTTACTGGAGCTTACAGTAGGCCTGGTACTAAGAGCCCTGTAAGCTCTTGGAGGATTGGCTACATCAGAGGTGTGTGGCATAATATGCAAAGGAGTTCCTGCTACAAAAAAGCTCTCTGTCTCTCTCTGTGTGTGTGTTTATTTCAATAAACAGATTAACAATCAGGATCACAGTCAAAATAATAATCAAAATTATGATCCAACAAAGTCAGCTAGCCACCAATAAACATTGATTAGTTAACCATTGGAATTGGCAGTTATTGATAAATCAAGGAAATTGGATTGGCAAGGGCGGAGAGGGTTGGGGAGTTAATTAATTGTGGGGTGGTGAGTTGTGTTTACATCTGGCCTAGGCTGAGGCAGAGATTTCATTTCATTTCATTTTATTCAATTTATATCCCGCCCTCCCCACTGAGGCGGCTCAGGGATCAGTGGGGGATGACTGGCCTGGGGATTCCAGTACTCCTAGGGAGGGGAAGGTATGATGGTGGGAAAAGACATCGATATAAGGGAAGGAGACTGAGACATGGTGGTGCTCGGCCTCCTTCCAGTCCCTGATGGAGGCCGTAGCAGGCTGGGCATTGGAGTACCCAAGGCTTGTGATCCTGGGCGACTTCAATGTCCATGCTGATGACGCAACCTCCAGTCAGGTGATGGACCTAGTGTCATCCATGGCGACACTGGGACTCTACATCGCCCACTCACCAGGCGCGGCACATGTTAGATTTGGTCTTTGCAGTCGGGGTTTTGGTGGATGATATTACCGCTGAGGCAGTGCCATGGTTGGACCACTTCACCTTTAAGGCTCGTGTGGATGTTCCATCCTAAGTCCGTTTAGGCGGCGAGCTTATTTTGGCTCACCCACGGAGCCTGATGGACCCTGAGCGGTTCTAAAAGGCTCTATGGGATCCCTGGCCCCCTGGCGATTCTCTCGATGACCTGGTGGAGTCTTGGCAGGGTCGGCTCTCCACAGACATCAATGAGATCGCTCCTCAGTGCCCTCATGTTAAGCTGGCGCTGTGGTATACCCCGGAATTACAGCATCTGAAACGAGGGCTCAGACGGTTAGAGAGGCAATGGCGGCGTGCTCGAGACAAAGCGACTAGAACATCTTATAGAGAGTTTATGAGGTCCTATGAGATGGCAGTCAAAGCCACAAAGAAGACCTACTTTGCGGCCAAAATTGCGTCTGCAAGTTCATGCCCAGCACAATCATTTAGAACTATTTGGAATCTTACAACACTGCCGCAGGGCAGACCAAATGCTAGGGAATTGGAGACTGGCTGTGAGGCTTTTGTGGAATTTAAAAAGAATCCTCGTCACTCCGCTGCGACCTCCCTGCCACATTGGAAACAGTATGTGAACTTGAGGCCCAGTGCCTGTCTTCTGGACCAATTCTGAATTGCTTCGACATGCTCAGCCTGGAGGAAGTTGACAGAATCCTCTCCACCGTACACCCAACAACTTGTGATCTGGACCCTTGCCCCTCCTGACTAATTAAATCTTGCCAAAGAGAGGCTAGATGTCCTATACGGGACATCGTAAATAGATCCCTCTCAGAAGGGCTTTTCCCAACACCCCTTAAGGAGGCTGTGATCCGAATTGGCACATTATTGGCCGGTCTCGAATTTACCCTTTTTGGGTAAAATTATTGAGAGGGCAGTAGCATTACAGTTACAGAGTTTTCTGGATGACACTTCCATTTTAGATCCCCACCAGTCCAGCTTTCGCCCAGGTCATGGGATGAAGACAGTGCTGGTGGATGACCTCCAGCAACATCTGGATCGAGGCGGCTCAGCAGTACTGATGTTGTTAGACCTATTGGCTGCATTCGATATGGTCGACCATCAGTTGCTGACTTGCCGCCTTGCCGACACAGGGATTCAGGGGTTGGCCTTGCAATGGCTTTCCTCTTTCCTTGATGGTCAGGGACAAAGGGTGATGTTTGGGGGTGAACTGTCCCAGAGGCACCCACTTAATTGTGGGGTGCCACAGGGGGCGGTGCTCTCCCTGATGTTATTCAACATCTACATGCGCCCCCTTGCCCAAATTGCCCGGAGGTAAGGGTTGGGCTGTCACCAATATGCTGATGATATCCAACTCTATCTACTGATGGACAGCCGGCCTGACTGTGTCCCAAAAAACCTAGACCTGGCATTGCAAGCTATGGCAGGCTGGCTCAGGCTGAGTAGGTTGAAGTTGAACCCAGCGAAGACAGAGGTCCTTTGCCTGAGTCGCAGCGATCTGGGCAGGGAAATCCCCCTACCAACATTTGATGGTGCGCCATTGCAAGTGGCGTGCAAGGTCAAGAGCTTGGGGATGCAGCTGGAGCTTGCCCTGTCAATGGAGGCCCAGATAGCAGCCACTGCTAAATCCACTTTTTTTCATCTTAGGCGGGTGAGGCAGCCGGTCCCTTTCCTGGAGCGCAGCAACCTAGCAATAGTGATCCATGTGATGGTCACCTCAAGGCTGGACTACTGTAATGCCCTCTACATGGAGCTGCCACTGTGCCGAACCCGGAAACTGCAGCTAGTGCAGAATGCAGTGACGAGGCTGTTATTGGGGCTCCCTAGATGGGAGCACATACAGCCGGGGCTGGGGGAGCTGCACTGGTTGCCCATAGTGTACCAGATTCGGTACAAGGTGCTGGTTATTACCTTTAAAGCCCTACATGGCCAAGGACCTGCACACCTTAGGGACCGTCTCTCCCCATATATTCCCCAGAGGGTACTGCGATCTGGTTCTCAAAATCTATTGACAATCCCCGGGCCGAAGGAGGCCAAACTGAAAGTTACTAGAGAAAGGGCCTTCTCGATCTCTCCCCCCACTGGTGGAACCAATTGCCAGAAGAGGTGCGGGCCTTGCGGAGTCTTGCTCAGTTCTGCAAGGCCTGCAAGACTGCTCTTTTTCAGCTGGCCTTTACTTAATGATCTTACAACATATTGTTGAATGAATACCGTCGCCAAGGAAAAACTGTACGATGTATAACATCAAGATTTTAATATTAATCTAATCTTAGAATGCTTTTTTAATTACAATGATGATTAATTTTATAAATGTTTGATTTATAATATGTATGTACGTATAATATGTATTGTTTTAATTGTTGAAGTGCCTGTGTTGTGAGCTGCCCTGAGCCTGCTTTGGCGGGGAGGGCGGGATACAAATTAAATATTATTATTATTATTATTATCATCCAAATGCACCACAAGTACAAAAAAAAGTGCAAAATCAAATTTAAAAAATTAATGCCAGTATATTATGTGCAGTTGAACCAAAATTCCCATGAGAAAAGTAACCCAGAAAAGGGGACCACTTTGCTAAAATAGTTGACCTTCAATGTGGAGTATGCCTCCCTTCTAAATTATGTGTAATTTTGTCCAAAACTAAATACCCCCAGCATTTGCTTAACCAGGCCACCAATGAAGGAGATGAATTCTGTCTCCAGTGTAGCAATAGCATACTTTGCCGCATTGAGCAGCAAAGAAATCAACTCCTTCTTTAATTCAGAAAGTCTAAAAGCATCCCGAATTGTTCAGGAGACAAATTTTAGGAGATAATGGAATCCTTACTCCCATAATATAAAACATTTCCATAATGACTTGTGACCAAAATGAAGAAATCAGCGGACATGTCCACCACATATGAAAGTAAACCCCCTTTTCACCATATCCCCTTCAACACAGAGAACTAAAAACATTAGGAGTGGAGTGCGATAACTGGGCAGGTGTCAGATACCACCTAGACCAGGGGTCCTCAAACTTTTTAAATAGGGGGCCAGTTCACTGTCCCTCAGACTGTTGGAGGGCCAGACTGCAGTTACTGTACAAGGCCGCGGGCCATCAGTTCTCCGTCTTCTGCATCTCTCTCCCTTCCCCACACCACACACCCCAGCCTGGGAACTCACCTCACCTCGGTATCACCTCACACTCTGTCTCCACCGCCTCAGCCCAGTGCCGGAAGTGTGCGTTGCTAACGCGAGTTTAGGTCGAACGTCACTTCCGGTCTGATTTTGCCATAACCCGGCGGGCCGCATAAACATCCTCAGTGGGCCGCATCTGGCCCGTGGGCCGTAGTTTGAGGACCCCTGACCTAGACAAAACTTTAAAAGCTTGAGCTCTAATATTAAGGGACTTTGAAGAAAATAACGACGAAGACCAGCTATCTCTCCAGTCCCCACTGGTAAAAGTAATTCCAAGATCTCTTTCCCAGGCCTTTTGATAAGGCAAAAGGTATCAAGAGGCTTAAGTGATCAAAACAACATACACATTTTTGAAATAAGTCCCCTAACAGGTTACACCTCGTGAAACAGCACATTTTCAAAGTAGGTGAGATTAACCTAATAGGAAACTTATGTAACCAGCTCTTTAACTGTGAGTACTCAAACCACAGAAGGCGCACTAGATATTCATCTTCCAGAACTGACTTATCTTTCAACACACCCTTTGTGCAAACATCAATGAACCTTGATAAATTACATTCTCTCCATTTAGGAAATGCCTTGCAGTGCCAACCTGGATAGAACCATTCCTGACCCAAAAAAACAGCAAGAGGAGAGATAGTCATATTTTATAATGATAGTCATATTTTATAATGAAACCAAACTGAAAAACTAGCCTGCAAAAATGGGTGATCAATCTTTCTTAAAGCTGAGCCTGAATGCCTCCATAAAGTCTCATGAAAAGAGGCCTGCAGGACAGAATCTTCCCACAGCTTCCATTCCATCTTATAGCTATTTTGGTATTGTTTTACAATATTATTGGTTGGAACTATAGCATCATAATATCTACCAAGAACCACAACAGCCAAGCCACCCTCTTCAGCCGGTGCTGTGATTACAGAAAAACTGAGCCTATGCCTCTTATAGCACCAGATGAAATCACAAAGATCCCGTTGCCATTTTCTCAGGCATCCCTTTGGAAGATCAATTGGAATTGACTGCATAATAAAAAGAATCCTTGGTAAGACAAGAGTCTTAATAACATTTACCCGTTCCAATAAAGTTAAATACAACAAGCTACAGTGCAATAGCTGCGTCCGAATATTCTGTCTCACAGCCACATAGTTTAGACGCATTAGATGTTTCAGATCCAAAGGAATCTGCACCCCCAAATACCTCCAAGTCGTCTTTGCCCATTCATAATTGAAATTGTTCTTAACAAAGCCATCTCTGATGAAAAATTAATTGGGTGGACAATAGTTTTACTTGCATTTGTTTTTAAGCCTGCCACTAAACCAAATTTAGTGAGAAGAGATTTCGATGCAGGTAACGAAGTACATAGACCTGACAAGAACAGGACCATATCGTCAGCAAACAAGCTAATAACCACCCATAAACCATTTAGATGTATTCCAAATATATTTGGGTCCTCACAAATTGCTAATGCTAAAGGTTCCACTGCCAGAGCAAAAAGAAAATGTGACAATGGGCACCCTTGTGTTCCCCGAGACTAAACCAGAGGCAGAGAGTTAAGACCATTAATCCTGAGGAACACATTTGGCTCAGAGTATGCCTTAATCACCTTCAGGAACTTTGACCCAAAGCACATGTGGTCCAATAATCGATGTAAATATCACAGCTCCACCATGTCAAATGCCTTCTCTACATCAAGCACCAGAAAACACCATGACCATGACAGTAGTGCAACACATCAGTTTCCTGACATTATTGGTCACGTCTTGGCCAGGTATGAATCCCATCTGATCTATCCCTATGTAGTGCCCTATAATGGAGAGCCAGTTTGGTGTAGTGGTTAAGTGTGCGGACTCTTATCTGGGAGAGCCAGGTTTGATTCCCCACTCCTCCACTTGCACCTACTAGCATGGCCTTGGGTCAGCCTTATCTCTGGTAGGAGTTGTCCTTGAAAGGGCAGCTGCTGTGAGAGCCCTCTCCAGCCCCACCCACCTCACAGGATGTCTGTTGTGGGGGAGGAAGGTAAAGGAGATTGTGAGCCGCTCTGAGACTCTCCGGAGTGGAGGGCGGGATATAAATCCAATATCTTCATCTACCTCACAGGGTGTCTGTTGTGGGGGAGGAAGGTAAAGGAGATTGTGAGCCGCTCTGAGACTCTTCGGAGTGGAGGGCGGGATATAAATCCAATATCTTCTTCATCTTCTTCTTATTTAGCCTTTGAGTGAGGATATAAGTAAATAACTTATAGTCCGCATTCATTAATGAAATTGGCCTATATGCTTTTGGGTCTCTCAAATCCCTATACTTCTTAGGCACCAAAATAATATTGGCCCTCGACCAAGAGTCTGGAATCGAGCCAGTATCCAAAGTATAGTTAAATACTTCTAACAAATGCGGATTCAGACATGTACAAAAGGTCATAAAATTCATACAGAAAACCATCCATACCTGGAGACATTATTATATAGACTTATTATATATAACTTATTATATATTATATATAGACTTATTATATTGCCAACTCCAATTCTGATTCATCTACTGGCTGATCAAGGTATTCTCTATGGGTTTCAGAAAGAGATCTCAATGACCAGACTGAACATAAAAATTTGTCAATAGATTCTATTGACAGATTGGTAGAACCATAAAGCATGGAGTAGTAATCCTGAAAAACACCTAGAATGGAATCAGATGAGGTTTGAAGGTCACCATGCCGATCTCTAACACCAGTGACAACAGAATTAAGTTTCCTTTTTTTTAACCTTCCAAGCCAGTGTCAAGTCAGTAGATTCAATAACGAGGCCTTGTTGATAACAAAGTAACTAGTTTATTGATATCACATTCTCAACTACGAGGAGATTGAAAGACTAAAGATCATACAATAGAATGCTATCATATAAGGTACACATCAAAAGGATTCTTGAGGGAGGGGTACTATGCAGGGCACATTCACACATTGATGTTACAATTTCGTTCTCAGGCCTGCTTTGGCCTTGGGCACCTCCTCGGCTCCAACCTCCCCCGATGCCCGGCCTGAGAAGGCACAATAAGGCACTCTTTCACATATTCCCATTTCAAAGCAAACTACATAACAAAGGAAACGAGGGGGGTGAGGAGAGTTCGAGCTAGCAGCATTGGCATACAGTATGGCTTTACCCAGGATGCTTCTCTCCTGAACCAAAGATTGAGTGCAGGCTTGACCAGAGTTAAAGCAGACTTGACAGCCAGAAGCCTAGAGGATTGGGAATGTTGGTACGAATCAGTTTGTTTCAAGAGCATCAGGTTGCTTTTAATCTTACTGACCTCCAAAGCCTCCAACTTACTCCTTTCTGCCAACAGTCTCCTATAAATCCTATTACTGCCTGTCTTTTTATGTGCAGCTTTTAAGTATTTTATGTTGGTCAGCATATCTGACCTTAACCTATCTTTCTTCCTTTTGCATGCTGTCGCCAAGGATATTATTTTACCCCTGATAACCACTTTATGGACATCCCATATAATAGGCAAAGCTATCTCACCTTCTGTATTTTCCCTTAAAAAGTTCTCAATGTTCTTTGAGATTTCTGAAACAACCGATGCATCATTCAACAACAGAGTGTTTAATCGCCACATAAAAGCAGAATCAAAAAACTGAAGTTTGCAAGACACATACCAGGATGCTCCAACCAACACATGGGCTCAATACTAGCTGAAGATAAAGAGTTACCAAATGAACGGGACACCAGAATACAATCTATCCTTGAAAAATAATTGTATTGACTTGAGAAATGGGTGTAGTCTTTTAGCAGACTCATTCAAAACTCTCCAGACATCGATCAGGTCAAACTCCTCTCTAATTTTCTTAAGGGCTGTTGGATGAGCCCTCAAATCATCAGAGTGTGAAATGGGCAAACTACACAACCCTTTGTCTTGTGTAAGATCCATTAGATAGTTCAAGACAGCTCCCATGATCACTGGGCCCTGCTGAAAAGATTGTAGCTTTAAAAACACTTCTCAGAAATCTGACCCACATTGGGCACATATATTGTTGCAAAAGTGACTGCCTCATTATCCAGCAACCCTGACACAAAGAGATAACGACTTTCAGGATCACTTACTACAGAATTGCTCACAAATCTGGTATGTCTAGAAAAGAGGATTGCTACCCCTCTTGACTCAGAGGACCCTGGAGCATTTAAAAAAAAAGAGGAAACCATGCTGACCGGAAAAGATAATTATCAGAATTCTTCAAATGTGACTCCTGGAGGAAAACAACATCTGCCCTTTGGCTTCTGAGGTAAGCATGAGTTCTTTCTATTGTTGACCCCCAGACAAAGTGTCAAAACTCTTAAAGGAGCCATAAATATAGGAACTGATGCTCATAATTAAGTAGTGGCACACCTCTGCATCCCTGTGTAGCATCTGATGTCAAGAAACATATGAAAACAAGATGTAAGAGACAGGGGAGTGGCCTGTAAGAAAGCTTGGATGGCCTGGGAGAGAAAGACCTCATAACAGAGAAATTACAGGAAATCAGCCCATATACTTGCTGTACAGACAAAGTCCAAGCCAAGTAATGGGAACAGGGGAGGTATCCATATAAGTGATTGGACAGTTTGGCATACTGAGCATGAAGCCTTGCTGAATATCGATTCAATCCTGACCAGGCGTAAACAAAAATGCAGCCTGACAAGCCTCCCGGCCTAAAAAAGCAGGAACTCCAGATCATGATGTTCCTTTTTTCAATAAAACCCAACGTGCCAAATGCCACCCCGAAGGTGTTTGAGAATAGATATTGTAATCACTAAAACTAAGACAGACAAAGGTGGCATATATAGTAAGGAGTGCTCGTGCGCATGGAGAACAGCAAACTCAGCAGAGGTTTTCCTCGCACCATCACACCAACGGATCCTGGTGCATGGGGAAGCGCAAGAAGTAGCAGCTAAATTGATACATTGTAACTCCAAAAGTAACAATAAGCCTTGCAAGAGAAATTTAGTGTTTCGAATAAAGGGGAAAACCTTAGCAAGCCTGGCAACAAAAGCAAACAAACCCTCCTCTTCCCCCCTCGCCATTCTAACCCGTCCCTTCCACATGAATAGAAACATACCCCTTGTGTTCCAATCCCTCCCCTCCCCAAAAAATCCCAAAAAAGAACCCACCAGAAACCCTGCCAAAAAAGCATTCACAGCTCAGGAACACCATCCCTCTGTTGCCAAAGAGACCAAAGAACGAAGTGCATCTCCCCCCCCCCCTTCACGTTAGATTGTCA
The DNA here is from genome assembly GCF_032191835.1 of Heteronotia binoei. Lineage (NCBI taxonomy): Eukaryota > Metazoa > Chordata > Lepidosauria > Squamata > Gekkonidae > Heteronotia > Heteronotia binoei. The sequence goes on from NC_083230.1 coordinate 6,812,250, forward strand.
AACAAATCACAACAAAACATAAACATGAAGCAACAGTCAGTGAACTCTAGTTAATTTCTTCTTCCTGGACCCTTGGGCTTCTTGGGTGCAGTTCCAGGACTTGCGGAACATTCAAACCACACTTGGAAGTTAAGTTTTCACAGGAGCTGCACCCCAGAATCCAGATCTTTGACAAACTGAGTAGAGCCTCTACAGAGGACCATCATCCGTCCTGACATAGTCCTCGTTGGCTTCTCTGAGAGCAGTAGCAACTGGCTTTAGGAGCCTTCTATTAGACAGAGTTTCAGCTGAGAGATCAGGAAACACAGAAATTTTTTGATCCTTAAGCAGCTCATGGTTCTCTCTAGATGCATCCAAAATCTTTCTCCTCACCCTTGGAACAGCAATTTCCACAACAATGTCTCTCAATCCCAAGCCGCAGGTCCAACCCTGTATGCCTTTAAGACGAACGGGACAACTCTGTTTAGAATATGAAATGCAGTGATCAGTCAAATTACCAAAAGAGGGTGTCAGATGCGCCGAATCTTCTTCCAGCCATGAAATTTAAGATTCCTTCCTCTTGATTTATTTTTCAGGAATAGGATTCTCTTTCTAGCCCACTGTTCATGCCTTTGCAGCTTCCCTAATACCATCCTGATTTGCCAGACCATTCTGCATAGCTGTCTCTGCTGTGCTTTCCACTTCCTTCACATTGCTTTGCAGAACAGCAAGTTGAGATTTTAAAGGCTGTAAAATCTTTTGTAAGTCCTCCAGAAGGCTCGTCCTCAGGGAGGCTATGGGTTCCTGAAACATACAGTGAGGGCCGAGTTGGTCATTCAGTCGGAAGCCTGACTGGCAGCCATGTTATGTAGCCTCAGCTCAGACCTGCTACCTGTCATCACCCCCCACTGTGCTAGAAACTTCCTGAGAGTTGTTGAAGTCCTCAGAGGTGATTTAGCTTTAGTTCCCCCCACTTTTCCCATTGTTTTAGAGTTCAGTTTGTGGCAGAGGATATCAGAAAAAGGTTGTTTGAAGGGGGAGGACCAGGAGTGCAGCGCTTATGCGCCCGAATCCATAGAAGCCTCCAAGACAAAAATGGGTGATTTCTAGACTCTCAGAAGTCAAGGTGCTTGAATAGCAAACCAGAGGCCAAAAGTCTCTCCTAATAAATTAAGCTGAAATTAAGAGAAATCTGAAAGAGGAGATGGCACACCCATATAGCGTATCACAGTCTATCTTTTTGAGCTGTACAAGACTAGACAGCAAAAGATTATAAATTTGCTCACAGTCCTTGAAGATGGATCTTGAATTAATTATGGAGGTGCACTCCAAAATTCAGTGTTGCATTTGCTCAACAATGTACCCATTATTTAAAATGAACTTACTTCCAAGTTCACATTCACAAACAGACCTGATGATCAAAGAGTAAACACAGCACAAATCATATAGATCTGCCTGAAATATATTTGCCTTATTTTTTTTCTCTCTTCTACACCACAATACTGCTGAGATAACAGTTATGTAGGACTGGTTCTCTGGCTAAGCCTTCCAAACAGTTCTCCAGATGTTTTTTGCCTACAACTCCCATCAGCCCCAGTCATTGGCCATGCTGGCTGGGGCTGATGGGAGTTGTAGGCAAAAACATCTGGAGAGCTACCATTGGCCACCCCTGAAATAGAGGATTAGTTTTTTTAGTTTTTTTTTTACCACTGTATTTCATATGCTTATTTTCTAAGGCTTTAATCTTCATTTGCAACTCTGCTATAATTTGTTCTCTCTCTTGCAGCAAGCAGTCATTGACATAAGTGTACCCCAAGGAATCCCACACCATCTCCTGGGGCACTCCAAAGCTGGAATTAAGAGTGAAATACTCTTCTGTTTATTTCGGTACATATATGATCCTTTTGTAATAATAAAGTATTCATTGATCAGTTTAAGCCTTTGCCATCTGTTGTCTTTTTACCTAAAATGGCTGACACCTGTGCGTGGTCTGACAATGTATATGTGCCATTGTCTGCATCTAAAATTTGGTTAACTCGTGTTTTTGATATCAATAAATTATCTATATGGGTATAGACATCATGAACTGTGGAACAATAAGTGAATTGTTTTGATGTTGGGTTTAAAGTTCACCAGACATCTGCCAAATTATAAGTTTGTAAAATACTGTTTCTGTTTTCTGGTTTTACCTTTCTGGTGCTTGTATGTTCTGTCTACCTTAGAGTTGATTATCATATTAAAGTCACCACCTATGTTCAAATCTCCTTGCTGGTAATCAGAAGTATTTAAAAAATGTCTCTGAGGAACTCAATTTGGTTTAAATTTGGGACATAAATTGATGCCACCATTAAGGGGGAGCCATCTAGCTCACAAGTAATAAAGATGCCCCTGCTTTTAGGGTCTGAAATTATCTGTTTGCATACATACAGGACATTTTTCGAAATCAAGATGGCTTTGGATGTTCCAGGGGCCTGGAAACTATTTTGTCCTTAAGATGCTTGGCACCGTCAAGATGTGCTTCCTGAAGGCAAAGAAAATTGACTTTTTTTCTTACAAACCACATTAGAAAGTCTTCTAACCTTGATGGGACTATTAAGTCCTCTACAATTCCAAGTAATGACCTTACATGACAAAGAAATTTTCGATACTATTCTGTTTGGATTTCTACTGTATTTGAAATGTGCAAATTTGCTTATAAGTTTTCCCCCTTTTCCTATGACTAACGCGATCAAGGGGGAAAAATATGCAAACTCCTCACTATAGGAGGACAGGTTCCAATAACCTTCTGCTCAAAGTGTTTAGGGGAAATTACTTTTACTCCCCTAGCTAGAAACGTATATAAGCTAACTAAAAAGGAGGGGTTTAAGTTTTAAATAACATAAATTAGACACAATTTAGCATTTTCTTCTACCTGTCAATTTAGGTTTATAAAACAGACAACTGAGATTGTAGTTTTAAACAAGTGATTTCTTACTGTGAAGTCATAAACTAACCTTAAACTGTAGTACTTATACCATAAACCTAATAAATATATAACAAAAGTTCTTCCTAATGAAATATAAACTAAACCAAAGGATCATTAATAAGATTATCCATTGGGTTAGTAAGAACTAAGAAAAGAGCTTGACTTGTTTTTAAACATTAACATTCAATAAAAGCAATACTAAAATTAACAGATCTTATCCACAAAGCAGTAGTCATTCTAAATACAAACCTTCAACATGTGGATTAAACAAAATATTGTTTCAATAATTATTGAACTACATTTCTACCAAAGATAGATGCCCTGGTGCACAAAAAGACTCAAGGTTAAGCAGTACATTGAATCATGTCCTAAGCTTAATATTAAATGTTGTGAATTATTATGAATTAATAAAAGCAACCTTAAATATTTCTATAAGAGATTGAAAGTCTTAAGTAATTTGTCCTAGGTCGAAGTAGTTTATATTAAATTAATCTAATGTATTCATATTAATTAATTCAGAGTAATAGTGGTAAAGTGATATGAAGCAGCCTGTCGGTCACTTCCGGGTTCCTGTCCTGCATCTCGACCTGTGTTATTAGTGACAGGCTGCTTCGGCGTGCCGCTGCGCCGGCCCCCTGGGCCCCACAACGATGGGACCGATGCCACAGGGACGGGCTCGAAACACTCTATAACCCCTCAAAAGAACAGCAGTCTAGCTCGCTTCCCCCGAGCCCTGCCGCCATAAGCCTCAAGGGGGCTCATTTTGCGGCATCTCCCGGCGGGAGGGTGGCACCCGCACGGGACACATATCAAATGAAAGAGGGGGCGCAGGGCTATCAGAAACAGCCGGCGGAGGGAGTCGGGAGACCACCCCACTGGGGGATCCACACCCCGAAAGTGATGAAGGTGGCGCAGATAGAGCCAACAGAGCAAACAGGACAAAATAAGTAGGCTGCATTATGCAGCACAGTTGAGAAAGGGCCTTATCCCATATACTGATGAAGTATATACAGGATTTCAGAACAAAATTGTTTCCGGCGGTGATATTTGGGGGATTTTTGGGGATGTCACAGGAAGTGCTGTGAAGTCACTTCCTGTTTCCGGCAGTGGCATTTGGGGGAAATGATGTCATTTGGGGGAAATGATGTCACAGGAAGTGATGTCACTTCCCATTTCTGGCAGGTGACGCAGGGAAGTGATGTCACAGGAAGTGATGTCACTTCCTGTTTCCTGTGGTGGCATGACGTCACCGGAAGTGACGTCACTTCCTGTTTCCGGCGGCGCACCCCTACCTCCCCCCCCCAACGTGTCCCTGGCTGGCCTTCAGACATTATGGTCACCCTAGACTGACCAAGAGAGAGATCTTGGGGTCGTGGTAGATAACTCACTGAAAATGTCAAGACAGTGTGCGTTTGCAATAAAAAAGGCCAACGCCATGCTGGGAATTATTAGGAAGGGAATTGAAAACAAATCAGCCAGTATCATAATGTCCCTGTATAAATTGATGGTGCGGTCTCATTTGGAGTACTGTGTGCAGTTCTGGTCGCCGCATCTCAAAAAGGATATTATAGCATTGGAGAAAGTCCAGAGAAGGGCAACTAGAATGATTAAAGGGCTGGAGCACTTTCCCTATGAAGAAAGGTTGAAACGCTTGGGACTCTAGCTTGGAGAAACGTCGACTGCGGAGTAACATGATAGAGGTTTACAAGATAATGCATGGGATGGAGAAAGTAGAGAAAGAAGTACTTTTCTCCCTTTCTCACAATACAAGAACTCGTGGGCATTCGATGAAATTGCTGAGCAGACAGGTTAAAACGGATAAAAGGAAGTACTTCTTCACCCAAAGGGTGATTAACATGTGGAATTCACTGCCACAAGAGGTGGTGGTGGCCACAAGTATAGCCACCTTCAAGAAGGGTTTAGATAAAAAATATGGAGCACAGGTCCATCAGTGGCTATTAGCCACAGTGTATGTGTGTATATAAAATTTTTTGCCACTGTGTGACACAGAGTGTTGGACTGGATGGGCCGTTGGCCTGATCCAACATGGCTTCTCTTATGTTCTTAAAGTCTCCCATTAACATTACATGCTCATAAGTCATTTGGTCAAGTTGCTGCAAAATGTCTTTGAAAAAAGCATCTTTCGCCCCATTAGGGGCATATAGTCCCAGCAACAATGTCTTTTTCTCATTAATAAATACCTCCACCGCAATATACGTACCTTTATTGTCTTTAAAAACCAATTTTGGCTCCAGTTCTTTTTTAATATAAAAAACCACTCCCTTTTTTTTCATCTTTTGCTAGCGAGAAAAATTCTTCTCCCAAAGCTTTGTTCCATAAAAATTTGTAATCCAATTGCTTAATATGTACTTCTTGTAGACAAATTATATTATATTTCTGCTTTTTAATCCAATGAAAAATTGCCTTTCTTTTTTGAGGTGAGTTAAATTAATTTACATTCCATGAGATTAATTTGTAACCCATAATGGTTTTTACAATTATTCTGTACCCTCGAAATCTTTATTGTCCACCAAAAATTCATTCATGCCTTGGGTGTTCACTATTGTTTTTCTCAGTCTATTATACTCAAAGCTGAGACCTTCAGGTAAAATCCATCTATATCTTATGCCCTTCTCTCTTAGCTTATCAGTCAGTTTCTTGAATTGCTTTCTGTCACTGATGACCTTTCTTGGCAATTCCTTCATGATTTTCACTCTGCTTTCCTCCACAACCATTGGGCTACTAAACTGCTTGGTTAAGATCCTTCCCACCACATCCCTTGTAGTAAATTTCACTACCACGTCCCTGGGTAGCTTGCGCTTTCTGGCAAATTCTGAGTTGACCCTATATATATAGTCACACATACGTTCCACCTCAACTGGGTCTTCTTCCAGAAATTCAGCCAAAATTGTAGCCATATACATCTTCAAATCCTCTTGGTCAGCCTCTGGCACTCCCCTTAGGCGAATCATATTCTCCATCAACTTACAGTCTTGCAATATTGCTTTATCCTGCAATTTCTTGATAGTAGCATCTTGGTCTCTTATTTTAGCTTCAATCTCTTCAGGTTTTTTTGCTGTTGCTTGAGACTCTTTTTTAAGTTCTTCAGTCTCCTTCTTAAATTCTTTCTTGACTTCTTCAGCACTAGAGTTGATTTCTTTGGTTATTTCTTTAGTTAATTTATTTCCACTGCCCGTTATTAATTCCTTCATTGCCTTTAATAATCTTGTTTCCATAGCGTCCAATTGTTCTTGGACTTGTTTAGACATTTTCCCTTCTCCCACTGAGGCTGCTCTTAAACGTGTAACTCTAGATCCCAGCTTCTGATCAGACATTACTGTCTGCCCATTGCTTATAATGGGATCTTAGTTGCTCTCACCAATCCACAATCCAATGGTTGCATCCAATAGATTGGAGCCTGCCCTTTCCAGCAATGCCAAAATTGCCATCCTAGGAGCCTCCTAGCTCCAGATATTAATTTTTAAAGTTCTTAAATTCCCCAAAATGGTGGCTGTGATGTTTTCAAGCCTCTGTTTTAAAAAGTTTTCCTTTTCCCCCTAGGGCTTAGTCTTTATTTCCAAATATATAGTCCAAACTATTTCGCCATTTGAGGATGATTTGTGTTGGTTTTAAATGTTTTTATAGTCCAAATCCAGTTTATTTTTAATAAAACTTTGGCCTTTCGATAATGGCCTCCGATGATTCTCTATGGTTCCTGGTTCTGGAATATACCCGGATGTTTGGAAGTTCCTCTTCTTTCGCCACTTGCTTCCTGACTCTCTGGCAATGAAGTCCCGTTCTCTATGATTGCAAATCTCACGATACTTGAAGGAGTCGTCACTTCCTGCTTCGTCATGAGAGTCTGCAGCTTTGTTATGGCTAGGGTTTTTTTTCAAAGCCACAAAAATTCCAAACAGCAAGTATTTTTCTGCACTTTACTGCTTTCTCTTAGCTTCAAAAATTCCATCTTTACCCCCTTCCACTTCTCCTTAATTTCTTACTTTGACAAATAGTTCTGGATCTTAGCACTTTTCTTTAAACAGTCTTAATTTGCTCCCGGAGTGATAGATAAGAAACTTTTACCTTAGCACCATCTAATCTTGCTCATACTGTCCAGTTTTCCTTCAGAAGTTATTATAGTCTATAGAAGGCTGGAACCTTGATGAGTTTAAGTCAATTCAATGACTCCAGAGAGTCTTTGTAGACGATGGGATGCAATCTCTCATCAGGGGTTCTTCAAAGCCGAAAAAAAAAACCCCTCCTGGGGTCTCTTATCAGCCAAAGTCTCTCCCCTCGAGATAACAAGCATGTTCTAGACAAGTTCCTTTACTCGAAACAGGTAGACAGCAGGCATTAAAATGCCTTTTATGTCCTAAACAAAGAACTCGTACTGCCCCTCTGTGAGAGACAGGTCAGCTCACCATGTTCCAACCCCGGAAGCCCGCTTGCAATCTTTATTGGTTGAAGGCAGCAAGCGTCCAGTGGCACCTTAATGACTAACAAAATTTGTGGCAAGGCATGAACTTTCATGAGTCACTGCTCACTTCTTCAGATAAAGCTAGAATGTGAGTCCATCTGTCTTTATATCTTAAAGAGTTAAATGATTTCAGATGCCAAATAACAATAGCAGCCATTGGTAATGAGAGAAGAAACCAAGCTCTCAAGTCAGCCCAGGAGGATGCATTGAGCTTCATTATCAGTTAGTTGCCATTCAGCAGTCTCTCTTTCTAACCTCCCTCTGAAATTCCTTTGTAATCCCTGCTCTTAGGTCAGCAACTGAATGTCCTGGAAGGTAAAAACTCCCCCCACTGGTTTTTAAATGTTGTGGTTTCTTACAGCTGTAGAAAGAGGGAGAGTCCAGTAATACCTTGAAGACCTACAACATTTGTAGCAGGGTATGAGCTTTCATGAGTCACTGCTCACTTCTTCAGACTTATGTCCATTTATTCTTTGCATCCTCCTGGACCAAACTGAGACCTAGGTTTCCTGTCTCATTACTATCTCCACACCTACTACCCCTCTGCATATCGCACCTAATCCAATCAAGCCTATTGCCACTGGGCATCTGAACTCATCTTTATAATATTTATATCTTTGGTACTTTGTGTTATATTTTATGGCACACATGGTCCAATCCAACAAAGTGACATTTTTGCCAGATCGGTCCCTCATAACAAATTAGTTCAACATCTCTGACCTAGACAATTCCACTGCATATACTTAGTTCCTTGCTTTTACCAAAGGAACTCTCAGGAAGCCATTTTTTATATTGTATATTAAGTTCAGGAATTAATACATTTGAAAATGTAATATTTTCTGTTCATACAAGGAGATATAAATGTTAGAATAAAATGAAAATAAGTTCTTAACCATGACTATAGTTTTAAATGCATTTTCTGTGAAGTGCAGGTTTATGGAAATAATGCCAGCAGAACAACTGCAGAACATTTTCAGAAAGACAGGTGCTGCTCCTCATTGTTATGCTAAAATACTCCTTACACTTTCTATAGCAACTGCAGCTGTTTTTTCTTACCATTGTAAAACAATTATCTTTCTGATTAGCAAATGAAACCACCAGCAGTGAACTATTTACTTTAAAATAATGGAGCATCTTTAAAGTAAGACAATTTTGACTCTTTGTATGTTACTGATAGAAAATAAATTGCATTTCTGAGATATGCATCACTATATTGACAAAAGGGTTTCAATATACAGAGGAATATTTGCAGTTTATCCAAATACTGCTTCCACAAAATATAAAAGGTATACTGAAAGAAATACAACATTAAAGTAATACATGCCTGTCAAAATATTGAAAAGTGCAATGATAATAATAAATGTACTTTGCAGTACTAAAAGGGAAAGCCAGAGAAAAGTGAACAAAAAAATCCGACCAGAGATGGATTAGAGAAAAAACTGGCTACAACTTTACTGGTGACAGTCATTGGAGCACAGGCCAGCACAGCACAGGGTACGGATCCAGGCATCAGTGACCTGCCTGGTGGCTATTAGGCTTCCCAATCCCCAGGTCCCAGCGGGGGATCCCCTGGTTTTACAGGCTTCCCCCCTCCCCCAGCCAGTTGGCCAGCGGGGGAAGCCCCACCCCCACAGCCATTATGCACCTCCACAAAAGATTCCCATAGGGAATGATGGGGAATTGATCTGCGGGTATCGAGGGCTCTGGGGGGGGGCTGTTTTTTGAGCTAGAGGCACCAAATTTTCTGTATAGCATCAAGTTCCTCTCCCCAAAATACCTCCCAAGTTTCAAAAGGATTGGATCAGGGGGTCCAATTCTATGAGCCCCAAAAGAAGGTGCCCCTAACCTTCATTATTTTCTATGGAAGGAAGGCATTCTAAAAGCTGTGCTGTCCCTTTAAATGTGATGGCCAGAACTCCCTTGGAGTTCAATTATGCTTGTCAAACCCTTGCTCCTGGCTCCGCCCCCAGTGTCTCCTGGCTCCACCCCCAAAGTCCCCAGATATTTCTTGAATTGGACTTGGCAACCCTAGTGGCTATGGGCTTGAGGTTGCATAGCTGTAGCTCCAAGAGCAGGGTCTGCAAAACAAGCGGGTATGGCCTCCTCCAAAAATGGATCCAACCCAATCCCAAGCCATCAAAAGCTGTGACAAATACAACAATCCAAAACCAGAATGAGGGTCGGTCACTTGTGTTACAAACTCAGAATTCAGGCAGAGGGCGGGGTCAGCTGAAGCCAGCTTGCAGTGGCTCCTCTTTTTTAATTGGAATGTGAGTCAAGTGGCCACAGTTTTGTTTTCCACATTTTTGAGGATATTCTTGTTAAGATTTTGATGGATTTTGTTTCTGTGGCTCGGAACAGCTCGATTGATAGCCCATCTACTCCAGGTGATTTGTTCCTCCCAACTGCTCTCTATGCAGCTTTACACTTCACTTTCTAAAACTGCAGGGTCTTCTTCAAAAGATTCTTCTTGGAAGGAATCTGTCATCCTTTCGTCTTTTTTGTATAGTTTTTCAGTCTATTGTTCCCATCATTTTTTTTTATTTTGTCCTGTTCAGTTAATGTATTTGTATGCTGATCTTTCAGCATGCCTGTGCTATAAATTTCCCTTTGATTTCTTAGATCTTGTGGTACACTGGTGGAACTCAGAATCATTCCAATGTACTGCCATACCAGTGCAAGGGCCAGAAATGGACAGCACTACGGGCACGCCTGGCATCTAAACCCCCTCGGTCCTGGTCCAACATTAACCAGCATAATGGATCCTCTATTACCCCAACTGCAGAAGCAGGAACAACGTGCCTCACATAGGCTGGAATGGGAGGAGGATCATCTTCCTCAAACTTGAGTACTGCAAATGCCTCTCCTGCACCATATTATACTACTATATTTTGGATAAGTAACTCTTATTCCCTCAACAATTGTTAGCAATGCCTGCTACAAGTGGGAACAGGAGATAGTCACAGTGCAAAAGCCCCCTCCCATTGACAGATGAGAAAACTGACTCTGCAGCGTAAGGCCACCTTTCTGAAGCTCAGATCAATTTCTTTACTATTTCTGAGCCATTCTCTAGGCCAGGGGTGGCCAAACTTGATTAATGTAAGAGCCACATACAATAAATGTCACATGTTTGAGAGCCAGGAGGGAGGGAGGGAGGGAAGGAGCAGAGCAGACAGAAGAGGGAGGGAGGGAGGGATGATGACGGAAGACAGAAGATGGAGGGAGGGATGATAGATGGATGGATGATAGATGGAGGATGGATAGAGGGATAGCGGGATAGAGGGTAGAGGGTTGAGAGCCATGAGGAAGGGAGGGAGGGAAGGAGCAGAGCAGACAGAAGAGGGAGGGAGGGATGATGACGGAAGACAGGGGAGGGAGGGAGGGAGGGATGATGACGGAAGACAGGGGAGGGAGGGAGGGGTGATAGATGGAGGATGGAGGGTGGAGGGGTAGAGGAGTAGAGGGGTAGAGGGATGGATAGATAGATAGATAGATAGATAGATAGATAGATAGATAGATAGATAGATAGATAGATAGATAGATAGATAGATAGATAGATAGATAGATAGATAGATAGATAGATATAACTTTAAATGCCTTCTCCAACCCAGCTGATGGGGTGATGGGAGCTTTGTGAGTCACACAATATGTATGAAAGAGCCACATGTGGCTCCTGAGCCACAATTTGGCCACGCCTGCTCTAGAATGTGGGGAGGGCAGAATATAAGTCATCAAAAATAAATAAAATAAATAGCTAGGTCTCTCTATTGTCTGAAGCACAGTCATGTTAAGAAACATGCAGGCATGTCTGGATTTCCTTAAATACAAAGGCAGCACAAAGTCAGTACAGGGTCAGCTTGACCATCTGGAAAGAAGAGTGTCTTATTGTATCCTTCATGCTGAGCAAAAGACAGCTAGGAGACTGATTTATCAGGCCTGAAGGTCATCCAGAATCCCGACCCAGAGAGCAAATGGTGCCAAAAGTCAAGATAAGATCCCCTATTCTGTTCTTCCAAAACACCTGCAACGCACAGTGCACATGCAGGAAGCATGCAGAAATGCACATGCTCACCATGAAGATACATATGCACTCAATCTGCCCAGGGTGATGTAATGTAGGTGTGGGGACGTTGGTTTGGACACCCTATAAAAGACAGAGCAGCATGGGTCATCATCATCATCTCGTTGACCCTCTCCCCCGTGGTGGGGAGCAGAGCTACTGCAATGAAATGAATAACATTCTCTTCAAGTCTGGGAAATCTGGTCATCAAAGAGCTCTCCCCAAGGACAGTGATATCTTGCTTTCTCTCTGCGTGTGTCTCTGGGGCAAACACTTGCCTGCCTCAGGGGAGTAGAGTAGACCACCAGTCGTTTCTGACTCTGGGATGACGTTGCTTTCACAACGTTTTCATGGCACACTTTTTACGGGGTGGTTTGCCACTGCCTTCCCCAGTCATTTAAACTTTGCTCCCAGCAAGTATGCGGGCCTTCTCTATCGTAGCTCCACACCTATGGAACCAGCTCCCAGAAGAAGTGCGGACCCTGCGGAACCTTGAACAGCTCCGCAGGGCCTGCAAGACCATCCTTTTTGGGATGGCCTTTGCCGATTAAATGAGAGAGGGACTCGCCTAAGTGATTTTCGCCATCATGCTTATTGAAAATAGCACCAGAATGTTAATTTTAAATTTTAAATTAAACTGTTTTAAAGCTAAATACTGATTTTAAATACTTATTGTATAACCTATTGTACTGATGTTGTTAGCCGCCCTGAGCCTGCCTCGGCGGGGAGGGTGGGATATAAATAAAATGTTGATTGATTGCAAGCTGGATACTCATTTTGCCAACCTTAGAAGGATGGAAGGCTGAGTCAACCTTGAGCCAGTTACCTGAATCCAGCTTCCACCAGGATCGAACTCAGGTTGCGAGCAGAGCTTGGACTGCAGTACCACAGCTCACCACTCTGTGCCACGGGGCTCAAAGTTTAGTTAGCACTCTGCTAACTAGCAGGAATTGTACTAACTATACCAATTAACCCCAAAACTACCCACTGCAGGCCACCCCTACAAAGTAGGACAACTACAAGAAAATACCCAAACCCAGAATCCTCCCAACACCATGATCTTCTGGCAGAACTTAAATGTTTTAAATAAATAAAAATATTAGTCACATTTCTTCCTTACAGACCTCAAAGTGGGTTACAACAGATACAACCATAAAATAAAATACATTTAAAATTTTTAAAATCACAACTTAAGATACTAGTAATAGTAATACAATTTATTATACTCTGTGACCAGAATACAAATAAAAACCTAAAACGCCCATGTTAAAATATAAATTTCATACCTTGACAAAAATCAACAAACAAACCAAGGAAACCTCCAAAACACTTCTAATAATAATAATACTGAAATAATAGCATCTAAATTCCAATAAGGCAGAAAAGGATGCTAGTAAACTTAACCAAAAGTGGTCCTAAATAAAAATGATCTTCAACTACCTGCTAAAGATCTAATGAGAGGGGGCCAAGTGCACTCTGTGGGGAAGTTGTTCCATAATCGTGGGACTGCCACTGAAAAGACCTTGTCTCATGCACCCACCAAATAAGCTTCTTTGTTTGATGGGACAGTTAAGAGCAGAGGTGTGAAACATACGGCCCACAGGACGCAAGCTGCCTGTGGAGGTCTTAATTTGGCCCATGGGCAGAGTACTCCACCATCCTCCCTCCCTCCCGTTAACAATGTACTGCCAATTACTGTTAGAGTCAGCAGTGCGATTGGCAGCTCCACTTGACCAGCTTTTTCCAGTGGCTGTAAGTAAGAAAGAAAATTTTTATTTGTACCCCGCCCTCCCCGCCAAGGCAGGCTCAGGGCGGCTTACAGAACATGATACGAAATCATGATATCACAATAGCAGATAAAATCAATAACAATATAAATACAAATATAAATCAGTTTTAAAAAGTTAAAACAGTACAGTGGTGCTACAGTCTCTATTTATCCGGCAGCGTAATATTTATTCTGGTTACATCTTAAAGGCTTCTTGGAAGAGGGCAGTTTTGCAGGCCCTGCAGAACTGATTGAGGTCCCGCAGGGCCCGCACCTCCTCCGGCAGCTGATTCCACCATTGGGGGGCTTTATAGAGAAGGCCAGTTCCCTGGTTGCTTTAAGTTTGGCCTCCTTAGGTCCAGGGTTTGCTAAGAGATTTTGTGAGCTGCAGCGCAGTGCTCTCTGGGGAACATATGGAGAGAGGCGGTCCCTAAGGTAGTGATCAAATGCTTCCTCTTTTTTCCCATGCAAATCCCACCCCCTCATTGCTTGGGTCTGCCTTCCCCTTGCTGCCGTGTGTCTTACCTTGCAAACCAAAGTTTGCGTCCGGCAGCACCTTGAGACAAAGTTTTCTTTAAGGTATGAGCTTTCCTCTGTGTGTGTGCACAGACGGGTTCCACTGGGCTTATTATGCTGCCACTGGTTCTGCCCAGGTGCAACTCCCGGGTGCAACTGGTTCTGCCTCCTCCCCCTGCCTTGCTGTCAGGCATTTGTGTGTGTGCAAACTGCAAAGCAAAGACCAACAAAGTTTTCTTCAAGACTGTGCCTTACTACTTTGTGTGTGCCATTGGACTTGTTATGCTGCAGTTCTCTTGGACACAACTGGGTCCACCTCTCCCTTCACTTGCTACTGTATGCCTGTGCGTGTGCAAAGCAAAGTTTGAGTTGACCCATTAGGGTTGCCAAGTCCAATTCAAAAAATATCTGGGGACTTTGGGGGTGGAGCCAGGAGACACTGGAGGTGTCAAACTCAAAATGTCAGACTTGGAACTTCAAATAAGCATGAATCATTTTGTTTCAAAATTAATCCATTTATTCGAGAACTAGTGGTCTGGGGATAGAAGCAGATTGAGTTTGATACATTCCAAGGTTACCCTTGGTTTTTTGTAGAAGATAGTAACATAACAATAAAACCATTCTCACACTCTGAGAGACAGTGTCTGTTCCCTTATCTCATTCCCAGGAAGGCTCCCTGCTGGTCACCTTGAAGCATACCATCTTCAAAGGTTTGGGGTGCCTGTGGATGCCAAGTGAGAAATTCCTCCCATGGGATTTACAACCTTCCCTCTGCGTTTGAAATGCACAGCTTTATGCTCAGGGTTAGTAATAGCAAACAAGATGGAGTTAGTCAGGTCAAGAGACTAAAAGCAGTTTAAAGCAGTTACAATGTCTGACACAAGGGTGTGACAAGCATAATTGAACTCCAAAGGGAGTTCTGGCCATCACATTTAATGGGACTGCACACCTTTTTAAAAGCCTTCCTTCCATAGGATATAATGAAGGATAGGGGCACCTTCTTTTGGGGCTCATAGAATTGCACCCCCTGGTCCAATTTTTTTGAAACTTGGGGGGGGCATTTTAGGGAGAGGCACTGGATGCTATACTGAAATATGGTGCCTCTACCTCAAATATGGTGCCCCCCCAGAGCCCCGATACCCGTGGATCAATTCTCCATTATTTCCTATGAGAATAAGTCTCCATAGGGAATAATGGAGTTCCCAGCAAACATTTCCCTCCCCTCCCCCCACTTTCTGATGACTCTGAAGCAGGGGGAGGGCCCCCAAACTGGGGGATCCCCTGCCCCCACCTGGGGATTGGCAACGCTATGGCCCATGGCCACGCCTCCTGACTCTCCCTCCATGCCCAACAACTTTTCCCTGTTGAAAACTGGATTTTAAAACCATTTTAAATTTAAGATCCATTTTAGTTGTACTGTAGTGTGCCATGCCACACCAGCCAGTGCTCCCACCCCTGACTGCCTGCCGGCTGATTTGTTGTCTTGGATGGCAGCAAGCAACAAAGAGCCTGGAGATGTGGTACCAAAAGAGCTATTATCTCAGCCCCTTACTGCCACAATGTTTTCACCAGGAATTCAACCCCCCCCCCCCAAGATGGCTCTTGGGTAGTGCTAAAGTTTGATTCTGCTGAGCATTAGAGCTTGGTTTCCAGTGGTGGAGCTGCCACTGCTGCCCCTCATCACCCTCTTCCTTCTCCAGCTTTTAGCTACCCCCAATGAGGCACTTTGTCATGCTCCCTTTGCCCCCCCCCCTTTCC
The DNA here is from genome assembly GCF_032191835.1 of Heteronotia binoei. Lineage (NCBI taxonomy): Eukaryota > Metazoa > Chordata > Lepidosauria > Squamata > Gekkonidae > Heteronotia > Heteronotia binoei. The sequence goes on from NC_083230.1 coordinate 6,827,773, forward strand.
TCCAGGCTTTGCTCCAGGATTCCAAAGGGGAGGGGTGGGGGGTTGTCATGCAGTTTGGGAGTACTGCAGAGTTGCTCTTGGTGCTGAATCCTTCCCTTTCTAGGATCCCCCAAAGTCTTCTTTTCGAGACCAAGGGGAGACCACTTGGGCTAGAAACTCCCCTTTTTCTTAAATGAAAGCTGGAACTCTGAGAATGCTGGATTTGGCTCCAAAACTCATGCTGATGCTAGATAGGTTCACTGGATCTTAAAAGTCCTCCCCCCACCCCAAGTTAGCACACATAATGGAGATTGGTGAATACAATTATACAGTCTGCTTTCTTCTAACAAGCTTTGCTTTGTTTGGAGATCCTGAACTGTGTGCATCGGATAATTCCTAATTCTTTGTAGTAAGAATTGCAGTGGCCTGTGGAAGGTTTATGCAAATAGAGCACACTTTATTAGGGATTGTAAATTCTGACTCCCTTGCACTCGTCTTCATTATAACTTATAAGTATGCAGATAGTTCTTTTAAGTATAAATATAAGCATAATGGCTGCCCCACAGAAAAAACATTGTCCCACAAGCCAAAAAATCCTGGTTACATCCTGAGTTTGAGTCCAGTGGCATCTAAAGACTGACAAAGTTTTCGTCAAGGTATGAGCTTTCCTGTACCTTGCTACTCTGTGTGTGTGTGTGTGTGTGTGCGCGCGTGTGTGTTCTGTTGAGCTCATTATGCTGCAGTTCTCCCAGGTGCAACTGGGAATGCTTCCCCCTCCCCTTGCCACCGCATGTCTGTGTGTGTGCAAAGCAAATCAGTGCAGTGGATTAGCTGAAAGTATTTATCCAGACCGTGGCTGATTCCGCATTTGGCGTTTTCCTCCCTTTCACTCCGAGGTTGTTCCATGCAGGTGTGATTTCCCGATTCCACTCTAGAGGATTTCTCCCGGATTCAATTCCCAATCTGTTCCGTGTGTTCTGATCCTGCATTACTGCTGCTCCCAGAGTTTCCCCCACAATCGTAGCAATTTCCCCCTCCCTCATACATTTCTTTTTTTTTTTAACACGCATGGGTGTTCGCGTTACAACGTAATCGTCTTTGTGTTACAACGTAATGCCAGAGGCATGATACTGGCAAAGTCATCTATTTTCCTTTTGCCCTGAGTCGGCGATCCACCATTTTTATCCACACACGCTGAATGTTAAGCACACTGTCAGACAATGGAACTTCAAATCAACCAGACTCCATTGGATACAAAGTTTAAGGCTTTGAGAGTTCATAGTTTCTGAGGGTGGAAAGATTGGAACTGATACATTTGTGCCAGTGAGGAGTTACCTTAAGGAACTGCACATCAAAGGTTTCTAAACAAAACTACACTCCCAAGCATTCTTAGCATGAAGTGATACTTTTCACACAGTAACTTTCTCTTATCTCTTTGCGGTCCTTGATCTCACAGGGATGGCCAAATTGCCATCCCGGAGGCATTTTATCTTCAAAGGGGAATTGCCTTTGCTAGTTCCAGGGACAGGAATTCACACCAGTGTTAATAACAACTATGCTCCTAATTTGATATGCAAGGTCTCTTCCCATGGTTAGTAATAGAGGTTAGAAAATGGAGTCAGTTAAGCTAAGCATTTCATCACATTCATTTAAACTAAGCATTTCATCATAGTATTTTTCCAGTGTCTGACACATACACTTTTCCATTAAAAGCTATAACAAATTACAAACAGATGCATGAAGGTGGGGGGGGGGGAGATTTATGCAAAGGGGTTAAGGGAGAAAGTTCCCCCAACCCATCAAAATATAAACCTATAAACCTAATCAAATTTCCATTCCCGTTTGAGGCCATATGGGGGGGGGGGGGATCGACAAAGGTGGCAATCGTGCATCTTTAAAGAAGTTCGTGTAACATCGCTATTTATTTAGTTGCGTTGTAACGATCTTATTTGAAAAAAAAAATTATAATAGTCAGGAGTGATTTTTATCAGAGGGGGGAAGAAAGTAATCATAATGCAATGACACATTATCAAAATCACGTGGAATACCATAAAGAATGGGGGCAGGTGGAAGCAAGGGATGTATTCAGTAAAAGAAAATCGTGTTACATCGATATATATTTTTCGCGCTGAAACGCAAAAAATAAGTTGTTTTTAAAAAAATTACTCTATTTCAGGAAAATATTGGATAATTTTCAAAGGGAGTAAAATTAAGAAAGTATGACGAAATAACTGGGCGGAATCATGGGCGTGGAGTTATGTGGGTGTGTTCTACTGATGCGAGAAGTTTGAAAGCGCATTGGCGTGCGTTCTGCACGTAAATTTCGAGCCCCGGAACCGCATCAAAAATAAATTTCTCGCATTTTGCCGATCTCCTATACTCAGGGCAATACCGCTTCGGAGGCGGGTCCAACTGCCGCCCCGGGTCACGATGTGCAGAAACCAACATCTGCCCCAGGGAAAACAGCGCTGGAACCTGAGCAAAGGCTAATGTGGAATCAGCCCGAGTTCACCAAATCCGTTTCCTTTTATAGACTGGGGATTTTGAACATAAGCCTTCCAAATAGCAGTGATACTGATCACTATACATTGCTGTTTCTTCTATTACTGTACTGCCTCACAGGAGTTGTATGGGGAAGATTATGATTTTGTAAACTTCCCACTTCAGGCAGCATGGGAACATCCGCAACAGAATATTGCAAGAGTGTTAATGTTTTAAGCATGTTTGTACTTTAAGTAAAAAATAATATACTTGTGTCTGCCTGTGTCCTTTATACAGTTTATATCTCCCCTGCCTGGCATTACATTTTATGACACACGTGGCCAACCCAACAAGGTCTCATTTACGTCAGATCCAGATCATTTACGTTCACTGCCCCTGGTCAAGAGGGCCTCGTCCTGCAATCTTATCATCAGGGAAGGGACTTCACTACAGTGTTTGCGTGATTTTGTGCCAGTGTAACTCCATATGTAAAGTTAGGAACGCAGGGCACAACCCTTGGTAACTTGGTAACTATTTATTGGTAACTTGGTAACTATTTATTTTTAGGGTTTGTAGAAAGTAGAGAAAGAAGTACTTTTCTCCCTTTCTCACAATACAAGAACTCGTGGGCATTCGATGAAATTGCTGAGCAGACAGGTTAAGACGGATAAAAGGAAGTACTTCTTCACCCAAAGGGTGATTAACATGTGGAATTCACTGCCACAGGAGGTGGTGGCGGCCACAAGTATAGCCACCTTCAAGATGGGTTTAGATAAAAATATGGAGCACAGGTCCATCAGTGGCTATTAGCCACAGTGTATGTGTGTATATAACATTTTTTGCCACTGTGTGACACAGAGTGTTGGACTTGATGGGCCGCTGGCCTGATCCAACATGGCTTCTCTTATGTTCTTATGTTCTTATGTTAATCTTTCGGGATCAAGTGGCATGTTCTACTGGAGAAAGTCTTTCTCCAGTAGAACACGGCACTTGATCCCGAAAGATTCTACAAACCCTAATGATGTTACCAGCCGTGAAAACCTGAAATCTTTGATATTTATTTTTATTTTATTTAGTTATTTATTTTGTACATTTACAATCTGTCCTTTCCCATAAGGGCTCAGGGCGGATTCCAACATGCTAAAACAGTAAAATCTGTTTTACTTTGCCAGGCTTGCTCAATTGCACAGGAGCTATAGAGCAAAATCTCTATTTTCTCCATTGGCTGAGGCTCCTCCCTTGGGGAGGAAAGGGGGGAAGCAGAGCTTGTTTTTCCAGGCTCTCTCAATCACACAGCCAAGCTACTGAGCCAAGCCTCTCTTCCTTCTATTGGCCGAGGCTCCTCCCCATCCAGGTACCCTGGAGAAGGAAGGAAAGAGCCAGAGCTTCCTTTGCCCAGCCCAGTTCCCTGGATTCCATGGGAGAGATACAAAGAAAGGACCTTTAAGACCAACAAGTGCTAACGTTTTAAGTTTAAAATATATATATATATTTAATTGTGTTTATGTCCTTTATAAAGTTTATATTTCTGCCACCTAATCTTAAATAGGTACACACATGACTTGGCCCAACATGGCTCAGCCCAACCCGACATGGCTCAGTCCAACAACATCTCATTTATGTCAGATCCGGCCCTCATAACAAACGAATTCACCACCCCTGATCTAAAGTATAGCCTCTTCCATATTAGCATGTCTGTCCGATCAAGAATTTCTGAAGAAATCTTTTTCTCCATGTACCTTTCAAGGACAGCAAAGTAGCAAACACTGATGAAGCGCCACATCTGTGATATTTCTTCAGCCTTGACATTTCAGCAGTCACATCTGTGTCATTTTCTCCCCCTTGAAATGTGTCTGGCACTTTATCTATGTTTGGTTAGGTGAACTTGCTTGTTTTGGGGTGCCTTTGATTTAAGCTGTTGTTTTCTAGGTTCTGATTCAAATTCTGTTCTCTCCTAGACTGGGAAATCATTATGGCAGAATTAATTTCTGTTCTGCTTTAAAATATTCCTAAAAGTAGTGTTAAGAACTCTTTCTCTGTCCTTTAAAGGTTTTAACTATTGTTGACTTCTCTGAGTTTACTATATGATCACAGTAATGCATCTGTGATTGTTTTAATACATTTTAAGTAGTTAAATAAGAAAATTCCCATAGTACTTTAAAAGGCTGGTTTATCTTTACATAAACTTTTACAAGCCAAAGCCTATTTTATCAATGTCACATAAGCCAGGAAAATTTAGGACCACAAAGTAGTCTCCTTACTCAAGTGTCACTGGCTACAAGTAAGGCCTCCTTTTTTCCACAGCTTTCCCCCTCAGTTTAGGAGACAAAAGCTAAATTTAAATCCAGACCTGAGAAGAGTACCAAACGACTGTTCAAGCAATTGACCTTTCCCACACCAAGAACAAAAGAGGATTGTTAGAACACAAATTATAAGAAAAGGCATAAGCTAACATCCAAGGCACATAAGTGCAAAAAGGATAAAAAGTCCCATTTTTACAATGTTTTGCATTAATTTACGAGTAAAAAATTAGAAGGGATATCATGAAAGAAAACAATGAACCATCTGACATTCTGCATCAGTAGGTGAACTTGTACTCACAAAAAGTTGTAATTTTGCCTTTTACCTTCCATTTTTAATACTAATTTCTGTCTTACTTTCTTTTTAAAAAAATAAATTTCCTCATTCTTTGGTAAATACCTTTGATATATAAACTGCAATGTCATTATATATGTTGTAGTCTACCACTGATTTGTAATGAAAAATCTGTGTTCTCACACTCTCTTGTACGCTTCTCAGTAACACTGAGATTTGCTAATATCATATATTTAAACAACCTTAACAAAGTAATAAAGTACTTTGTAAGATAATATTGTGCATTTCAAAATGTTACCTACTTTCCCAGACTTTACTTGGAGCTTCAACACACTAACTAGGTAGGTTAAGAGATGTTATGATGACCAGAAGATTTGACAGTAAACGGCATCCTTGGGACATCATCAAGCTATCTATGATCTTGTAAAAGAGTAAATTCCCTTGTCCTATGAGCATGAAATATGTAAAGCCAACACACCACAGTGTTTCTATACCTAACGCCCAACAGGGGGGGACTGTTTAATATGGGGAGACTGTTTTAGCAACATTCTTGTGGTTAACGGCACACTCAGTTTGCACAGAAGTTCACAGGAAACTGGGGGTTCTGTGCGCATAGATCCAACATTCAACACGAAGTGGAGTCCATTAAGACAATTGTCGTTCATAAGTTGTCTACTAGTAAAACAAGATATATAAATTATAATATGTCACTTGTTGCGCAGGTAAGGTAAATTCTAGAAGGTGAATGCTCAAAAAACTATAAAATGTCTATGGCAAATGCCTGACCACAAGGAACGAATGTATCAATAAACTACAAGAGACATCTAGACATTCCTATATACACAAAAATGTTTGTATGCTTGTGTTCCGAGTTTATGTCATATAAACAGATCATCAGCTAACAATGAATGAGTTTGTAAGTTCCCTTAAGGCTGCTTGAACGGAGCTTCTTTTGAAATCTTTCAGCTCATCTTGCCCTCATTATTCCAATTTCTTTCTCTACAGCATCATCAAGTCCCAGCACTCTTGTCCCATTGTTTGTGAAATACTCAGCCTCCAAAGATGAATTGGAGGATGTTTCTTGAGAAATCATCAAATTCTTTGTTAGAAAGCACTAGACAGACCACCACCCACAAAGAACTTCAGCGCCATTTGCTTAAGAAAACACTAGGGAGGGAAGGGTTTAAAGAAAATTTAAAAACACAATTGAAACACACAAGCAGCTGGGTTTAACTGTGCAGATGTAGCCTGGGATGGGAACAAATTACCTCTTTCAATCATGCTGAAGAAATAGCAAGGGGTCAATAGTGATATAATTCCATCTACCAACAGATATAAGAGCAATTCAAATATTATAGCCTTGTTTCTCTTGATCAATTCACCAGCCTTAATGAACATTTGTAAACATTTGTAAACTGTAAACTACTCTAATCCCAGTCACACAATGGCTAGCTGGAAGTGGCATACATACTAAAGAATCATATGTGTACCATGGAATTCAAAATGCCCTAATTTGTACTTTTAACAATCTTTCCATTTCTTTTTTTTTTAAAAAAACCCAGACCCTTCTATCATGCATACAGAAGTTTTGCCTGATGACTGAAGAGTACACACAGCAAGTGGTGATGCGGCTTCAGCTTAGGTTTTCAAAGATACATGGTTCAGATCCATGGATCCTGGAGTGTGATCTTGATATTCCCTGGGCTTTGGGGGGGGGGGTAGAAAAAGCCCAGCAGGAACTCATTTGCATATTAGGTCACACCGCCTGACATCACCATCTTTCACACAAGCTTTTTTGTAGAAAAAGCCTAGCAGGAATTCATTTGCATATTAGGCCAAACCCCTTTCACCGAGCCAGCCAGAATTACGTTCCTGCAGCCCTGGATATTCCTAAGGAAACATACATGGCAGTGAATGCCTTTCTGACTCACTACACCCCTATTTCTGTGAACATTCTTACTTCTCAACCAATTTAAGAAAGAGATCCACATGGTTTCTGATTTAGAGCATAGAGCTGTAAATAAGAAATCACAGTCTTGTTTTATTCTTCCTTAAAATATGTCCTGGGCCTATTATAGTGTGGGCATGTATAATCTAAGACACCTCAAGGAACTATATATTTACAATAACTAGCTGAAAAATCAAGGGCAATCTTAGATTACTGCAATCAAATAATAAAATACTTACTCCTACGCAACTTTTGAGTTTAACTCCTCCTGTTTGTTTAGATTAAAAGTAACAGCCGGCTATTCCTGAAAGCAGTGGGTTGGATCAAGATTAATTTTCCCATGGGAGAATGGAGCTCTCCTGCCTCCCCATGGGTGGGAGTAAATGTGACTCCTCCAGTTGATGGCAACTGCAAATGCAGCTCTCTGAGCCACAGCGTGAGCACCACTGATATGCTGCTACTCCCGCAGGAAATCACCCCTGCAACATCACAGGACCTCCCATTTCACGATGAGACTTTCACCAGAGAAGGCAGCAGAGCTTGGTTTTCTCATCTACAAGTTGCATTTCACTCCCTCAAGACACAAATCAAAGGAGGTGATATTGTAGGTGTTTCTGGGATGATCTCCTATTTTTCCTGATCAAAAGCCTGCTGGAGAAAAGCAGCAAAACCCCACTACAGAGTCAATGTGTTGTAGTGGTTAACATGTGGGACTAGAATCTGGGAAACCAAAGTTCAAACCTCAACTCTGACATGGAAACTTGCCTGGTGACATTGAGCCAGTCACATACGCTCAGTCTAACTTACCTCACAAAGGTGCTGTAAGATAAAATGGAGAAGAAGAGAATGATGGAAACCACCTTGGGTCTCCACTGGAGCGAAAGGCAAGATATATAAAGCTATAAAAAGTAAAAAGGTGTCTTAAAAAATGGAAGTTCTGCCCCAGTGAATTATACAGGAGGAACCTCAGGCTTTGGCAAAATAAATGTAAGTTAATAATTAGGCATGCAAAAAAAAAAGATTTTAAGAAGCAAGTTGTTAAAGGCATCAAGACAAGCAATAAACATTTCTTTAAATATATCTGGAGCAGGAAATCAGACAGAGAAGCAGCAGGGATAACAAAGGAATAAAGGGATTGCTTTGTTTCTGTGTTCACTGTGGAAAGCATGGGATATATTAGGACCGTAGCTACAGTGAGGTCCGAGTGGAGGGAGCAGTTTACTCCATTCAAACCCACCTTCCATCTGTATAGCCCCTCCATTGGAGGGCCTCCAATCTGCCCCTTTGCTTGCCACCACTTGTCACCACTCTGAACAAGTGCAGCATTGCTACGGTAGCATTGTTGTTCGTCTCCTCTCTGCCACATCATTCAAAACAAGCAGCAGCAGCCACCACTGTGCTGACCAGGCCCCTGTGGTTGCTGCAGCGGCTGGCCCTCCCGAGTGCTCATGCCCCAGGAACAGGTCTCACTCCTGGGATCACCTCGTCATACCAGCACAAAAGAGCGCTGGGAAAGAGAGAGAGACCCTCCAAATGCTGGGGTGCCGAGGGAGGAAGCCTTCCTCGGAACAGAAACAAGCCCCTGCTAGCTGGGTCCTCAGTGGCCAGAGGCAGCGGGGGGGTCTTGGAATCCAAGGGGGGCACTTCCTTCCGGGAGGGCGGGAAGGAGGCTTTGCTTTTGCCTGGCCAGAGAGACCAGCAGGGAGGGGCTTTCGATCAGCATGGGGGAGAGAAGCCTACTTGCAGCCTGATCCCCCTGGAAGGTTCACTGAGTTAGACCAATGGCGGGGGGGGGGGGGCTGCAACTTTACTTGAGAAGCAAAGTAAGTGTTTAGGGCCAAACCAGGTGGTCCCCTCAAACAAGAAATGCTGCTGTGGGCCCCACCAAACATGAAATCCTGGCTACAGCCCTGGGACATACACCCATGCCACAGTCCCTATTTTCAGGAAGAGGGAGTCTGAAGAACTGATCAAAACTGAGGTTACCAGAAATGAAATTCTAGACCTACTGGGGAAATTAAAACCCAGTACGTTCCAAATCCTGGTAGCATACACACAAGAATTCCTGAGGAACTCAGATATGAGATCATTGATCTACTAACCCGTATATGTACCTGTGAGAAACCGGTCACAGTCAGCTTGGGAGGGTGACCACTCTAAATTTTCCCCAGTCACCTTCCCTCAGGCACACACACAGAAATCCTGTCAGACCTCTAAAAAATAGGCACCAGATGGTTTTAAATTCAAAAACCACAAAAAAGATTTATTGGATAACAAAAGGCAACGGAGATAATCTAATATTGATTAGATCTGATCAATAATGATGAATCAGTTGGCAGGCAGATGGCTGGCAGAATAATCAATTACTAAACAGAGATTTGCCAGGCTGAGGTAAAATTAAATATATAACCCTGGCAGAAGATTTTTAAACTACCAAACAGCAGGACTGGATCTACATGTTTTTTGAGGGGGGGGGGGGAATTAAAAAATGGCGCTCCCTTATGGGCCATTCTATCTTATGGTCCCATAGAGTACAATGGACTTCATATCCAATTTGGCGCCCCCCTCTGTTGGCACCCGGGGCAAGTACCCCCCTCTGCACCCCCCTAGATCCGGCCCTGCCAAACAGGTAGGCTTTAGAATTCTACAGAACTCTATGATAGGCAGGCAGTGCCTACTGGGCACTAGGAATGCTTTGCAGTTCAGGTAATATAGCCCTATGTTCTGGCTACTCAAATAATAAAAATAACAAATTGCCAGTCACTCTTTTCTACACAGAGAGAGAACTCCTGACTGGTGCCAGATTAATTCTCCCTCCTAGACATCCATACTAGCTTTCAGGACTCACACCTCTGAGAGCTAATACCAGCCCCTCACTCCTGTGTATCTCAGTCCCAGCTAGTTTTTTGGTCTGAATCTTGGGAAACCCTGCTGACCACCAGAATCCAGTCTTCCCTTCTGAGTGTTTGTGTGATCTCAGTTTGTACAAGGAGCCTGCCTTGATGTGCTGGCAGATCTTCCACAGAGAGTTTCTCTCATAGAAGATGCCTGGTTTTGCCCCCTTCTGACTTCAAACTCTCTCTCAAACAGAAGCTCAGCCCAGCTCTGTCTCCACAAGGAACTCAGCCCCACTGGCTGTTCTCAGCCCCTTGTCCAGTTGCTTCCACAACTAGGTATGCCAAGACCCCGGTTGGAGGGTGGAATCCCCCACCCAGTAGGTTCTCAACCCTCTGGCCCAATGTGTACCTCACCAAAGACTCCTGAGTAAAAATAGCAGTTATGGGGTAAAAGGACATGCTCTCTTATGGATTAACAATTGGTTAAATGACAGGAAGCAAAAGGGTAGGAATCAATGGACAGTTCTCACAATGGAGGAAAGTAAGCAGTGGGGTCCCACAAGAATAGGTACTGTGGCCGGTACTATTTAATTTATTCATACGTGATCTGGAACTGGGGATGGGTAATGTGGTGGCCAAGTTTGCAGATGATGCCAAATTATTCAGGATGGTCAAAACCAAGGCTATAAAGAGCTTCAAGAGGATTTCCACAAATGGGGTGAGAGGGCAGCAATGCAACAAAGTTCAATGTGGGTATCTGTAAGGTGATGCACATTGGGACAAAAAAATCCCAATTTTGAATATAGGCTAATGAGGTCTGAACTTACTGAGAGGGGGAAAGATCCTGGGGTCATAGTGGGTAACTCAATTAAAGTGTCAACCCAGTGTGGTGCAGCAGTGAAAAAGGCAAATTCTATGTTAAGGATTATTAGGAAAGGGATTGAGAACAAAATGGCCGACTTCCGGGGTTGGATCATGGAGAATTGAGCTGTTTCTCAAAAGAGGAGCGGACCGGAGCCTTTGTTCTGGGTAGAGAAGGTGAATCCAACGCCTGCTGCCCACTTTTCTCAGTGAGGGAAAAGCCCAAGATGTGCATGGAATATTCTGAGGGGATTTACTTTGGCTGAAAAAGGAGTCCCAGCGGGGTTCCTTTGAGACTTTGAAGAGTCCCCATCGAAGAATTGCATTCCAGCATCTACAGAGGGTCTCCATGGTCATTAAATTGACTTAAATTCATCAAGATTCAAGCTTTCTTTGGACTATCTAAATTTCTAAATTTTAATCCTTGAAGAGGACGGTGTTTAAAAGGTTAAATTTGTCTGCAAGGTAAGAAGATTTTTATCTTTCATTCCGGGACTAAAACCAACTTTATTTGAGATAAAGATTGAAATTTGGAATTAGCTACAATATTCTAAAGTTATAAACAAGAGAAGGGGGTAATTTTAAGACTTTTGGGAGACTTAGAAGCAAAGTTAAAGGCAAAAAAACCCCTTATGATTGGAATACTTGCGGTTTCTGTAAAAAAAAACCATCGTCATTATGTTGCTGAGCTGGAAGACTGCACAGGAAGTAACGTATAGATTGTATTGCGAGATCTTTCAACCATCGAGAACGGGACTTCGTGGCAAGAAAAGCAGGAAGAGGCCATTGAAAGAAGGGAATTTAAAGACCTCCTGGCCTTCTCTAGGACATGACAATCATAGAAAAATTGCGGTGGCCATTAAAAGAAGGTCAAAATAATTTAAAACTCTGAAGAAAGAAAAACGGGACTTTAAAAACTATTGGAGCTGGCAGATTTCACTACTACAGAGTGAAACATATTGGAATATATTGGAGGTATCAGTTTTGGTGGCCTTTTGGAGAAAAAGAAAATTTTAAAAGGGCTAGAAAAATTGCGGCCACCATTTTGTCTATTTTAAATACTTTAAAAATTAATATCACAGGCTAGGAAGCCCTGAGGACGGCGATTTTGGGTGCATTGAAAAGGGCATCTCCTAATCTTTAAGATCCAGTGGTTTATTTTTAATTTGGCGAAATCAACCCAAAATTTTATTATGGCAGTGAGGGAAGTGGAATGTCAGAGCAGAAGCTGCCAAAACTGACATGTGCGAGGACTGCTTCACTTGAGGAAGGAAAGATGCCAAAGATACAAGAACAACTAGATGCCATGGAGGCAAGACTGATCAAAGTGATGAAGGACCTAATAACAGAAAATAAAAAGCAAGTAGTTAAAGAACTAGAGGTGGTGAAGTCAGAAATAAAGAAAGAGATTGAAGATCTTAGAAAGGATTCACAAACAATGTTAAACAAAGTACATGTGGTTGAAAATAAGGTGAAAGATCAAGATTCCATGATTAATAAACTGCAAGAGAAAGCAGCACTGCAAGATTGCGATTCATTTGAGAGGAGTACCTGAAGAGGAAGGTTCTGATTTAAGGATATCTATAATAAGAATCATTGCTGAGTTTTTAGAAATACTCTGATGAATCCAGTTATTTGTATGACTATATATAGCGTTAATTCCCAGTATGCAAAGAAAGACAAATTACCAAGAGATGTAGTAGTCAAATTTATTACAAGAGATATGGTGGGAAAGATCTTAAAAAAGCAATTTGAAAAAACACTGGAAATTGAGGGAAGGAGAGTAAGAATCATGAAAGAGTTGCCAAGAAAAGTTATAAATGACAGAAGACTATATAAAAAGCTAACAGATAAATTGTGGGATATGGACGTGAGATACAGATGGATACTGCCAGAAGGTCTAAGTTTTGAACATGCAGGAAAAAGGATTACAATTACAAATGTACTGGAACTGCGAAAGTTTTTTGAAGAAAATAGGGGATTTGGGGATACAGAATAAAAAGAAGAACCATTATGGATTACAAATTACTATCTTGGAATGTAAATGGACTAAATTTATCGCAAAAAAGAAGGGCTACATTTCAATGGATAAAAAAACAAAAATGTAATATAATTTGTCTACAAGGAGTACATATTAAACAATTGGATTACAATTTTTTATGGAATAAACAATTGGGAAAAGAATTTTTTTCCTTGGCTAAGGAGAAAAAAAGGGGTGTGATTTTTTTATATTAAACAAGATTTTTATATTATTTGTTTTATATTAAACAAAATTGATTTTTAAGGACAGTGAAGGCAGATATCTAGCTGTGGAAGTGATGATGAATGATAAAAAGACGTTGTTGGGATTGTATGCCCCAAATAGGGCAAAAGACTCTTTTTTCAAAGATATCATGCAAAAATTAGACCAAGTGACTTATGATCAAATAATGATAATGGGAGACTTCAATGGAACAATTATAAATGACTTGGACAGATCAGGAAGAAGAAGTAAGGAGGGGAAATTACCAAAGTCATTTTTTGATTTAGTGAAGCAAGAAAATCTGGAAGATATATGGAGGAAATTTAATCCCAAGGTGCGTGACTATACTTTTTTTCAGCAAGGCATAACTCTTTCTCAAGAATTGATATGTTATGAACTACAAAAGATTTTGGACTTAAGACAAAAAAAATAGATATTCTTCCTAAATTAGGGCTGATCACAATCCACTGATGTGGTCGGCAAAAAGTGTGAAAAAGACTAGGAGATGGAGAATAAATGAAGATTTGCTACAGAAAACAGAGATAGTGGTGTCTCTAGAAAAAGAAACTAAAACTTTCTTTCAAATAAATGAAAACGAGGACATTCATTTCCAAACTGTGTGGGATGCGTATAAAGCTGTAATTAGAGGTCTTTTAATCACAATGAATAATAAAGACAAAAGAGATAAAGAGAAACAATTGTTGGACATCCAAAAAGAGATTGGGAAAAAAAAGAAAAGGAACTTAAAAAAAACCCGGGAAAAAAGAAAATAATAAGGGAAATTACAGTTCTGCAGAATCAATTGAGACATTTGTTAAATAAAGAGGTAGAATGGAACCTAAAGAGATTACAACAGAAATCCTTTGAAGGAGCAAATAAACTTGGAAAGCACCTGGCTTGGCAAATGAAAAAGAAAAGGGAAAGTAAATTTGTTACTAAATTGTACTGGAAGTTAAAGAAATAGTTGACCAAGCAGGAATTAAAAGGGAATTTTTTAAATACTATGCTAAGCTATTTCAAGGTCAAAAGGTGGATAAAAATAAAATAGATGCATATTTACAGAAAATTCAGGTAAGCCCCTTAACAGAAAATATGGAAAAAGTCTTAAATGAACCAATTGAAAAAATTGAAGTTGAAGCAGCAATAAACTCAATGAAATTGGAAAAGGCACCAGGTCCAGACGGTTTCACAGCAAAATTTTATAAAGTCCTCGCAGAAGTGTTAGTACCAAAACGTCAAAAATTGATGAATATTATAAGGATTGATGAGAAAATACCAAATGCATGGAAGGAAGCAATAATTTCGTTGATACCAAAAGAAGATAGAGACACCACAAATGTAAAAAACAATAGACCAATTTCATTACTTAATAACGATTACAAAATATATGCTAGGATACTAGCAGAGTACTCAAACAGCATTTGAACAATTTTGTTAAAGAGGAACAAGCAGGATTTCTTCCCAGAAGACAAATTAGAAATAATATTAGAACTGTCATAGACATTGTTGAATATTATGAGAAGCATCCTGAAAAAGAAGTGGCGTTATTCTTTGCAGATGCAGAGAAGGCCTTTGATAATGTGAATTGGGACTTTATGTTTGCAGTGATGGAGAAATTAGGACTTGGAGAAGCTTTTATAAGAATGGTTAAGGTGATATATACTGAGCAACTAGCAAGACTGTATAAATGCAGATTTGACAGAGAAAATGATAATCAGCAAAGGTACAAGGCAAGGTTGCCCTCTATCTCCATTGATATTCATAATGACGTTAAAGATATTGCTTATGCAAATACAAGAAGATAAAGGAATAGAGGGGCTGAGACTGAAGGGTTTTTCTTATAAATTCAGAGCGTTTGCTGATGATGTAATGTTTATTAATGAAAATCCTCTATCTGTGGCACCATTGCTGCTTCATAAAATTCAAGACTATGGAGAATTGGCAGGTTTCTATACAAATAAAGAAAAATCGAAAATTTTGTGTAAAAACATAACAAAGAGTCAACAGGAAGAACTGCAAAGAGTAACAGAGTGTGAAGTTGCCTCAAAAGTAAGATATTTAGGTGTGGAAATTACTATGAAAAATATAGATTGGTATACAAAAAATTATGAAAAGCTTTGGAGGAACATGATGAAGACTTGATAAAATGGAATAAATTGAACTTGTCTATGCTGGGCAGAATTGCTGCAATTAAAATGAATGTTCTACCAAGAATTATGTTTCTATTTCAAACAATTCCAATTGTGAAGGACAATAAACAATTCAGTAAATGGCAACGAAAAGTCTCATAATTTGTATGGGCGGGCAAGAAACCAAGAATTAAAATGAAAATTTTAACTGATGCAAAAGAAAGAGGAGGTTTCCAGCTGCCGGATTTAAAATTGTATCATGATGCAGTATGTTTGGTATGGATTGAAGATTGGATGACGTTATTAAACAAGAAGCTGCTGGGGTTAGAAGGTCATGGAAATATTTTTGGTTGGCATGCATATATGTTTTATGGGAAAAATAAGATGGATGGTTTTTTCTCACACCATTATATAAGAAGAAACTTGCTACGTACTTGGGTAAAATATAAAAAATATGGTGATGAGAGAAAGCCATTATGGATTGTGCCAACGGAAGTATTAAAATTATCTTCAGAAACTGATGCAGGGATGTGTTTAACGTACAACCAACTATTACAAATACATAGAGGAAAAGTGGAACTAAAATCAGCTGAAGAATTACAATACAAATATAATTGGTTTCAACTACAACAAATTAAGAGCTTGGTGGAACAGGACATTAAAAATGAAGGCATAAGACAGGAGCAAACAGAATTGGAAAAAATGCTGTTGGGTGACAATGAAAAGTTGATTTCAAGGATTTATAAATTACTACTATTGTGGTGGTCAACAGAAGAGTAAGTAATTAAATCTCAAATGATAAAATGGGCAATTAATTTTAATAAAGAAATTCAAATGGAATCTTGGGAGTATTTATGGAAGAACTCTATGAAGATTTCGACATGTTATAACATTAAAAAAAACTGTTATAAAATGATGTAGAGATGATATATGACACCTAAGAAACTGGCAAAAATGAATAATCAGGTGTCAGACACATGTTGGAAATGTAAAAAACATGAAGGATCTTTCTACGATATGTGGTGGACTTGTGAAAAAGCAAAACAATTTTGGCAAATGATTCAGAAAGAAATGTCAAAAATTTTAGGTTATGACATTAAGAGGTCTCCAGACTCTTTTTTGTTGGGATTACAAATGGAAAGTTTTCCAAAACAAGATAGAACAATGGTGTGGTATCTGCTTTCAGCTGCAAGGACATTGTATGCGCAGCTATGGAAGCAAGACAAAATACCAGAAAAATGGGACTGGATTTTAAAAGTTTTGTCATGGAGTGAAATGGATAAACTTACAAGAATCTTAAAGGACTATGATTTGGAGAACTTTAGAAAGGAATGGGAGAAATTTCAAAACTTAGTGATTTTTGATAAAAGCTGAAGGAGGTAGAATAATAGACTAGAATTTATAAAGGGAAAAAAATTTTTTACTGAAAAATGAAAACGAACTTATAGAGTTAACTTTTCTTATTTTATATTTTTATTTTTTCCGTATTGATATAAGGTTCTAAAATGGGGATTCTTGATTTAAGTTACCTTGTTTCTTTTTTCTTTAATTTTAAAACATTGGCAGGGGTCAAGGAGAAGGGGTGGAAAGCGATGTATTGGTTTTATTTAGTATTATTTTAAAATTTCTTATAGATTTCTATAACAATATTTTTTATTTATTTTATTTATTTATTTTATTTGATTTATATCCCGCCCTACCCCACCGAAGCGGGCTCAGGGCGGCTCACAACACAGAGGGTTCTAACAATAAAATTCTAATTTTAAATACAATAACAGTTTACATCATTAAAACACTAAAAAACATTAAAAAAACATTAAAATCAGTACATCAGTCCAACAATATATTGCTAATTAATAAAATTGTTTAAAAAGGAGAACAAAATAGCCGATATTGTAATACCCCTGTATAGATCTATGGTGCTGCCTCATTTGGAATACTGTGTACAGTTCTGGTCAGTGTATCTCAAAAGGGACATTGCAGAGCTGGGGAAAGTGCAGAGGAGAGAATGCAAGATGATTAAGAAGAACATGACAGAGGCTTATAAAATTATGCATGGGGTAAAGATAGTTGACAAAGAGAAATTTTTCTCTCTCCCAAAATACTAGAACATCCAATGAAGCATCCAATGAAGAAGAAGAAGATGATACTGGATTTATATCCCACTCTATTCTCTGAATCTCAGAGTCGCAGAGCAGTCACAACCTCCTCTACCTCCCCCCTCCCCCAACAGACAGGTGAGGTAGGTGGGGCTGAGAGAGCTTTCACAGCAGCTGCCCTTTCAAGAACAACTCCTGTGAAAGCTATGGCTGACCCAAGGCCATTCCTGGAGGTGTAAGTGGAGGAGTGGGGAATCAAACCTGGTTCTCCCAGATAAAAGTCTGCACACTGATGGGCAGGAGGTTCAGGATTGGCAAAAGGAAATACTACTTCCCACAGAGAATGATTAAAATATGAATTCACTGCCAGAGGATGTAGTGATGGCCACAAGAATAAACAGCTTTAAAGGGGGGATTAGGGAGATTAATGGATGACAAGTCTCTCAATGGCTACTAGCTATGGTGACTAGGGGAAACCTCCACCTTCGGAGGCAAGAGCTTCTGAATCCCAGAGCCAGGCAACATCAGGAGAAGGCTTTGGCCTCTATGACCTGTTGTTGGCCATCCAGAGGAACTGGTTGGCCACTGTGTAAGACAGGATGCTGGGCTAGATGGACCGTTGGTCTGATCCAGTAGGACTTTTCTTATGTTCTTATATAAATAATAAATAGGGACGGGCACAGACCAGGAAAGCACAGGTCGGTCCAGGGCTCGCAAACTGGGCAGCCCTGAACCAAATCCCAGCATACCTGCATTAACTGGAAGTGACATGAGCACATCAGCAATGCACTTGCATCACTTATGGATGACATGGGCATGCCAGGGGTGGGACCTGCCACCACCCAGAAGCTGAACACGGAGCCAAACCAAGCAGAAAAGCTTGGTGAGTGTTTGGAGGAAGACGCTTTCCCTGGACCTCAGCTTGCAAACTCCAAACCGGGCAAAGTCCAGGCCAGACTTTGGCTTGGGTTCAGGTCTGTGCCTATCCCTAATAATAAATATATGCAGGGCTTTTTGTAGCAGGAACTCCTTTGCATATTACGCCACACACCCCTGATGCAGCCAATCCTCCAAGAGTTTACAGGGCTCTTCTTACAGGGCCTACTGTAAGCTAGGTGTGTGGCCTAATATGAAAAGGAGTCCCTACTGCAAAAAAAAACCCTGAATATATGGTAATACTGCAGGACCTTGGACCCATCACATATTCTCAGCCTAACCTACCTTACAGCATTGTTGTGAGAAAACAAAGGGAGAACAAAGTTCTAGGCCACTGGGGACAAAAGCAGGATATAAACAAATGCAAATGCATGCATGAAAAAGAGCCATGGTTGCATGAAAGCTGTATTCCAGTGTTGTCCCAAGCACCACTCCTTGGAAATTGGAGATTACTTCTAAATCCCCCTGGGATTATTTTATGGTTGTAGAGAAACCAGAGGAATTGAAGTCATCGTTCTCAAACTCTCAACATGACAGGCAGCTAGCCAGTGTGCATGAGCACATGTGTGAAAGGGGCAGATGAAGTGCCAGAGGAAGAGGCCTGGTGCTGCACTTAGCACAGGGATACTGCTTCCCCCCTCCAACCTGAGATTGGCCCTGATAATGCTGGAAAGTTTTTTTAGTTTATTTATGATTTATATCCCGCCCTTCCTACCAAGTGGCTCAGGGCGGCTCACAACATAAAATCCAACATAAAAATATTAAGTTTAAGCATTTAACACAGTTAAAGCATTTAAAACATTAGGGATAACAGAAGTCTAATAGAACTACACTTAGTTTCTTGTGCCGGTTAGTTATAAGCCAGCCAGAAGAGGGTTGTCTTACAGGCCCTGCGGAACTGAGCAAGGTCCCGCAGGGTCCTCACCTCTTCCGGCAGCTGGTTCCACCAGGAAGGGGCCATAACAGAGAAGGCCCTGTCCCTGGTAGATTTTAGGCGGGCTTCCTCTGGCCCGGGATAACGAGAAGATTTTGGGTTCCCGATCTCAGTACTCTCTGGGGAACATGTGGGGAGAGACGGTCCTTCAGTTAGGCAGGTCCTAGGCCATATAGGACTTTAAAGGTAATAACCAGCACCTTGTACTGGACTCGGTATATTATTGGCAGCCAGTGCAGAACCCGGAGCCCCGGCCGAATGTGCTCCCATCTTGGGAGCCCCAATAACAGCCGGGCCGCGGCATTCTGCACTAGCTGCAACTTCCGGGTTTGGCACAAGGGCAGCCCCATGTAGAGGGCATTGCAGTAGTCCAACCTCGAGGTGACCTTAGCATGGATCACTGTTGCTAGATCGTCACGCTCCAGGAAAGCTGCCAAAACTGCACAAAAAAACCCTTACTGTTTCTGAACTTAAACTGTTCTTCATTATCTATAAATAAACTGACCAGTGTGAACTGTAATGCAACACAACAGAGCCCATTTGGCTTCTCACTCTTTTACTCTGGTGTAATCAGTGCCAAAAAGTTTTAGCTATGACAGCGCCAAAACTCCACCGATAAATCATTCTCAGATTACACACAGTTCTATCACAGAACAACGATAGCCAGCTTTCTAAGACATAGTTTATTCCAGGGTAGTGGTTTGCAAAGTTTTCCTGTCTGGGAACCTTCAGCTTGTTTGCTGAGGAACCCCTGAGATCTATCAGTATGTGTGCAGAGGGTGCGAAAGCATATTCTAGCAGATGTGCACAGACTCACTTACTGCCATTACTTACCCCTATGTTGTGCAAATCTGCAAATCTGAATGTCCCTGACCGATAAGAAGAAGATGAAGAAGATATTGGATTTATATCCCGCCCTCCACTCCGAAGAGTCTCAGAGCGGCTCACAATCTCCTTTACCTTCCTCCCCCACAACAGTCACCCTGTGAGGTGGGTGGGGCTGGAGAGGGCTCTCACAGCAGCTGCCCTTTCAAGGACAACCTCTGCCAGAGCTATGGCTGACCCAAGACCATGCTAGTAGATGCAAGTGGAGGAGTGGGGAATCAAACCCGGTTCTCCCAGATAAGAGTCCGCACACTTAACCACTACACCAAACCAATAAAAGACCAGGTGAAGGAGGAAGGGGGGAAAGTTTATTGCAATAAACGGAGAGCAGAGCTAAGCCAAAGCCTGCAATACCAAGTTGCTCTACCTTCTTTCAAAATGGTTACGATCTTATATACACTTGATGACACAATGGCACATGTTAGCATATATCTATGCTAATTGGCTGCCAAATCCAGCATATTTTCATTGTGACAGTCAACTACACACTACTGATACATCTTGCCAGGCTGGCAACAGCTCACTGGACAGGATTTATGTCGCTAAAAGAAATTCTACTTTACGTGTGCCTTGACCAGATAAATCTAGTTTGGGCTCTAAGAACACCCTACTTCTATTGTTGCTCAGAAACACAGTAGAAATGCAGTAAAGTATAGTGCAAGTTTCTGTTATAGATAAGACTGGAATGTTGGTACCTCTTCTGCCTTTTCTTCTCAGTCAGGTCTATCTGTATGTTAACCCTTAAGGATGTGACTTAAGCATGCTTGTGGCCTTCCCAGCTAAAACTCAATCCACACTTGGGCTGAGAATACATTTCTAAGGAAGTTCAAGGTTCCCCAGAAAACCAGGCAATAACTAACAGTATGGTGGTATAAAACTGTTAAGAATAAGAAGCACACCTGCATAACTATGATAAGTACAGTGTCACAGCTGGGGCCGGGTCAGGCAAAGTCCAGAGGCAGTCCGAGGTCTGTAGCCAGTAAGCAGGAGGGTCCGAGGCGCCAAATCCGAATCACTGTAGAAGTATCGCAGGTCTGAGGTCCAGAAGCCGAGGTCAGGGAGTCCAGAAGTCCAAAGCCAAAGTCAGGGAGTCAGGAACCAAAGTCAAGCCGGAGTGGATGCTAGAATGTCAGGGAGATGACTAGTTGCTTCCACAAAGCCTCCTCCCAAAGCCCACAGCTATATAGCCCTCTGCTGGCTGTTGCCCGTTTGGGCTAATTGCTGGCTCAGGGAGGCAGCCAGGATCCTGTTACCACTCAAGCATCCTTGCTCTTAGAAGGGCCAGAATCCTCTCAGAACTCAGGGCTCAGGGAGCGTCTTGCTTGTGAGCGTGCCGCCCTCCTCCGATCCCTGAGGTCCTGCCGGAGGCGGTCACGCACACGAGCCACCCGAGAGGGCGAGGCAGGGGGGCTGGGATCTTCTCCAGCAGGAGGCAGGGGCGCTGGTGCAGGTGGCAGGGGCACAGTTTCCTCATCAGACTCAACTTCCTCTGAAGGGTCCCCAGCACCCATGACATACAGGCCCAAAACAGATACAATGCTGACAGTTCTGTGTCAGGAATTACCAAGCATTTCCCCCCTTTTAAATAGTCAGGACTCAGGACCCTGATTTAGATCAGGACGATGGTATAGCAGGGGGGGGGGGATTATTTCTCTACACCATCTTCTTCGTCTCAAACAGCCCTGCCATCAAACAAGACAAATCAGTCCTAAGCACTAAGTATTTAAAGTGCTTGGGAGTTTCATATGCCGTCCTATAAATGGAATTCCCAGATTATTATTAGGCTTGTCCCAACAATTCTCTCCAGCCAAATGGACAAGCAACCTTCTGTAAACTGGGAGATTTTGGTTATATTGAGGTTGATACCCAGATGATACCCAGCTCTATCTGTTGATGGACGGCCATTTGGACACCGCCCCAGACCATCTGAATTAAAAGGGCATTAGACGCCACGGCGGGATGGTTGCAACTGAGCCGACTGATGCTTAATCCAAATAAGACGGAGGTCCTGTACCTGGGTCGGGGGGGATTAGGATCGGGCATCTGACTTCCCACCCTAGATGGTGCCCCTTTGGTGCCAGCTCAGAAGGTGAGGAGCTTGGGTGTGATACTGAATGCCTCCCTTTCCATGGACGCCCAGGTCACAGCAGTTGTGTGATCTGCCTTCTACCATCCTCGGCAGGTCAAACAGTTGGTACCCTATCTGACATCCCAGGACCTAGCTACAGTGATTCATGCAACAGTCACTTACAGGTTGGACTACTGAAACTTGTTCTACTCAGGCTCGTCCTTGAGACTGATCTAGAAACTCCAGAAACTGGTGCAAAATGTGACAGCATGGCTCCTAACTGGATTGCCTGTACAGGCAAGCAGTTGACTGATGCTGTGCAATTGCTCTGAGTACCGGATTCGCTTCAAGGTTCTAGTATTGACGTTCAAAGCCTTACGTGGCCTGGGACCGACATACTTGCGGGACTTGCAGGGAGGGACGGTGGCTCAGTGGTAGAGCATCTGCTTGGGAAGCAGAAGGTCCCAGGTTCAATCCCCGGCATCTCCAACTAAAAAGGGTCCAGGTAAATAGGTGTGAAAAACCTCAGCTTGAGACCCTGGAGAGCCGCTGAGAAGACAATACTGACTTTGATGGACCAAGGGTCTGATTCATACGGCAGCTTCATATGTTCATATGACCGCCTCTCCCCATATGAGCCCCGAAGGTTGCTGCGATCTGCCAACCAACATCTTTTGGCCATCCCTGGCTCAAAGGACGTCTGTCTTGCCTCGACCAGGGCCAGGGCCTTTTCAGTCCTGGCCCCAACCTGGTGGAATCAGCTCCCTATGGAGATACAGGCCCTACCAGATTTGCTACCTTTCTGTAGAGCCTGGAAGATGGAGCTGTTCCACCAGGCATTTGGTTGAGGCAAGCGGGCGTCCTTCTCCTCATTGCCTATACCATCTGTGATCCTCCCCCACAGTGATCCATCATCTGAGTTGTTATATCTGGGTCACTGATTATATTCCAACCTGCACTATGAGCCCACCCGCCTTTGTTATAGCACTGTGCTGTGTTGTTTTGCTTTTAATTGCATTTTATTGGTTTTATTGTATTTGATTGATTTTACTTGGATGTAATCTCCCCAAAGCCTGTTTGAGAAAAGGCGGAGTATAAATCTACCTAAATAATAATAAAAAATATTGTGTACTTCCACAAGCATAAAATACAAACTTATATTTACACAAAGAAAGTGATAATGGGTTACAATTTATTGAGAAATTAATATAATACCAACTTAATAACTAAAGACAATGAAACAATAATTGCTGAAAGTGTTAGGCTACCAAAATGACTTTGCTAAAATGACTCATTTGAAAGAACAGTAAAAAGGAACTGAGACAACAAAAATACTTCATAGTAAAGGAAATATTAAACTAGTACAACATGGGACATATTTGAAAATGTTAGTGGAAAAGGAAAACAGTATATTAAAAAGGAAAGGAAATGAACAGTATATTAAAAGGGAAGTTTGTTATTGCTAAAGGCAGCCAAGAACAATATTTGCCTTGCAGATATACACGGTGAACTTTCTGTCATGGCCAAGCGTTGGCTTAAATCCAATGATAATTTCCACTTACGGAAGGGATTTCCATCTGTGAATCAGGACCCCTCCAGGAACAGCATAAGGAGCGAGTCAAAGGTTTGCCACAGGATGAAGGGAATTGGCAAAAATCACATGCTGTCTTCTGTGTGCAGAAATCCTCTTTTGGATCTGTAATGTCCCCCTTTGGCTATGGGTTTCCAGGTTAGGCTACTCACTCAGGCACCCATTCATAGGTCCATTCAGCAGAGACAAACTGGCTCAAAACATCAGTTGTTTATTTGCAAGGAGACAACTCCAACAACCAACATACAAAACTGGAAACTGAAACAATAGGACCAAACTAAATCACACAGACATTAGGGGGAAGAGCACTAGGGTTGCCAAGTCCTATTCAAGAAATATCTGGGGACTTTGGGGGTGGAGCCAGGAGACTTTGGGGGCGAAGCCAGGAGAAATGTTGTGAGAAGCATAACTGAACTCCAAAGGGAGTTCTGGCTATCACATTTAAATGGACTGCACACCCTTTAAAAACCTTCATTGAAAATAATGAAGAATGAGACACCTTCTTTGGGGGCTGATAGAATTGGACCCCCCTGGTCCAATCCTTTTAAAACTTGGAGTGTGTTTTGAGGAGAGTCATCGGATGCTATGCTGCAAATTTGATGCCTCTACCTCAAAAAAACAGCTTCCCCAGAGCCTCAGATACCTGCTGATCAATCTCCATTATACCCTATGGGAATCTGTCTCCATAGGGAATAATGGAGTGCCCAGCAAACATCCCCCACCCCCACTTTCTGATGACCCTGAAGTGGGAGGCGGGTCTCCAAACCAGGGGATCCCCTGCCCCCACCTGAGGATTGGCAACCCTAAAGAGCACACTTTCCCATTGCATACATACATGTACATAATAAATATACCACAGGATCCAAACCAATGTATTCTCTTTATCTCTTATTTCTTACTTTTATTATTCTTTCTACTTTTCTCTTATTAGCCTGAGTGAGCTACACTACATACTGTTATAAGTAGACTACAGATCTCCCCCAAATCTGCATGTACTTGGGTAGGAGAGAAGGTCTAACAAATGCCTGCTATCAAGCAGCAAACTTGAGCAAAGGAAGATAATAAACAAAGATCTGAGAATGTAAAAAGTTCAAGGCAGAATGTTCACAGAAAGAGGAATCATTGAGGAAAGGAGCAAGAAATAAATGTAGAAACAGGGTGTCTTTGGTTGACAGGAAAACTGTGAAAAGGCAAAGTGTTGGAACCCCAAGGGCTATAGGGTTCTGAATGAAGTAACTGCATAGTCTGGGCTGCAAAAGTACTGGTTATAAGTGATCGTGACAATTAAAAAATTATCACATGGAAGAAATTCTTCAGCAGCAAACATACTATAGCATTAAACTATGGATTTGATTTTAGTCTGAGACAGGATTGTTTTTATCACCTGAACTCAAAGTGATTAAATACATTTTATTTTTATGGACAACTAGGAATTAAAGTTTAATTTTAATTTAATTTAATTTTTGGATTTATATCCCACCCAATCCCACAAGCAGGCTCAGGGCAGCTTACAACAGAAAAGCAACAGAGTTAAGATAATATCATAAAAAATAGACATTCAAAAATAGGAGCAGCACAGTAAACAATCTTACAGACATAGGCGGCAAAACCACCCAACAGCATGTGGCTGATGACTAACAGTGCGACATAACACCATAATGGTGAAATGCTGGGGAAAGTGATGACTTTTAAAGGACACTCCTGGATTAATTAGCAGCCTGGCGGAAGAGCTCCAACTTACAGGCCCTGCAAAACCTTGATAAGTCCCACAAGGCCCGGATCTCCCACAGGAGCTCATTCCACCAGGTAGGGGCCCAGACCGAAAAGGCCCTGGCCCTCGTTGAAGCCAGCTGGGCATCCTTAGGGCCAGGGACTATGAGAAGGGGTTGAGCAACAGACCTCAGAACCTGGGGGGGGGGAGTTCATATGGGGGAGCGGCAGTCCCTAAAATATGCAGGCCCCTGGCTGTACAGGGCCTTAAAGGTAACCTTAAACCAAATCCAGTACTCGAGAGGTAGCCAGTGCAGTTCGCGCAGCACCAGATGCATCCACGCCCACATAGGCCTTGATGCCAATAACCAGGCTGCTGCATTCTACACCCGCTGGAGTTTCTGGAGCAGGACCAAGGGAAGCCCAATATAGAGAGAGTTACAATAATTTAATCTGGAGGTGACTGTTGCATGAATTACTGTGGCTAGATCGTGGGAGATAAGGTAGGGCAGGGGTCCCCAACCCCTCCTCCATGGACCAGTACTGGTCCATGGCCTATTAGTAACCAAGCCGTGAGTTGTATAATTATTTCATTATATATTACAATGTAGTAGTAATAAGAAGACTTTGGATTTATAACCTGCCCTCCACTCTGAATTTCAGAGTCTCAGAGAAGCTCACAATCTCCTTTACCTTCCTCCCCCACAGCAGACACCCTGTGAGATGGGTGGGGCTGAGAGAGCTCTCCCCAGAAGCTGCCCTTTCAAGGACAACTCTGTGAGAGCTATGGCTGACCGAAGGCCATTCCAGCAGGTGCAAGTGGGGGAGTGGGGAATCAAACCCGGTTCTCCCAGATAAGAGTCCGCGCACTTAACCAACACACCAAACACTTTAGAAATAAAGTGCACAATTGTATCATCCCAAAACCATTGCCTCACCCCCTGATCCATGGAAAAATTGTCTTCCACAAAACCAATTGTCAAGTCTGCTTTAACTTTGGTCAGGCCTGCACTCAATCTTTGGTTCAGGAGAGAAGCATCCTGGGTAAAGCCATACTGTATTCCAATGCTAGCTTGAACTCTCCTCACCCCCCTCCTTTCCTTTATTATGTAGTTGTGCTTTGAAATGGGAATATGTGAAAGAGATTATTGGGCCTTCTCAGGCTGGGCATCGGGGGAGGTTGGAGCCAAAGAGACGCTCAAGGCCAAAGCAGGCCTGAGAACGAAATTGTAACATCAATGTGTGAATGTGCCCTGCATAGTACCCCTCCCTCAAGAATCCCTTTGAAGTATACCTATATGATTGCATTCTACTGTATGATCTTTAGTCTTTCAATCTCCCTGTAGTCGAGAACCATGATATCAATAAACTAGCTACTTTGTTATCAACAAAGACTCGTTATTGAATCTGCCGACTTGACACCAGTCCCTGGTACCAAAAAGGTTGGGGACTGCTGACATAGGGGACCAACTGCCAGGCCCGTCTCAGATGGAAAAAGGCAGCCCTTGCAGTAGTGGTGACCTGAACCTCCATAGATAAAAAGGCATCAAGGAACACCCACAGGCTCTTCACCTCTGTTGATGACGTCAACTGAGTGCCATCGAAGGGTGGGAGCCTGAGAATCAGGTCTTAATGAAATACTTACTTTCTGATTTTACCACAGGATATAAATTCTATTTTTTGTTAGAGGATACATGTTGTGCTAGTACCTGGGGAACTTCAATACATAGTGGCTCAAATAGTCGTATAAAATATAATAACATAAAATTGTTATTCACACAGACTTTGCAGTCGATGTACATATTCTTATATTATTGAGTATAAAGGATATGCTTTTTAGGCTGGACAGGTAAAAGTAATAAACAATTTTTTATCTGAACATCCTGACAATACCTGCAGGAGGAATTCTCAGAGGCAGGAAAGAGACACATAAGACACACAACCAAGTTGTGTTGACAGTGGTGGGCTAGACAAGCCAGTGGTTTGATTCAAAGCATAACTGTCCAGACACCTATTTTGTGAATAATCAAAGCAAGATGCCATTGACTTTCTGAGTGTGTAAGTTTCACATTCTGAACCCATTTTATGAAAGTTGTGGTATGAAAGTTTTATGAAAGTTGTGGTATGTGTCAAGATTGCAACTGGAAAATATTCGCAAACTAAGAATAAGAGCCCCGTGGTGCAGAGTGGTAAAGCTGCAGTACTGCAGTCCTAAACTCTGCTCACAACCTGAGTTTAATCCCGGAGGAAGCTGGGTTCAGGTAGCCAGCTGGAGGTTGACTCAGCCTTCCATCCTTCTGAGGTCAGTAAAATGAGTACCCAGCTTGCTGGGGGGGAAGTGTAGATGACTGGGGAAGGCAATGGCAAACCAACCCGTAAAAAGTCTGCCATGAAAACATTGTGAAAGCAACGTCACCCCAAAGTCAGAAACGACTGGTGCTTGCACAGGGGACTATCATATACTATATATGATATAGAATATACTATTCTCATATCAGTATATTCCATTCAGCATAAGGTATATCAGCATATTCCCCAAACCCTTCCAACATGCCAATCTCCAATAAAAAAGAAGATTCAGGACCTGTGTAAAACAATAACCATTTTAAAAGGCCCAGTCCTCTCTGTAAGACATTTCTTTGCATCCATTTAAATGCAATTGTTTGCATCTAGAAGCAATTCTACTAAAGATTACTAAATCCAAATAGTCTGTGCTTTGTCAAGGCAGACACACTTTTAACCTAATAATGCATCTACTGTGAAGCAAGAAATAATAGATCTGTCAGAAACTGTGATATATTGTTTAATGAACAGAACAGGACAGACAGATCACATGTACACAGACAGACCACAAAAACCAGAGAGGAAACAGGGGAAATGTCTGTTGGTAACACAGCCAACCATACCTAATCCATCTAACCACACAGGTTGTTTGGGAGGTTGTTGGGTTTTGCTTTTGTTAATAGTGGTAGTTGAAGAATGGCAGAAACATAAATTCTGTAATATAGCAGTGATACAAAAGAGGGAGATATCAGCACTCTGCAACACGAACACAACTGTCCAAGAAGTCTTCCACATTCTTCCACTACTGTTAAATCTTTTGTCGAGGTCAAACAATATAGGAGGCAGACACACATTCACTACCACTTAATAAATTACATCGCATTAATAGAAAAAAAGCAGTGTTACCCATTCAATGCCATCAAAAATATTCAGGCTACCACATGTTGAGTAGGGTCTTCAAAGCATAAAAAATTCTAAGACCTAGGATTTGTGAGTTACAGTATTTACATCAACCCTCATCACATTAGCTCACATTAATTGTATCTCCTACAAGATGTCAAAAGCAGAACTTCTGTGTTTTCAGATATAAATGCAGTGATATTTTTATTTGTTTTAAAAGGGTTATATGTTTTAATGTTGCCAAGATCACCCCTTCCAACCACTTTATATTCAGTTTAAATATACTAATCGTCTTAACAGCACTGTAACTTTCAATATCTCTACAGTAAAAACAATAATTGACATTATAATTGTTACAGGTGTATCTTTTCATTCATCTGACTGACTTACTCTGGTTAAACCCCTTCCTCTTATTCATTTCAGCAGAAACCCTATTCCCCTTAAAAAGCGATTTATATATTTTCAAGGTCTTTATAGTTATTTTTCTAGAAAACAGATTTTCCCCCTGCCTCTGACAACATGCATAATGTTGGCAATGCAAATCAAATATGAATAGACATTAAGAGGACTACAGCATAGGAACAAAGCCTTTTTTAAAAGTTCATACTAAGCCAAACAGTCTCTTCTAAAGAAACAGCAGGTTTTTAAATTATGACACATTTTTCCATAGCTGCCAAATATAAAGAAAAGAAGGTGATCCAATTTCAGCACAGGAACTTTCTTCAAGAAACATTTTCTTTGCTTGTAAATAGTAGTACGGTAAATATATTTGTAAAGCACCCCCCCCCCAGCTCCCCTACGCCCACTAATATTCTCCATCAGTCTCAACCCCTGGTCTAGTTTAGTAGTTTAAGGCTGAAGTGGCTGAACAGACTCTGCCACTTTAAACTGTAGGTGAAGGTTCCCATACTTCCCTATAGTAACACTTCCTTTAAATAGAAAACCAGAACTGCAGATTAAGGCCTAGCCTAAATCCTTTTTTCTGATGAGAAAGATTTATTTTTATTTGCAGGTTTGTTTTCTTTAATGAGGAAAGGCATTCAAAAATTGCCTTCTCATCAGAGGTAGAGCAGCACTTGGCTGTTAGTTTCTTGTCTCTCCAGACCTTGCCTGTTCCTTGTCTCCTCTTGTCCTGGAAGGAGGGGCTGGAGACCTCACCATCCAAGCTACCATCATTCTACCATCAAAGGCAGAATGATACTTGGCTCAAGGGCAAATCGTCTAATAAGGCCACTGAGAAAAGTCCTAGTGGGCTGATGTCCTGGGAATGCCAGTTCTGGGTTGGGAAACATCTGGAGATTTAGGGGTTGAAGCCTAGAGAAGGCGGGGTTAGGGGAGGGAAAGGTCCATACAGCCCACCTTGAGGGGAAAAGCTTTGCAAGAACTTGTGACTGGCTCAAGGTCATATCAGCAGGTGCATGTGGAGGAGGGGGAAATCAAACTCAGTTCTCCCACACTTAACCGCTACACCAAACCGGCTCTCAAGCAAATTTGAGGGAAACCTGAATTATGCATGCTTTATTTCTTTATATTTTTATAGTGTAAAAATTTCAGCTCCAGAAAATTTAGTGGGTATAACCAAAGCAAAGCATATTCAGTCCCATTTATTTAAAATGAAAGGTTTTAAGTATTTAAGCACATACTTAACTATCCCCTTGAAAGAAAGTGCCCTTTGGCTTTCATCATAAATTTGGATGTTTTGCTATAGAAACATTTCTGTAAAAGGATAGCAAATTAAAATTTGGGGTCTGGAGCTACAGGAGCTTGCAGCTACTGTCTAGATGAATAAATGTAAATACAAAACCCAAAACATCGTTGCCTCAGATCAGCATTAATGATGTGAAGATGGTGGATAAGGAATATACTGTTGTGATGAATCTCCCTCTTAATATTGGTCAGTCTCTCAACTGTCTTGAATAATTTGACATTAAATCATGGAACATAAAACCAATCTTTTCTGCACAGACAGTAGAATTATATTGGTCTCAGTATGGGTCAGATTCTTCCCAGCCAGCCTGTATACTTCTGTGTACATGAAATAAACAAAGCTTGTCTTTCCCTGTCCTCCTGTCTTTTCACCATGACTCAAACAGCCAGCTGGGTGTGCTTTACTTTTATTAACTAAGCACATGGCTTTTTTTGAGCAGGAACACACAGGAACTGGCTTGGTGTTAGGGTGTGTGGTCTAATATGCAAATGAGTTTCTGCCAGACTTTTTCTACAAAAAAAAAAACCTGACTAAGCATACATCCTGAATACAAAGATATTTGGCGAAGATAGTGGAACAATGCAGAATAGTAGAAAATTAAAAGAAATACAGCTTCTTTCTTGATCTACTTACAAAACAAACAAATTTCCCCATGAGTGATGGTTCAAGATTTCTCTTCCACCAGCCTCTGGGCTCTGTAAACAAAGGTATGACAAAGATTTGCATCCCAACTCCCCTATTTATGGGTTACTCTCTAATTTGGGAGTTCCATTCCTGGGCCAATCAAAACTTGGAGTACCAACTCCAAATTCCCTCCAAGTGTGTTTTAGACCAAACACTTCTAGAGTTCAGGGCGGTGAGAACCAGAGAGGATTGTGAGGAACTCCAAAGGGATCTGTTGAGGCTGGGTGAGTGGGCGTCAACGTGGCAGATGCGGTTCAATGTGGCCAAGTGCAAAGTAATGCACATTGGGGCCAAGAATCCCAGCTATAAATACAAGTTGATGGGGTGTGAACTGGCAGAGACTGACCAAAAGAGAGATCTTGGGGTCGTGGTAGATAACTCACTGAAACTGTCAAGACAGTGTGCATTTGCAATAAAAAAGGCCAACGCCATGCTGGGAATTATTAGGAAGGGAATTGAAAACAAATCAGCCAGTATCATAATGCTCCTGTATAAATCGATGGTGCGGTCTCATTTGGAGTACTGTGTGCAGTTCTGGTCCCCGAACCTCAAAAAGGATATTATAGCATTGGAGAAAGTCCAGAGAAGGGCAACTAGAATGATTAAAGGGCTGGAGCACTTTCCCTATGAAGAAAGGTTAAACGCTTGGGACTCTTTAGCTTGGAGAAACGTCGACTGCGGGGTGACATGATAGAGGTTTACAAGATAATGCATGGGATGGAGAAAGTAGAGAAAGAGGTACTTTTCTCCCTTTCTCACAATACAAGAACTCATGGGCATTCGATGAAATTGCTGAGCAGACAGGTTAAAACGGATAAAAGGAAGTACTTCTTCACCCAAAGGGTGATTAACATGTGGAATTCACTGCCACAGGAGGTGGTGGCGGCCACAAGTATAGCCACCTTCAAGAGGGGTTTAGATAAAAATATGGAGCACAGGTCCATCAGTGGCTATTAGCCACAGTGTGTGTGTATATATAAAAATTTTTGCCACTGTGTGACACAGAGTGTTGGACTGGATGGGCCGTTGGCCTGATCCAACATGGCTTCTCTTATGTTCTTATGTTCTTGAGCTGAAAGGCCTGTTGCACTCAATCTCAAAATTAGAGCCATACGTAGACTACTGTGTGTTGAGCATGTTAGACCATTAATATATCTGAGGTCCCTCCCCACAAAGAGGATCAGAGGAAATGACAGAATGACCACAATGTGATATCTGTATATTGAGTCAACTCTTCCTCTCCCACTGGTCAATGTAAAAATGCCATCTCCTAACCAGAAAATGTAGTTTTATGATTCATTGCTAACTTAAGAAAAGTACAAATGTCCTTCATCAGAAGATCATGCAAAACCATCCAAAACAGCTATAAAGGTTAGCAGAATTAAGGAGATATAGTCTGTGATTCCACAGTCTTGTTCCTTCTTAACAGAGTGAAGTGGAGGAGTAGTTAAGTTCATTGCAAGTGATGGAAGTATTTCAGAAGTGGAAGAGTTGGAATATGATCTCCCATTCAGAAATTCATGCCCTGTTACAAGTAGAGGCCAAGCTTCTTTGAAATTCAAACTGGTGATATGTGTTTGCTATCCTTTCAGTTCTTTCATTTCTAGCCCAATTTATCTTTGTAGGGGAGGGGAAGTAAAAATGAGACCTGTGGTGGACCAGACCTGTGTCTGCTAGCTTTTCTTAAGCTGAGACACGCACACCTTAGTGTTATGTCCTACAACGTGTGGGATGTGATATCCTGTACCTCCTGATACTATAAATTGGGCTGAGAGGCATAAGAAGATCACATCCCACACATCCCAACTGGAAATGACAACCACACTCAGGAAAATCCAAGGTTTAGGAATAAGGCATGACAGACTCTGCCTGGGGGGTCATAATCTGGAGTGGGTGCGTCCTCCAGCTTCCTCTGTTCTTTAGTACAGCCCACACATGTTTCAGCATAGTGGGTTTACAACACCTTTTCTTCCCAACCCTTGGTCCACTTTCCGACTGCTGAGGTGCCTGGGGCTTGTATCTAATAAAGGCCACCTGGAGGTGGGGCCAATGCACTCCAATTAGGGATGAGGCCTATCTCATTCACAGTTTCTGAGCCAATGGGATTCTCTCTCTGTTTCCCTCCCTCATCAGCCCCACCTGACCTGAGGCTTCAAAATAATCTGCTAGCCAATGCTGCTCCCAGGACATTATCCCCTGCCTCAGTTTCCAGGCCCCTTCTGTGTCAGGTTCAACTCAAGAAATATCTGTGGGTAGAGCCAGGAGACTTTGGGTATGGAGCCAGGAGCAAGGCTGTGATTAGTACGACTGAACTCTGAAGGGAGTTCTGGCCATCACATTTAAAGGGACTGTGTTCCTTTCAAGTGCTTCCCCTTAACTGGAAATAACAGAGGATGGGAGTACCTTCTTTGGGGGCTCACAGAATTGGACCCCCGGGTCCAATCTTTTTGAAACTTCAGGAGATTTTTGAGGAGAGGCACCAGATTCTATGTTGAAATTTTGTGCCTCTATCTAAAAAAAATCCCCCCCCAATAGCCAATACTCCCTCCAAGATGTGGAGTTTTCTGAGCAAAAATCCTACTTTGTGAGCTATTGGCAGGGCTTTTATTGAGCAGGAATGCACAGGAACGCAGTTCCGGCTGGCTTGGCATCGGGGTGTGGCCTAATATGTAAATGAGTTCCTGCTGGGCTTTTTCTACAAAAAAAGCTCTGGCTACTGGCGTTAAAGTTGTGAGCTATTGCATCAATTAGTTTTTTCTGAGCAAAGACAAATATGTGTGAGCTGGAAGGCTAAAAAAACGTGAGCTAGCTCACACTAACTCAGCTTAGAGGAACCACTGCCCAGAGCTCCTGATACCCATGGACAGATTCTCCATTATACCCAATGAGGACCAGTCTCAATACGGCATAATAGAGTGCCCAGTGGACATTCAACCCCACTCCCTGCTTTCTGATAACCCTGAAGCAGGAGCAGAGCCTCCAAACCAAGGGATCCACTGCCTCCAACTAAGGATTGGCTGGCAACCCTAGTCTGTGATGGTGGTGTCACTCGGGTCAGCTGTCTCCTAGCAAGTGGGTCTTCCTGGCTCGCCCTGCCTTTCTTCCCTGCCTCCTCTGCTTGTTTCACTGCTGCCACAGACCTCTCAACACTTTTGGGCCAGACCATCATCAGTACCCCTCTTCATGTTGTCTCTTCTGTGTGTGCACGTGACTGAGCATCCAACTGCACGTCAGCTAGCTTAAGCCAATGAAGCAACCCAATTTTCCCCTGGGGGAGTCATTCATACAAAACAGAATCCACAATAACCCAGTTTCCACCCAGCTCCAGCTCACAACTTCAGAACAAAACCCGCATTACATCTGAGACTGCATTCTGGCTCTTCCTTGTGTCCCCCTCCCCTCTAGTACTTTGCTTAGCAAAAGGGACAACTGGCCAAAGGGGCCGAGGGTCAGTTCTTTCAAGCTGCACTTTACCAAGATCTCTGGGTAACACTCAAAAAGCCACATTTTCCAAAGAATCCCCATAGCAAGTTCAGGAAAAGCAAATTCATAATGAGGCGCATTGAAGGAAGCATACTATGATGGCCCCTGGCATTTTCCCACTCTCAGGAAGATTTTCCCACCAAAAATTTGCTCCCAACTAGTGAGCAGGCCCAACTAGTGTGGGTTTACTTACTGTTTTAAAAGTCTGACTGTCCCACCCCATCATGAAGATCTAATCTGTCTTTTAGCCCAGCCCAGGAACTCGATGGGGTAAGCAGCGACCCTCTTGTTTTCCCCATCAAATGGCACTTGAGGCACTATAATATTCAAACAGATGTATTTCATTTAACAGGCTGGAATTGAAGAGGTGTAGTTAGGGGTTGAAAATAGTGAGGTAAAAGTTGTTTTCATATCTGGTGGAGCTGCAAAATTGCTAAGAAATATTGGATAATGATCCATGACATGTTAAAGGAAATATTGGGTACGAATATACAATTTAAACCCGAGGTGATGCTTCTTTCCCTGGTGAAAAAAGAAGTGTCTATAGAGGATGAATATATAACGGTTTATATGATCACAGCGGCGAGGATAGTGTTTGCCAAACTTTGGCGACAAAAGATCTGCCCGGACATAAACGAAGTGATTGATAAAATTCTTCAAGCTGCCGAAATGGACATACTTTCCAGTTTATTAAGAGGTGTGTCCAAAGAGGAAGCTAGCAGAAAATGGGAGAAATTTTACAATTGGCTTGAGAAAAAAAATTACAAGAATTAAATGTAAACACGGCAATTCTTTTATTGACACATTGTCAGGCTATAATGGAAAAGGCAAGGCAAGCTTTTCGTTATTCCTCTTTTCTGTTTGTTTGCTCTTTTGTTCTATGTTTTACGTCTTGATCTTCTCGGTATGCCATACAGGTTCTTTCAAGATATGGAAGTAATCCACACTCACCTCCACATGGATGATTGTACTCTGTAGTATGTAACACAGATATTGCTGTATTAAGATTTATTTATGTTTTGTATCTGTATTTGTGACTCACACCTTAGACTTAATAAATAAATAAATGAAAAAAAAAAGGACATTCAGTTCTGATATGGAATTCTTCCTCAGAATTGACAGGAAACTGTTAAGGCAAGGAGTCGTTTCCCTTCACTCCGAAGGTGACTCTGTCTGACTGACAACCAAATTCTCCAACCAGCACTGTCAAAAGCTGAATGACTGACTGACTTTCCAAACACCAATTGGCCAAAAGACTCCAAAAAAGACCATGCCCTCAGCATTCAACTGGTGTTGGCCAATCAGAGGAAAGCAGGGAGGAGGGAGCTGCATGTCTCTCAAGCTCTGCATTC
This sequence comes from Heteronotia binoei, assembly GCF_032191835.1. Lineage (NCBI taxonomy): Eukaryota > Metazoa > Chordata > Lepidosauria > Squamata > Gekkonidae > Heteronotia > Heteronotia binoei. The sequence continues at coordinate 6,863,478 of NC_083230.1, forward strand.
TAGTGAAGAATTAACTTTTCACCTCCCAGCTCTCTGAAACTGCTGTACTAGGAAACCTCTTAAGAGCAGTCCATCAACACACACTTATTGTGACAACCTTCTGTTTCAGTCCCGACATCCCTGGGGCATACTGGCAAGAGTCCAGCATAGTCAGTAACAGTCAGGATCATGGATAGTTATGTTACTATGTCTCTGAACGCAAGCCTAAATGGTATGGAGAGAGGTTGGTGTATTGCTGTAGCCTACGTTTGGATATAGGCTTATGCAGCCCTGGACACAGGTTTGCAGTTAATGCCTCACTTTCCCTGGGAAAATTAATGGGGATATGCTCTGTTACAGAAAGAACTGCTCCAAAGGGGCTGGAATGCTTCCTGTTGCCTCATGGCTTGACACTACAGCTAAGTGCTAGCCTGCACTATATGTGGTTCTGAGGAAGTAGTAGAGTAGTCTAAAGAAGAAAACAGAGGAGACAATATTGTCTCCTGGAGTACCTCCTGCTGTCCTTGGGAGTCACTTGTGGGATATCTGCTTGCTGGGTTGATTCTGGAACCCAGGCTTCCTCATTTCCTGAGTCATCAGATCTTCCCCCTGATCATAGACCTAGATCACAACCGATAAAATGCAGAAGGTGGGACTATCATGAGAACATGGATCAATGCAAGATTATGGATCCTGGGTTGGACTAAGTAAGCAGAATCAACCTTTTCCTATAGTGAGTGGGGAAAGGGGCTGTGTGGTTCAGTGGAAAAGCCTCTATTTTGTATGCAAAGAGTCCCAGGTTCAATCCCCAGTAAAAAAGACTAGTCAATGGGTGATGTGAAAGAAACTTGTCTCAGACCTTGGACAGCAGCTGACTGTCTGACTAGATGAGTGATGGCGAAACTGTGGCTCGAGGGCCACATATGGCTCTTTCACACACATTGTGAGGCTCTCAAAGTCCACACTGGCTATTGGTCAGCTTGGAGCAGGTCGTTTTGTAGAAAAATAGGTGGTTAAGCCCATTAGCATAACTAATTAGCATATGTCACTGCCCCCCCCAAGCCAAGAGCAACCCGATGGAAAAAAGGAGAGCCCTGGACGGGCAAGGCCTGCTTGGGCCGGCTAGAGATCCAGCCAGCCCCAGAAGGCCTCGCTCACCTGGGTCTCTCTTGGGCTGCCCCACCACCAAAAGGTTAGCAAGCAACCCACCATCCAAAATAACATAAGAAGTGGAGAAAGGGTGGTGTGGGCTTCTCCAGGGGTTAATGAGCGCTGTTGAGGAGGTGGGAAAGCTCCTGGTGGCTGGCTGGTTGATTCCCTAATCCAAGGATTGTTATGCAGCTGCACCTACTATTCAATGGAGAAGCTAGGTGGGGAGGAAGAGGGGGAACCCTCAGAAAGGTTCAGGAGCTCTGCTCCTGTGAGCTCCTGCTGAATCTGAGGCCAGGCTTGGAGGATGCATTCAAAGTTAAAGTTGCTTTCTTTCCACCTCCCTCCCCCCATCTATTTGCTTTCTTTCCACCTTCCTTCCTTCCTTCATGTCTTGCAGCTCGTAAACCTCTGATGTTCATGTATTGCACCTCTCAAACATCTGGCATTTATTATATGTGGCTCTCATGTTAAACAGGTCTGGCCACCCCTGGACTAGACAATATTGACCCTAATGGACCAATGGTCTGATTCAGTATAAAGTGGTTTCATGTGTGTATTCATGAGCAAGTGAGGATGATCTGCATTGGGGATGACATCATTTTGGCCAAAACTAGAAGATGATAAACATAAGTTGCAGAGTTTGTAGAAGCTGCTACTGAGCTCCAGTTTAACCTGAACATATTCTAAATTAATCCTAGAATAGCAATAACCTTTTCTGCCAGGGAATCAATCTCCAAACTGGTCTTGTGACCCTTTATAAGAACCACCTACTACTTAGCCATTCTGTCACTTATTCTTGGGCAACTCTCTTAGACACAACTCTTTCTTTACCACTTTACATACAGTTTTAGTTTATCATTGGTATGACTTCCCAAGTCCATGTTCTGAAACTGAGGAAGACAAGCACCTAGAAGTTGACTTATACTACTCCAGTGCAGAAAATCAGTATTTCAGCTTGGTTTTGAAAGGTGTACTCTTTATTTTTATTATCTAAATCAAAAGCAAGGAAGAAGAGTAATGGCTGTACATACTCCAAGGTACTTGTATTTACAGAATACTAAAAATGTTTGTGGGCTTCTAATTCTACATTAAGAATATGAACTAAATTTTGCTTTCCCCCCCCCCAAAGCTTAAAAAGATTCCCCCAAAATTACAGTTACCATATTGTCTTATTCTAAATGGAATTCTGAATTCTTCCCATCTGTAGAATGTTACAGTGAAAAAAGTGGCAGATTATTATTCATCGTAATGCCTTAATACAAAACACCAGAATCAGAACATTTTGATTTAAACTATTTTAATCCCTCCAACATCTATAGGATTATTAGGAGAGCCAATTAAATGCCTGGAAAGACGGTGTGATGAGAGCTATATCACAAACCTATCTGTTTATGCTAGCCTAGATCATCATCCTAATCCTTTTAAATTCAAATGCACTGGACTAATAAACCAATAAATATTTGCTATGCTCAAATTAGGAAACAGACTTAAATATCAAGCAAAAAACTTTTTTCACAAATAGCGTATTATTTTATATCCAGCATAATTTAAATATTTAATAGCATGTCTGGTGAGGATGGAATATTATGGATTTATTATGTTGAAGAAGGTATGTTGATTAGATGTTTTACACAGCAGCAACAGTTAGGACACACTATATCAAACATTGTAGTGGTGCCTTTAAAATCTTACGTTATCAGGGATAAGGCAGAATCAAGAACAGCAAAACACTGATTATTCTCACTGAACAAGATGAGCAAGCAGGAAATGTTTACAGAAAGAAAGGAAGCATGTAAAAAAGATAGCGGTTTTTATCAGGCATTATTGAAATTCTCATAACAACTTTGGGATCACAAAGTAAAGTTGCACATGACACTATTGAAGGTGAGATATTGTTCTCTTTCCTGGTTGCATAACTGAGGGCAGTGACACATCTGTTTTGGCCCAAGCGCCAGACATTAATAAGAGATGGGAAAGTAGGAGAATCTCTCATTTGGAATCTTTTTAAAAATAGCTTTAATCAACTATTGCCCTAAGCAAATGTGTTCAATCACAACAGCTTTTAAAACTGGCCATGAAGGAGATATAAAGATGTAAAACGAAGGAAGTTGTACAGAAATCTGTTATTCTTCTCCTATTTCAGCATGCAATGAAATTAAAAAGCAGCATTTGGAAAGAGGTTTGTACAAGATATGAGCTTGTAACTAGGGTGAAAGCAACAGGAATTATTGGTTCCTTTTAAAGTCAACAGTCTTGATAAAAGCAATGAAACATGGGATGCCAGTCAGCATGGACAGACTTTCTGTGAACATTACTGGACTTACAGATTTCTTAACTTATGAATTGAATCCTATAAGTGTAAGCCAAATTGCCCTCAACAGAGGTTGGGAAATTTAAGCAGTGGGCAAGATGGCTCAGTGGGATACAGAACTTGTTTATACACGAGATGCCTTGCAAGAATTTCCCCTTAAATAACGAGGAAACTAATTAATAAATGAATGTTTTTAATTGGAAAAATATATCTAGCATACAAGATATTAAATCATTCCACAATCATACAGTCCTAGGAAAAACAGTAAGAATTGGATAGGGGATAACATGAGGGTAAAACACAGGCAAGGGAATACTGTACCTACCAGCTGTCTTCTAATTCAGTCTCCGATGGTGAAGAAAATAGGAAATGGTGGGCACAATACGACCTGCATATCAATGCTATTGGGTCCCTGAACTGATCAGGTTCTGGGGGTGTATCTAAACAGAAGGGTAGAGGCACTGTCTGCTGTGCACCTGAGGAGTGGTGTGTTAGACCTTCTAAAGACTACCTGGTACCCTCAGGACAGGTCAGATGACCTGTGACACAGGGTCAGGTGGGCAGTGATGCAGGGTCATATGGGGCATAACATACGGAAAGTGAGATGCTCCAGGATGATGTTTGGAAAGTGATTAAGGGTGAGGGGATTAACATTCCTAGATAAGGTTATCTGGAAGGGTCAACATAGAGCCAAATTATTTATCTAGAGTGGCACCCAATGAAATTATTTATTTATTTGTTTATTTATTACTTTAAATTTCTATCCCGCCCTCTCCGCAAGCAGACTCGGGGCAGCTGACAACATTCATATTCTCAAGTTAAAGCTAATAAAAACCAATAAAACATAATTACAATGACAATTTAAACTTTTAAAAACCATTTCGTGGTGCTGCGTCACTACAATATAAGCGAGTTCTTATTTTCTGAACTCTATATGATGTCGGGTGGCAGTTCTCTCCTGGTTGGATATCAAAGGCCTGTCGAAACAAAACACAATGGTGGCGGCCTCCACCTCTGGTATATCCTTTGTCTTTCACACATCTGGTGTAACACAGTCCATTGTCTGGTGTCTGGCTTAGGATGACTGGCAGGATGCAGCTTACAGCAGGTTCAATGAGTTTATGCAAAGTCCGATGTACCCCCTGCATACGTGGGTCTCCTGCTTCGCTCCTATGGCTTCCCAACGAGACAGGAGGGTGATAGCTGCTGTTGTTGGCCCGGGCAATGGCTTCCCTTGAATCAGGAGGCTGGAACCGTGAGGCTAGAGAAGCGATGCTGAAACCATGGCGCTGGACAGCTCAGGACAGGCGTGCTTTCCTCCTGTTCCGCAGAGCCAAGACTGGAACGCGATGATGACTGGGAGCCTGTGTAGCTATGTTGGTTTCCAAGCTGTATGTTTGCCGCCTGGATAACTGAAACCCTAAAACAGTTGGCATAGGTTTGGCAAGGCCTATGCCTGGTACAGATATGTGAGAGTTCTGCATGTTTAAGCATCCTGATCACTAAGCCAGAGATCACAATGTCCATTATGGAATTGAGGGGGACTTTTGCTCACATAAGGATCTTTCTGTGAACTTGGTGTGAGGAATGTTTTTCAAAGAAGGAAACCTAATGCTGTATGGTATCTTTAAGAACGCAGAGAATGAGTCTTTGTTGTGGACTTGCTGGAATGTGTTAATGAGTCTTTGCCACGGACTCTTTTTAATACTGCTGAAACGTCTAATATTTTTTAGATGTTTACAACAAATGTTATCATTGTTTGGATATAACAGATGGCATTTTCCTGACTTTTTCTACTTGGTGTTGCACTTTTACACCAGAAGTCCCTCTTCTTTTTGTCTAGCCTCCGGGTGGGGCCCGGAGATCTCCTGCTTTTACAACTGATCTCCAGCTGGTAGAGATCAGCCCCCCTGGAGAAAATGGCTGCTGTAAAGAGTGGTCTCTATGTCGCTGTACCCTGCCCAAACCCCACCTTCTCCCAGATCCACCCCCAAAGTCTCCAGGTATTTTCCAACTCAGGCCTGGCAACACCATTCAAGGGACTTAGTTAAAATTAAAGGTTAAAAAAAAACTCATCAGAACATATTTATACTTCACACCTGGGAGTCTTTCTGGACCCAGGGTTACTATAGTTTAGAGCACACTAATGGATGGTCCGTAGAGTTAGACAAGAGCAGCAGGGTTTCCACAGGGCCTTTATGCAAACCTACAGCATTACTCAGGACAAAACTAGCCAATTATTTTATCAAAAGGAAACCAGGATGACATAGGAATTTAACAATAAAAAACAAAGTCTTTCCAAAGCAATGCTCTACCAGATATTGCTCTGGTACATTACTTTTCCCTGGGAAAAGATCAGTGAAGGAAGTATGTAAACAAATGGGCCTAAATGTAGAGTGTCTGAGTCATGTGTTACCTTATACACATGGCAGGAATGTTGCCTCATGTACATGGCAGGTGGAAGGACAAAGAAGTGTGTCCTCTCATTACCAGTGTTTGGAGTAACAGTATTCATTTCTTTATTTCAAATATTTCAAAACCTACCTTTCACTCAGAGAAAAGTGACCCAATGCAGGCTGCCCTGCTCCAGCGGTATGCCACTGTGTGAAACAAGATGCTGGAGTAGATGGACTATAGGACTGATACAGTACAGCTGCTTTTATGTTCTCATGCAGTGGATCAAAATGCTCTATGGCAGGGGTGGGGAACGTCAAGCCTGAAGGCTGTTTACATCCCTCAAAATCACTTGGTCTGGCCCTCAGGGATTGCTGGGCCGAGCCATGTGGCAGCCTCCCTGGGGCCCGGAGAGGATTGTGGGCCAAGTCGCACTGTGTAGCGCCTCCCTGGGGCCCAGCTGGCCAGCAGGGATCATGGGGCCCAGCTGCACTGCACAGTGGCTTTCCTGGGGCCTGGGTGGCTGGCCAGGATTGCTGCAGGGTATGGAAAAGTCATTGTCACAGTTCAGGTAAGTTTTCCCCTAATTTCTTTATTTCCTTTTCTTTCTATTTCTTCCCATTTCTTTGTTTCCCTTAATTCCCCTTTCTTCCTCCCTTTATTTCCATTTCTTATCCCATTTCTTTAGTTCCTTTTATTCCCCTTTCTTCATTTTCCTTTATTACCTTTTTCCCCCCATTTCTTTCTTTCCCTTTCTTCCTTCCATTTCTTTATTTACCTTTCTTTCCCTTTCTCCCCCCCTTCCTTCCTCTCTTTCTCTCTGTGGAGCCTGAGTGGTGGGCATTGTGAAGGACTGCTGCTGGGGGTATGTGCATGCCTTTAGAGGTCTGCTGGGAGCAGCTACAGTTTCTGCATGAAGGGAGGGAGGGGTGACAGGGGTGGGGGGTAGGAGCCAGCTACCACCAGTTCAATTTGCACTTGATTATCCCAAATGGTGTTGCCTAATATGCTAGTGAGTTTGTGATCTAATATGCTAATATTACAGGATGTGGTCTAATATGCTATTGAGTTCCTGCTGGGCTTTTTCTACAAAAAAATCCCTGAACCTAGGCATTTGCCTAGGGCGGCGGGCTGGGTGTGCGTGCGTGCCAAATTAGGCTCTCCCCACACGACTTCAAATAGAAAAACAATTATTTGCATTAATTTTGCCAGCCTGAAACATTCTCCCTTGGCGGAGCACTGTCTTTTAAGTTGATAATTTTGTATGGCCCACGAATGATGTTATAAATATCCAAATGGCCCTTGGCAGAAAAAAAGGTTCCCCACCCCTGCTCTTTGGAATTACATTTAAATTTAGCTATATTGTATATAAGGTACATTTAATTCAAACGGTGATTCAAATGAAACAGTAGCTTGTTTGTCATAAAATTACACCAAGGATAAAGGAGAAAAAAATAATAACCAAGTCATTTTGCCCCACTGTATACATGTTTGCTCAGAATTAACTCTGTGTTCATGGCAGTTTACTTCCACTAAACATACATAGGAATGCAGCTTTAAAGTTTAATGTATCTAACAGCCCAGTCCTAAATTGTAATTACTCAGAAGTTTCATTGCATTTATTCCCAGATGGCAATCTTTTGCACACTTAACTAGCAATAAGTTTGTTGGAAATGCATGTTCCTTTACTTCCAAGTATTGTTAGAATTGGGTGCTATTAAACCTTTGAAATATTCAGGTCCTAGTTATTACCTAATTCTGGTGTATATATTGCTATTGTATTATTTAAGACAGAGCTTGACTAATCCCAAGCATGAGGATGCCATAGTGCCAAGAAATTTCATTGCTGTGCCTCATATTTTCAGCAAAAATTTCATTATAGTGTCAGCCAGTGATCCTCAGAAGTACAAAGTTTATGTGTCATTTCAAATCAGAATGTTTTGTTGTACATGGGTGTCATTGCTTGTTTATATGATAAGTTTACACAAATTCAGTGATGAAAAATGGATCATTTATTTACCAATTGCTTTCTTACCACCTCCAATTTTCAGTTAATCTTTGCAAAGCAATAATGAAACTATGAGAAACTGGGGAGAAATTAGAGGTTAGCTTTTATGTCCTTGTAATGACAAGAAAAATTACCCCAAATTTATTTAAATACTAGAACATTTTTGTCATAGCTTTAATAAGATTATATAAGAAAATGAAGAATTTAGGATTAGGTTTTGTGGAAGCCATAACTAGAAAATATGGTAGTTAAAATACAAAACTCAGAAGGCTGAAACATGAACCAGTCTCCTAAATTTTTGGACTGGCTCCTAAGATCAAAGAAAAATTGTAAATGCCTAAATTAAGCATCAGTTTCATATTATAGATATGTGAAAGATTCCTGACTCCTTATGTCTACCAGTCAATAGGAGAATTTTCATACATTTCATTGATCTGGCATATCAAACCATGAAAGCTCTTTTCTACCGAGTCATTTCATTGGTCAAGGTCAATACTGTCTACTCTGACTGGGCTTGGCTCTCTAGGGTCTCAGGTAAAATTAATTCACATCAGCTACCACCTTTCAACTGGGGATGCTGGTGATTGATCATGAGACCATCCGCACACTCTACCATTAAACCCTGATCCCTCCTCTAAGGCAGCCCAAAGGCTTTCATTTGGGAATGGATAGGGTAGCCAATCCCAGCTGGGGGCAGGGGATTGCCCAGTTTGGAGGCCCTCCCCCCACTTCAGGGTTATCAGAAAGTGGGGGGAGGGACATGTCTGCTGGGCACTCCATTATACCTTATGGAGACCGGTTCCCATAGGGTACAATGGAGAATTGATCCGTGGGTATCCGGAGGCGGGGGGGGGGGGCTGAGGTAGAGGCATCAAATTTTCCACATAGCATCTGTTGCCTCTCCTCAACACACACACCCCTCAAAGTTTAAAAAGATTGGACCAGGGGGTCCAATTCTATAAACTCCAAAAGAAGGTGCCCCTATCCTTCATTATTTCAAAATAGAGGGAAGGCATTTAAAAGGCACACGGTCCTCTTAAACATGATGACCAGAACTCCCTTCGGAGTTCAATCATGCTTGTCAAAACCTTGCTCCTGGCTCCACCCCCAAAGTCCCCAGATATTTCTTGAGTCGGACCTGGCAACCCTAGGAATGGAAGTACAGTGAGTCTTGAGCCCTTGATGTAAAATAAGTGATAAGCATTCAACTTTATGTGAGAGGGTTATATCCCAGACAATGACAAGAAACATAACACTATAGAATCTTTTGGATAAAAAAAGTCTAATAGGCCATCAAGATCAGTAACTGATTGACAGTGCCCAGGAGGTCTCTCTCAGTCCTGCCTCTCACTTGTGATGCTGTAATCGAAACTGAACCCTATTCACGAACATGACCCTCTGCCAATGAGCTACGTCCCTTTCCCCAATGCAGACCTTTTCAGAACTGACTTAAAGCAACATGGTTCCACTCAGATGCCTTTATTCCTTATTGACTATATCTCTAATTGATTCAACTCCTTTCACATTGGGCTTGAGCTTCAAGTTCCCAATGCATCTTCACACAAAAAATAGGAATTCCTTAGCTGTTTTCTATGTAATTAAACAGAATAATGAAACGCTGTGTGAAATGAATCAAAGCTCCAAAATACTGTTCATTAATTCTTACATTCAGACTCCATTACTAAATTATCCTAACTAGCTGTCTTATTAATTGATCAATTCACTTATTGATTCAATACTTCCAATCATTTCAGTAGATCAATCTATTGGAATTATTTAATTAATACGTTAATTGATCAATTAATAAGACAGTTAATTAGGACAATTTACTCCTTATAGAGTCTGCATATAATTAATGAACATTTTAAATATTTTGGAGCTTTGATTCATTTTATACTGTGCTGTTACCTCCTTCTGTTTAGTCTTACTTTCACACTGTGGTCCCTGTTCTATTTAGTGGGGGTCTTTTGTTTTGTTTTTTGTGGTGACAATTTGCCCACTTGAGCAAATGTTCTCACTTCTTTTCACATCCCGTATGAATGCTGACAATGTAGAAACAGAATGCAGGAGAAAAACCAAATGGTGGTGGTTTTCACTATAGAAGCTGCCGCCCTGCCCCCACCTTGAGGTCATACTGAGTGACAAAACTCAATCACTTCTAGGGTCAAGTCTGTGTCACAATCATACTGATCACTCTTATGGAAGTTAATGGATAGCCTTCAAACAGCACCACTCTATTTCTTCATGTGAATTTACCAAACAAAAAAAACCCTACTCTCTATACAGAAGGGGCTCACATTCCAAAAGCCATTAAGGACAGTAAGAAATCTCTCTCCAAATCCTGAGAGATTTGGATTGGCTCTTGCATGATTCTCCAGAACCAGAACTTCCTTTAAAGAATAGCCGTGTATCCCATGAGAAGGGTATCGAGAAAGCCAGCTGGTTTTTTCCCTCCAATGCGGAACAGGTTTTAACCTGTGGTTTGAGACAAGAAAAGCTAAAATGGACTTGAGGCTAGTAATATTCATACTTCCAACGGAGAATGAGACCAAAACGGAAAAGAGCCCCTAAAAATGTGTTTGTTTTCATAATTTACAACACAGAAAACACACAAATGTCATTAGGAACCACATATTTTCCTTTTAGGTCATGGTTAAAATTAACAATAATGCTGGAAAGCACCTACAGATATTCCAGACAACAGCTTATATCTATCTGAACAGGTTCCTTTCAACTAGATGTTCCTGAAGTTCTAATTAAATCAATAAAATAACCTTATGTTAAATCACCGAGGCAGAAAAGTAGCCAGAAGCACCTGTCTGCACTTTCTTTTTTATTAACTAGTATTTTTTTTTAAAATCTCACCCTGTCTTGAAGACTCAGGGTTAGTTACAATACCACCCCCAGAAACCATCCAGACAAGCAGCAGTTTAAATTCTTGAAGTCTTGGAAGCCTTAAATCCTGCAATAAGATCAATAACCACAATGTAGGCATGGTTATGCAGACATTAATCACACCAAGTCCACTGAGGCTCATGCCTGAAAAGGCAGGTGCAGCTGCAGCAGTAAACTGCACTGAACTTAGAACTAAATGCTTGCAGGGTTGCCGAGATAGATCACAAACGAGCCACCTCAAACTCTCCCCCTCATCAAACTCATCCGCTCGCTCCACCTGCCTTTCAGGGGATCCATTCTAATCCAAAATCCATATGCCACACCCCTTATATTTAAATAAATGAGGCACACGGCTAATATTTGATCATGTTCTACAGAAGTTGCTCAGAGCAGCATGCAAGAATTTTTCCATTTTAACCTCATATCCTCCCGCTGGCTGCGATAATGGGTCTCCCAAGACCCCAGGAGCAACAAAAGGCTTAGAAACCAGCACCCTCCGATTCAAAAACAACAATCCAACAAGCTACTGCTACAATAGCCTGACATTTAAATGAACAAAGACACAGAAATTTAAGGTCATCTTTTCTGAATGCTCTTGTTTCAACAAAATGCGTCTGAATTACAGCATCCTAAACAATAAATCATATTATTAAAACATCCGTGAATTATTGTCCTGAGTGTGTGCAGGCAAACACAAGTCTCTTCCGTGCTCCTTTCACAATGTCAACTTTTCTCCTAAATATCCCCATGGGACTCAGCACATGCACACCACCTTGTTGGGCAAAAGTGTTATTATTTCACAAGGTATCTGTACTGCATATAAAAAGTAAAGGGGAAAGGGTGCCTTGATTGGGGGGGGGGGGGGTTGGTACCACGCACAAATGCTGAAAACGAAGAAGGGCATTCAGAAACCAACGGTGCAAATTCTGAAAAGAGGAAACTGGATAGGGAAAGCTGCATTAGAGGAGAGAAGTTTACATCCGGAAAACAAAAGCACATTCGTCGGCCAGAAAAGAGTCGAGGAGATCCCACTCTTCTGTTTTCTGACTCCGCACGGTTTCGACGCATTCCTTAATTTCCAAATTCCTGCCCATTTCCCACGCTGAACGTATCGGCCAAGCAAGCCGGTACAGCGAGAGACCCCTCTTTGAAATAAAAGAACCCCAGGGCTCGACACCGCCTTTCTCGAGGCCCCTTCCCCGGAGATCCGACCCCAAAGCTGTCCCCCTCCACCTGCTTCGGGAGGCAGCTAGCAGCCCAAAGCGGCCGGCTCCCTTGCTGCGCGCAGTCCTCGCAATAAGCCAGCCGCGCAGCCTTTCAGCCTCGCAACCTCCAGCGGCCGGGTTTTTGTCGCCGCCCTCGTGCCCCAGAAGCGAGAGGCGGCCTGCAACTCCGCCGCCGCCGCCGCGCCCAAGTCCCCTCCCCAGCGGCTCACCCCGAGGCTCCCCCAGCAAAGCGCAACGTCGTGCCCTCGGCAGGAGCGCAGGCTTCGCGGGGAGCGGCGTGGTGGGGGAGAGCGCGCGCGAGAGAGAGCAGCCTTACCGTGATATTCGTGGCCCGGGACGTAGAAAGTGGGGCTGCCGGCGACGTGGAGGGCCACGAGCACCTCGCCCTGCTCGGCGTCTCCGGCCAGCTCGCCGTGGTGCGTGCAGAGGAAGAAGAAGGGCGAGAAGCGCGGGGAAGAGCCCCGCGCCCCCCACACCAGCAGCAGCAGCAGCGGGGCCAACGAGGAGCAAGCCCGGGCCATGCTGCAGCTCTCGCCGCCCCGCGCGCATCCAAGAGCACCGCACAGCCGCCGGGCGAGCGCCAAAGTAGCGGCAAGAAAGTTGAGCGGCGCCGCGAGAGGCAGGCGAGGGAGGCGGGGCTCCGGCGCCCCTTCCGAAAGGCCCGCGCTTGCCCGGCCCGGCCCGCCTTCCCCGCCCACCCGCCGGCCGCGCCCTCTTCGGGGCAACTGGCGCTCGCAGCGCGTCCTGCGTCCTGTGGAGGGAGCGCGGCCAAGGCTGGAGCAGAGGCCGGGCGAGAGCGAGCCGGGGGAAAGCGAGAGCGGGAAAGCGCTTCTTCCCCTCGGCCAAGCTGCCCCGCTTCTCCCCTCCTCCCTCCCCTTGCTGCAAATCGAGGCAAAGAGAGCGGCGGGGAGACAGACGGGCGCTTGGTCGGGATTGGTCCGCCGCCTCTTCGCCCCCCTCCCCTTGCTCCCCCGCCCCAGGGCGCTTTCTCAGCTGCTCTCGTGAAGTTGGGCAGCGCCTTCCACCGCGCTCGTCTTCCTCAGTGGGCTTTGGAGGGGGGGGGGGTTAAAGGACTCCTTCTGATGCATATCGAAGCTTGCGGCTCCCTTCTTTGGTGCAACAGCTTCGGCATGCTCTTCTCGCAAAGAACAGAAAGGGTCACCTCGTTTTCCCTTCCTCCACTTCACCCTCGCTACAAAATCCGTGGAGGAAATGAAGAGCGAGGGCCAGGGGGTGACTGGTTCAAGGTGACCCAGCGGGTTTTCATGGCGGAGTGGGCATTGGAACAGGATTAGCTGTGGTCAGGCCTTTTTTTCTGGGAAAAGAGACATGTGCACATATGAAGCTGCCTTATACTGAATCAACTCATCCGAGAGCTACTGTTTGCTGATGATGCTGCACTCGTCTCCCACTCGGTATCAGCTCTGCAGCATATGACATCCTGCTTTGCAGAGGCTGCCAAGCTATTCGGCCTAGAAGTTAGTCTGAAGAAGTCAGAAGTTCTCCACCAGCCTGCACCCCAGGAAGATTATCACCCTCCCTGCATCACTGTGGGTGAATCAGTTCTGAAGACAGTCCAGCAGTTCAGCTACCTGGGGTGCATCATCTCCTCAGATGCCAAGATCAACAAGGAGATTGACAACAGGCTGGCAAAGGCAAACCGTGCATTTGGCCGACTGCACAAAAGAGTGTGGAGCAACAAGCATCTGGAAAAAGGCACAAAGATCAATGTTTACAAAGCGGTTGTGATGACAACCCTCATCTATGGCTCTGAATCGTGGGTTTTATACCGTCATCACCTGCGACTCCTTGAGCGCTTTCATCAGCGCTGCCTTCGCACCATCCTCAACATCCACTGGAGTGACTTTGTGACCAACACTGAAGTCCTCAAGCGGGCAGAGGTTACCAGCATCGAGGCACTGCTTTTGAAGACGCAGCTGCGCTGGGCAGGGCATATTTCTAGGATGGAAAACCACCGCCTTCCCAAGATTGCCCTGTATGGCGAACTCTCCACCGGCCATCGAAATAGAGGGGCACCAAAGAAGAGGTACAAGGACTCCTTGAAGAAATCCCTTAGCACCTGTCACATCAACCATCACCAGTGGTCTGACCTAGCCTCAGATCGCAAAGCATGGAGGCACACCATCCACCAGGCTGTCTCTTCCTTTGAGAACGCACGCATAGCTGGTCTTGAGGACAAAAGGAGATTGAGGAAGAATCGCACTGCTACAGGACCAACCTTAAATCAGACTTTTCCCTGCAGCCGCTGTGGCCGGACCTGCCTGTCCCACATTGGTCTTGTCAGTCACCAGCGAGCCTGCAGCAAACGTGGACTATTGCACCCTTCTTAAATCTTCGTTCGCGAAGCCAAGCCGAGATACTGAATCAGACCCTTGGTCCATCAAAGTCAGTATTGTCTACTCAGACTGGCAGCGGCTCTCCAGGGTCTCAAGCTGAGGTTTTTCACACCGATTTGCCTGGACCCTTTTTCATTGGAGATGCCAGGGATTGAACCTGGGACCTTCTGCTTCCCAAGCAGATGCTCTACCACTGAGCCACCGTCCCTCCCCTTCCAGAGGTGCTGGAAATCTCAAGAGGGAAATAAAGGCAAGGCACATGGGTGCACCTCATGAACTTTTAAACATTTTTTTGAGAATTTTGTTTCTGTGAAGAGGTTCCAGAACTCTGTTCCATCATGTTCCTAATGTGATACTAATCACTACACCACATTGGCTGTTGTTCCGAGATGGGTGGTTGCCAGAATTAATCTTTTTAACCCAAATTTCCCCTGAGTCTCCCTCACATCACCCACAACCAGCCTCAAAATGATATGAAATAAAAGTAACATGATTTGCCCAGCCCTGTGGTTCTCCTGAATCACCAGGGCCCCCAGAATTTAGGCAGTATGAGATGTTGCAAACAGTTAAACATTGGTTAGAAAGAGACAAGGAAAAGGTAATGGCGAAATTAACTTGCTCAGTCTCTAACACTTTAATTCTAATGACTTCCCACCTTCCTCTGAGAGCAGGGCTCAGGGTGGGTTACAACATATAAATAGAACATCTTTAATTTTTTTAAGTAATACAATAAAATTCAATATATTACCACTATAACATAAATCACAAGATAGTTTCAATGTGGTTAAAGTGCTTTCAAGGAATTTCCATGGCATGCATAGTCAGATGTTTTGGAGTTTAGCAACGGGTAAGACTCCCAAAAGTAGCAGCATAAAGTGATGCACACAATGCTGGTGGATGGAGAAGGTGGGTGGCCTGGGGCGGGGGCATTATACTTGGATATCCCCCACCTCAAAAGGCCAGGAAGAACAGCTCTGTGACCAATTTCGCACTAGACCTTTAACCCTGGTTTATCCCTGTCCCCAAGCTGACAATCTACACTAAAATCATAGAATCAGAGAGTCACAGAGTTGGTTTCTCTGATTCTAGTGTAGAATGTCAGTTTGGGGACAGAGTTAAACCAGGATTAAAGATCTAGTGTGAAATTGGTCTCTGTTACAGGCCCTGAAGAACAGTAGGAAGTCCTGCAGGGCCCTGGTTTCCACCAGGCTGGAGCCACAAAGGCTCTGGCCAAAGCTAGGCAGACATCTCTTGGGCAGGGGATCACCAGGAGATGTTGATCTGAAAAACACAAGGCTCTTCAGGGGACACAGTGAGAAATGGTCCTGCAGATACTCTGGTCCCAGACTGCATAGGGCAATGGGGCCAGAGGCGGCACTTGGAGCCCTCTCTGTGGGCATGCGCGCTCCCTCGCCCTCCCCCGCACACGAGGCTCAGCTCCCCCCCCCTGTGCCTCCCCCCCCCCACCTTCCCTCCCTCCCCAGAGTGGCAATGCAGCTGCGCTCCCTCGCCCCCTCCTCTACTGGCTTCAATGCGGCCGAGGCACCTTCTAACACTTTGAAGCCAGAAGTGAGGGGGACTGTATTGCAGCTCCGGGGAGGGAGGGAAGGGGGGGGAGCCGAGCCTCGTGCACGGGGGGGGGGAGGGGAGGGAGCGTGCATGCCCACAGAGAGGGCTCTAAAGAAACAAATGCCTTCTCCAAGCTGGCTGATGGTGTGGTGGGGGCTTCGAGAGCCACACAATAGTTGTGGAAGAACCATCTGTAGCTCCTGAGCCACGGTTTGGCCACCCCTGCTCCAGGTGGTAGCTGGAAGTTGCTGGCTTTTACAACTGATCTCCAGGTGACGGAGGTCAGTTCACCTGGAGAAAATACCTGCTTTCGAAGGTGGACCCTGTGGCATTATACCCTTCTGAGCATGGGTGCAGAACAGGGTTGCCAACCCCCAGGTGGTAGCTGGAAACCTCCTGGGATAACAATTAATCTCCAGGCGATAAGAGATCAGTCTTCCTTGAGAAGACGGCTGCTTTGGAAGGTGGACTCTATAGAGTCACATCTCATTGAAGCTCCACCTTTCCCCAAACTCAGGCTCCTTCCCCCAAATCTCCAGGTATTTCCCAACCCAAACCTGCAACCCTAACTGGGCCTCCTTCAGAGAGATAATGGGGCACTCCAACCTTTTTGAGCTCACAAGGAACCTATGAGGCGGGTTAACTCAGAATATATTGCTGGTCCAAGGTTCCCCAGAAAGCTGCCAGGGCAGAGTGGGCATATGAATCAGGACCTCCCAGATCTGATTTGAACACCCTAACTACCAGCTCCTACTAAACACACTATATTTTAATGTATTCTTTTTTCCTAATGGCAAACTAGAATGATGTTTATAATGTATGTTACACGTTCAAAAGTAAATTAGGTGGACAGGAACACCTCTGGGAAAGGCATGTTCTCAGTTTAACCAAGACTTGCAAGCAACAGAGCAATGAACAGCCTCCATTTATTGCCTTATGACACTCTCGCCATCATTCTCCCATTCTGACATGTTACTGTTTTGTTGGTTTCCTAAGCAAATGCTATCCAGACCAAATGTTCTTTCAGTTTGTTAATTTCACTATGAGTTGTTTTTCTAAACTAAACCCTCAGTATTCAGGTTAAAATGCCGTGTTGGCATTTTGCGATAAATAAGTGGGTTTTGGGTTCCGGTTTGGGCACTTGGTCTCTAAAAGGTTCGCCATCACTGGCATAGGGCTTTGAAGGTTAATGCCATATCCTTGAACTTGATCTGGTACTTACGTGGAACAATTCAGCTGGTGGAGCACTGATTGTAAGTGTGCTCACACAGGCATCCCAGTAAGGACACACACAGCTGCATTTTCAACCAGCTGAAGTTTCCGCATCAGATTCAAGGGCAGCCCTGCAAAGAGTAAGTTACAGTAATCCAGCCTGGAGGTGATCATTGCATTGATCACTGTGGCTAAGTCACAAGGGGAGACGTAGGGAACCAATATGATAAAAGGCTTGATCTGGCAAAGTACCAGGCCTCCACTGAAAATGAGGCATCCAGGATCAAGCCAAAACTCCTCACCATCAGAGCTGACATTAACATTCTGTCAAGGGTGAAGAGCTGGATCCCTAATTCTTCTCCCCTGCAGCTCAGGCATATGACCTCCATCTTAGATGGATTTAATTTCAGTCAACTCTGCTTTAACCGGTCGGCCATGGCCTTCAGTGCCCTCCAAACCCAGGATTCAATATATATAAAGCTGCCATTAGTCAACCTTGCACTTGTCTTTTCCTAGTAACAAATCCTCTCCAAAGTCTCCCACGACGATGGAATTTACCTTAACTTAATATGCACTTGATTAAACCTGCGACTTTCTATATGAGAAGGAGAAGCAGGTAGTTTTCTATTGAGCCACTCCTCCTCCTTTAAGAACAAGGCTAGCAGGAGTGACATTTGGTCAATCCTTGCTATTTTAGACCAGCTAACCACCCAGATACACTGTAGAGTGCTCTGGACTTTCAAGAACTCAGATCATTTTGAAGCGAAAAGAATTTGAGGGTGGGGATAATTAGGAAAATTCTTGGATCCCTCCCACTCTAAGCTGCAAAGAGAGTAAAGCTCCTAACCATATCCTGGTTGGGAAGGGTGGTGTAATGTACTCAGAGACGAGACGTGTAGAAGGCAACATACTTTATTAGATGGTACATCACAGAACAGAGCAACGCGGGCCGGGACCCGCTTTATATACATTCAACCCGGAACCGCCCTCCAGCTGGCCAGTCCAATCCCGGCCAGTCAAACTTCCCGCCACCGATCTTGATTGGCGGATACTTTTCCCGCGCTGCGCAGGGCGACCAAGGGACTTCCCCTGGTCGCCTGTGCTGCATGGCCGCGCGGTGCTCTAGTTAATCCCAAGACACTACAGGTGGTAAAAATGGGGGGGGGGGGGATATAAGCTGTGAAAGTGTATTTTCCAATTCCTTCTTGAACTCTTCCAAACATAGAGGAAGGAGGGAAGATAAATGTAATATGGCAGGGTTCTTTCCACGTGCAGGAGAACAAATTCTTCCTTGCCTAACAACCCAACTTTGAACTGTGCTATAAACTGGACTGCTGCCATCCAGAGATAAGTGAGGAAATCATCTCGCTCCAAGCACAGCAGCATTGTGCTGTTGCATTCCAGAGGGAATTAACTGACTTTATCATATCCTTCCACACACCCCATGGATTAGGGTTGCCTTAATTTTCTCTTCTGTTGATCAATTGGCTAATATTAGTGTAGGGTGGGGAGGGATTTGTAGTTCTGGATTGTAAGGATAAATTTCCCTGCATATGGAATTGGCTTATTAATTAATCAGTATTGAGACTATATTGATATTTTATATTAGTTTATTTCTGGAAGTATAGGTTTACGAGTTGGGGAGGTGGAGGTCAGTTTATGTAGTGAAAATTGTTGCTTGCAGTGTTGAATCAACCAAAGCTGTACGCCGCAGTGTCTGCCTCCAGAGACCTCGTGGGCCCAGGGTGGGCCAATAGGTTCCAATGGGGGAGGCCACACTGGGGTCAGGGATCCCAGTGCTGTTGGGGCACGGGAAGTATGGCAGTGGGAGAAGGTGATTTGTAGGAAGGAGACAGAGATATGGATATGCTCGGTCCCCTTCCAACCTTTGTCCCATCCTGAGAGATGCTGGCTGAGGAGATAGGAAAGTATACCCTTCTGCAACACTGGTGCTGTGCAATGCCAGGCCTATCAATAATAAGATCTCTGTCCTCCAGGATTATCTGGTGGAACAGGCAGTAGATCTGGCTTGTGTGATTGAGACCTGGGTGCAAGATGGTGAAACCGTTGCCTTGCGGCAGGTGGCCCCCCAGGTTTTTCAGTCCTCCACCAGTCCTGGACTAATGGGCGGGGTGGTGGTAGCGATGCTTATCTGGGAGACTTTCTCCTTCAGGATGCTCCCTGAGACATGGATTGCTGGCATTGAATGTGTAGGCCTGGTGTGGGATGCTAAAGAGAGCTTGGCCATTTGGCTGATGTACAGTCTGCTTAATGCACTAGCCAGTATCCTGCCTGGCCAGATGGAGGCGATATCCACCTGGGCATTGGAGTATCCCAGACTATTGGTTCTGGGAGACTTCAATGTCCATGCAGAGGATGTGACCTCCTCTCAGGCTAAGGACCTGGTGTCCTCCATGGCAGCACTAGGGTTCTCGCAAGTTGTTTCAGCTCCCACACATCAAGCAGATCACACACTAGATCTTATCTTTGTCTCGGGGATTGGAGTGGACTATATTTCAATGGATGAGGTGCCATGATCAGAGCACTTTGTCCTGAAAGTGCTATCCCGGCTATCCACACCTAACCCTCCCTGTTCAGGTGGTGAGCAGATTTATGCTTGCCCTCAGAGCCAAATGGACCCAAATAGGTTCCAGGAGGCTCTGCAGGATCCAATTCCCCCTGGTGGCCCATTGGCTGAGCTGGTGGGAAACTGGCATAGCCATCTTTCTGAAGCCATCAATGTGGTCGTTCCCCAGCGCCCTCTCCGCCCCCATACCAACTTGGCTCCATGGTATTCCCTGGAGCTGAGGTGGATGAATGGGAGCTGAGATAACTAGAGAGAGTATGGCAAAAGACTTGAGATGAAGCTACAAGAACATCTTATAGATCGTTTATGAAGACCTATGAGATGGCGACGAAGTGAGCTAAGAAGGAGTTCTATGCTGCCTCCATCGCTTTTGCAAAATCGCACCCAGCTCAATTATTTAGACTGATTCAATCCTTAACATCTTTGCCTCAGGGCATGCCAAACGCTAGGGAATTGGATGTAGGCTGCCTGGCTTTTGCGGATTATTTTGCAGATAAAGTCTTGTTGCTCTACCGCAACCTCCCAGCCATAATTGATACAATAATGGAACTGGAAGCCCCTTGCCCATCTTCAGGTCCAGTTTTGGACCATTTCAGCCTGCTCTCCCAGGATGAAGTTGACAAGACCCTGGCTGCTGTGAAACTCACTACTTGCCCCCTTAATCCTTGGCTGGTTAAAGCCTGCAGTGATGGCATACAAACTCCCCTGAGGAAGATCATCAACTTGACCTTCTCAACAGGGGCATTCCTGGGGGCCTTGAAGGAGACATTGGTCTGTCCTCTCCTGAAGAAACCATATCTGGACCCTACGGTCCTAGAAAACTACCGCCCAGTTTCAATCTTGCCGTTCCTGAGCAAGGTAGTGGAGAGGGAGGTGGCCATTCAGGCTTTCTTGGAGGACACTGTTGTCCTGGATTCCTTCCAGTCCAGCTTCCACCCTGCCCATGGGACAGAGACGGTGTTGGTTGCCTTGATGGATGATCTCTGGAGGCATCTGGACTGAGGCAGTTCGGTGCTGCTGATCCTTCTTGATCTGTCAGCAGCATTCGATACGGTCAACCACAAAATGTTGGCCCACCACCTTGCCGATGCAGGGATATGGAGGCTGGCCCTACAATGACTGGTCTCCTTTCTCCAAGGTCAGGGACAGAAGGTGGTGCTTTGGGTGAACTATCCCAGTGGTACCCATTACAATATGGTGTGCCGCAGGGAGAAATTCTCTCCCCAATGTTATTCAACATCTACATGTGCCCCTTTGCCCAGATCATCTGGAGGTATGGGCTAGGGTGTCACCAATATGCAGATGACACCCAGCTCTATCTGCTGATGGATGGCCACCCAGATTCGGCCCCAGAGGAATTGGGTAGGGCATTGCAAATTGTGGCTGGTTGGTTGCAACAGAGCCAGTTGAAACTGAATCCATTGAAGATGGAGGTTATGTGTCTAGGTTACAGGGGGCTGGGATCAGAGATCAGGCTCCCATTGATGGCCACTTCAAGGGTGAAGAGCCTATGGAGGCCCAGGTTACCACCACTGCCAGATCCGCCTTTTCCCATCTGAGGTGGGTCAGACAGCTGGTCCTGTATCTCGATCCCCATGACCTGGCCACAGTAACCCATGCAATGGTCACTTCCAGGCTAGATCATTGTAACTCTCTCTACATGGGGCTGCCCTTAGCCCTTCTCCGGAAACTCAGCTGATGCAGAATGCTGCTGCCTGTATGGGCATGAATCCATCCTGTGCTGAGTGAACTGTACTGGCTATGCATTGAGTACTAGATCTGGTTCATGGCATTGGTACTTACCTTTAAAGCCCTATATGGCTAGGGGCCAACATACCTTCAGGACCGCCTCTCCCTGTATGAGCTTCATAGGTCTTTACGATCAGCAAACCAACAACTTTTGGTAGTACCTGGCCCCAGAGACGTCCATCTGGCCTTGACGAGGGCCAGGGCCTTTTCAGCCCTGGCCCCTGCCTGGTGGAATAAGCTCTCCCTGGAGATCCTGGCCCTGCGAGACCTGCTTCAGTTTTGCAGGGCCTGCAAAACAGAACTCTTTCGCCAGGCTTTCAGCTGAGGCAGTGGGCGTCACTTGTTTATTTATTTATTTATTTTATTTCATTCTATTTATATCCCGCCCTACCCCACCGAAGCGGGCTCAGGGCGGCTCACAATGTAAAACTCTAACAGTAAATCAGGTTAAATGCATTAATAATTAATACAGTAAAATACATAAAAACACATTTATCAATATACCAATGTTACCAGCCTCCCCCCCCCCCCCCCTCATTCCATCCCAGCGCTGGACCTGGACAAGAGGTCACATATGTGAGACAGCATCTGCCATCTTAGTCTTTGTAATTTTAGATTATATATATATATTTTTAAAATTGGTCTTTTACTGTTTTTACTGTTGACTGTTTTTATGATGTAACCCGCCCTGAGCCTGTTCTATGGGAAAGGCGGGTTAAAAATGGAATAAAATAAATAAAATAAAAATGTCCAATTGTTATTTTATTCCTCTAGAAAGGGATGCTGGCATGACATAGTGGTAAATTTAATTCAGAAATCACAACAAATGCTCATTAACATTGTTAGCTTCTTGCTCCTATCGTTTTAACCAATTTCCCACTAGAGCTTTAATCCTGGTTTAACTCTGTCCCCAAACTGACTTTCTACACTAAAACCATAGAATCATAGAGTCATAAAGTTGGTTTCTCTGATTCTAGTGTAGAAAGTCAGTTTGGGGATAGAGTTAAACCAGGATTAAAGCTCTAGTGTGTGGGTGGGTGTCTGTATGTATTGGTTTGTTTTGCGTGTGTGCCTCTTGTTTTTTATCTAGTTTGACCTATGTAATTGACAAGAAAGAGCAAGCCATATCTTTGGGGAAAGAGCAAATGTGCTGGGGACTCAACAAGGAGGAGAAATGAAAAGCCAAATAAAAATCTCAGGCTAAAGGAATAATTCATAACAAAAGCATTTGGTTTTGAACATGCAGGATGAGCAGGTTGGAGAACCTCAGCCTCAGCAGACAGGAGACAGCATTCCAGGCTTTAATGTAGCTTTGTTGGTCTCCATCCAGCATCCATGCATAACCAATGTGAGCATTCAGGAGTCAATAAATGTAATTGGAAAGGATAGCATACCTGACAGCATTTTTAAAGTGCAAAAATGGCACAGTCCAAGGGAATGCCTGTTGGGCTGTTTTCCCTGCCAAAGAGACAGATTCCCATTTCCCCCATTTCAAGGAAGAACAAGTTGATAACATGGAACACATCTTGTGGCTGGTCTACCTTTTTTCCTTTTCCTCACACAGGCTGCCTCCCTGGCCAGTCTCCCATGCATTTGACATGTATTCTACACACTAGGCCCAAAAGGGGAAGCCACTGCCATCTGTCTTATCTGACTACAATGCCAAATCTGTCCTAAACCAAAACTCACCTGCTTCACAGACACAATATTGCTAAAAACATTTTTCATATTTTTTTCCAAAATGTTGATTAAGGGAGAATTTTTAAAATTACTTTTGTCAGAACTGGATGGGAGTTTGAAAACACACAATCCACCACAAGTATTTATCACACAGCAAAGGTAAATGGAGCATCCTGCAGTGAAGTTACAGTTCACAAGTCCATTCCAACAGGCTAATGCCTTGGAAACCAAACCTTCTGGAAGCCACAGATGAGAATCAAGCTGGCTGTTTTTAAAGTGTGTCTGTTCCATGAATCTCACTGGTCATAAATGCAACAGGCAAATAATACCACACTTTACTGCCAAAATAGCACAGGCAAATAGCCTTTGATATAGCCAGCACAACACATTCTGGGTAAGTTTCCCCAGCATTTCCACTGCTTTTTCCCTTGGGCAGTTATTCCAAAGTACACAACATTATGCAAGGTAACAAACATCTTCTACTCAACATGCAAGTACTACTGCTAATTGACAGAAGTAGTCATGCATTTGTGGAATGTGGGTGGGGGAGGGTCTCTAATATATCTGACACACATGGAGCTAGAAGATGGGATTTTCAGGGAACCAACTGTTAATACTGACATGAGAAAAGGTTGAGTCAGGAATTGGATAGACTAGCCATTTGTTGAACAGACAATAAAACAAATGTTGGGGGGGGGAGGTGGCAGGAAAATGCAAATCTTATTGATCTATCAGAGTGATTCTAATGTCTTCTGAAGTCGTCAGCAGTATCAAAAATTTTTTGGAGTTGCTGAATTCTATCTTAGATTTTTTTTCTTCTCCTACTCCAGTGGGTCGGGATCTATCCACCACATTTCTATATTAGCTCTCCCTCTCGGCCCCTTCCTCTCTTATGTAAATCCTTCAACTTTTATCTTGTCTCTTCCTTTTTATTTTATGTTTTGTTTATAAAGCAGAATCTTCTTCCAGCGCTCCATATGTTTGAATCTTCAGGCTCTGAAAACTAGAACCCAGATGAAAAATCTAGTTTAATCCAAATCTGGAATACATTTTTGTAAGATTATGCCTAGCCAGGGCGGATTAACCATTAAGCAGACTAAGCATATGTTTAGGGCACCAGGGCCAAGGGGGCACCACAAAGTTGGAAAAAGAGTGAAAAGAGAAAAAAAAAAAAGAATGAAGATTTGTAAAAAAAAGTAATAATGATAAAACTAGTGCTAATTGATCATGGTGCACCCTAGGGTTATCTTCTATTTTTTGTTGGCGGGGTGCAGTGTTATAGGCTATGTTTAAAAGTAAAATGCATGTGTTTAAAAGTAAAATGATGGAGCCAAATTCAGTTGTCATGACAGTCATTTCAATGACCTTCTCTGCCCCTTTTTAATTTCAGCCTCATGTTAACGTCAAAAATGAAGTGTGTTCAGTTGAGTGGTGCGCAAAAGAGAAAATGTGCAAAAGAGAATGAGCAAAAGAATCTGTCTGTTGTAGCCAAGACAGCAAAGCTGACAGATTTCTTCTTACAAACTGCAGACAAAGATGATCCAGATCAAAACCAGTGTCAGTCTTCAGAGGCAGGAAGTGAATCAAATCTATCTCCTTCATCAGAAACGGGCAGTGTTGGTGCAAGGCCAGATTTTCATGATGACATTGTACATGATGAAGTGCCGCAACCTGGACCCACTTCCACGACAAGATGTGTAAATGCTTTTGAACTGTCCAAGGAGTTTAGAGAACTGACCAAGGATGAAATGAACAAAGCTAAGGACCCAGGGTTGTGGGATGAATTTTATGGTGATGATGAGACTTATTGGGTTGCTTGTGGACCCAGTGAATGTCAGCATCACAATGGGCCATTTGACAAATCATGTATCAATTTCATCAGTGAGAAGCCAAAGAGATAACTGTTCACAGAAGATATTTTTTGGAATAAAAGCCAATGGTGAACCCTACAAGTGAGAATGGCTGTTGTACTTTCCTTCAAAAGGATCAGTTTACTGTTTTGTTTGTAAACTATTTGTGCCCAAAGGGTCAACGCATTTTGCTAGAAATGAGGAATTCAGTGACTGGTGAAACGCTGCTGTAATTGACAACCATGAAAAAAGTACAATTCACTGAGATGCCATGTTGACATATTTAACTTGGAAACAAGGCTTAGGCTTGACACAGCCACTGGAAAAATAAATTGAAGAGGAGTACAATCACTGGGAGAATATGCTTTGGCGTGTTGTAGCAGTCATTTGCACACTGTCTGAACAAGGATTGGCATTCCGAGGAAAAGTGGAAAAATTTGGGTCTCTCAATAATGGGAATTATTTGGCACTACTCGAATTGATAAGTCGTTTGGCCCATTCTTGGCCGCTTACATATCATGGTATGGCAATGCTGGAAAAGGCAACCCTTCGTACCTGTCCAAAACGATATGTAAGGAACTTATTGAGTTAATAGCAAAGAAAATGCACTCCATCATCATTGACGAAATTAATGTTTCTGGGTACTTCAGTCTGTCTGCGAACTCAACGCCTGATCTTTTGTATGTTGACCAACTGAGCATGGTGCTCAGATACTTGCAAGATGGACAGCCAGTTGAATGGTTTATCACATTTTTGGAATTACAAAACCATACTGGTGAAGCTATGGCACAGCAGGTGTTGAAGTACATATGTGATGATTGTAAATTGGATTTTGCTAAATGCAGAGGGCAGTCATACAACAATGCTGCCAACATGTCTGGACGTTACAATGGCATGCAGCAAAAACTTTTGGATGCAAATCAGTTTGCTATTTAGTTCATTTACTAAATTTAGTTGGACGAAGTGCTGTGGATTGCTGTCAAGTTGCAGTAGATTTATTTTTCACTGTATAACTGCTCTATACATTCTTTTCAGCCTCAACTGCTTGGTGGAGAATTCTCAAAGATTGCATTGGAAATGAAAAAGTGTTGAAATCACCTTCAGACACCAGATGGGAAGCACATGCTGTGGCAACTGCAGCAATTATCAACTCTTCAAGATTCTGGAAGCTTTGGAAGATTATCAGATGACCAGTTGCAAAAAGGTGACACTAGAAGGGAGGCAAAGAATATTGTAAACAAGATGCAAGAACTGGAATTTGTGTTCATGCCAAATTTTTGGAATGAAACTTTAGAAAAGTCAACTTCTTCAAAGCGAAAATGTGATCTTGCAAACGTGCAGATTTGTATTCATAATTGGCAGACCAGTTGCACTCATCAAGAGATGAGTTTGAGAGATTTGAATCACTTGCAAAGGACATGCTCCCTGATGTAGAATACAAAGCAACTCAAACGCATAAGCGTATAAGAAAGATAATGCCCAATGATGAAAATGCACCAGAGGTCATTCTCAGTGCCAGAGACAAATTCCTTATCTCCACTTTTTATGTAATTGTTGAAAAGTTAGAAATGGAAATGAGGAGGAGACAAAAGGTGTACACTGAAATAGCAGACAGATTCTCTCGTCTGACAGATGTTCCTAATGCCACCCAACAAGGTGCTAATTCCACATTATCAGAAAGTAAAAGGTACTCAAAGACTTGTCAGACACTCATTGATGCTTATCCAGATGACATGAACAACACATTGTTTACAGAGCTTCAGCAGTTCCATTCATATGTTCTTCATAAGTTTAAAACAACCAAGAAAACATCTTTCACTCACATGGAACTTTACAACACAATTACAGAAAACAAACTAGAGAGTGCCTTTCCAAATGTTGAAATTGCCTTAAGAATATTTTAACATTAATGGTCACCAACTGCACAACAGAGAGGTCTTTCTCACAACTGAAACGTGTAAAAAACCCAAATAGATCAGTTATGCTTCAAGAAACACTCAACTCACTGTGTATATTAACAATTGAAGCAGACATTCTGAGAAGTATTTATTTCAAGGATGTTATCAGTGATTTTGTGAAAATGAAATGTAGAAAAATGCCTTTCAGGTCATGAATATTGGAACTTTGAAACATTTAACTTGTGAAATATTAAAATAGATGTTGTATTGCATTTTTGTAGAACTTTATGTAGCCCAAGCTTGGCTTAGTTTGTACAGTATATTGTGTTATCATATGAATAATTTTTTGTATTGCTACAACCTGCATTGTATATCTGGTCAGACAGGTTAACAACTAAAATGGACTGGGTCAGTGTGGAAAGGAGGGGGGCACCAAGATTGAACATATGAACATATGAAGCTGCCTTATACTGAATCAGACCCTTGGTCCATCAAAGTCACTATTGTCTTCTCAGACAGGCAGCGGCTCTCCAGGGTCTCAAGCTGAGGTTTTTCACACCTATTTGCCTGGATCCTTTTTAGTTGGAGATGCCGGGGATTGAACCTGGGACTTTCTGCTTACTAAGCAGATGCTCTACCACTGAGCCACCACCCTCCCCCACCACTTAGGGCACCACTTGGTGCTTAGGGCACCAGTGAGCCTTAATCCGCCCCTGACACATTCTGAAAAGCATCTGTAGGCTATTGAAATCTGGACCAAATGCTATCAATGTAAGGGACTGTTGACATGTTGCTTTGTGAAAAGTAATGGTCATATTGGTAATTGGGGGTTCATTAAGATGACCATCATTCATACGCCTGCCCAACTCTGTTTTAAAGCAGTACACATAAAATTTGTTTTCCCCCCTTGGTTTTCCAACCTGATACACTTTCTTACTTGCTGTCAAATGATTATACACAGCCATCTCTCTCAGTCACTTTTTATTAATATCAGCACTTTTTATTTTTGTCAGTCTTAATCTATTTTCTAAAATGGTGATGAAGATAATATTATTGAGTAAGCAGCCATACTTTATCACAAGCCATCAAAATCAAAGCCTTTGAAATTATTCTTTTCTGAGTTTGGGATCACTAATAACACTTTTGATGGGAGCTCCAGGACAATGGTTGATTTCTTTTTCAATAACTAAAAATGTTAACATTCTGTTTGCTCTTCTCACCCTTTTTCAAAATTGTTTAGGAAATCCTCAGGTTGCTAGTGAGAAAAACAGAATACCAGCTATATTGCGCCATTGTGAAAATTAATTCCAGAACTTACGAGTTCAAATAGATTTCAAAACAAATCTCCACAGTCACTAGCATAAAATTAAACATTTCACTGAGTTTTAAAGGACTAGGATGCAATGCAAGTGGATGTAGTACTTACGGAGATATTATTGCCCTGCGGGCAACAGCAAGGATTGTATTTCCTCACTTGATAGTTACTTTTCCCAACTTAGTGGTGATCAAAGAGGAAAAGGCCACACATATACAGATGCAATGCTCAGACAAACATCAAATATATGGGCAGCACATATATGAAGCGGGATTATGTAAAGGAATATAAACTAATATGTATGTGTGTGTGTGTGTGTGTGTGTATACATGCACACATGTATATAGTTTCAAATAAGCTTTATTAAGAGTAACATAAGAGTACAATATTATATCATTCAAGAATAATAAAGAGAAATCACACAATGCAAAATTGTAGGTGACAGTAACAGGGTTAACACAAGTACACAAAGCCACTAACCTTGTTATATAGTATAATTGTACTTGTTATCAACAAGAAGTGAGATATTGGTGGGGAATTTTAAAAAATAAGGTTTATTGTGGAAGAGAAAATAGGGGGGAAGAAGAAGGAAGAGTGAAGAGAAGAAAAAGGAAAAGAAAGAGAGAAGGGGAGAAGAAAAGAAGATAAGAAATTAAAGAAGGGTAAGTAGAGAGAGGTATTCTTCGACTTAAAAAGAAGAGGGGTTAATGGAGGTGCTGAATTTCCATGCTAAATATGGCAACCAAATGTGTGTGAATAATGAAGAAGAAAAGTCTGGATTTGATTATTTTCTTTTTTTAAAAGTAATTTTTTCCAAGAGGAAATATTCCCAAAGCTTATGGGACCACATTCTGATAGAAGGAGGTTCTGAAGATTTCCATTTAGAGGCGATTGCACACTTTGCAGCCGTAAGAATAAAAGAGATAAGTATGAGGCTTGGATATGCTCTCATCTTCCCAAATGCCCATTTGCGCCAGACTTTATATTCTGCATGTAAAAAAGGATTGAAATGTTGTTTAAAGATTTTTTTATCGCTGTGCCAGATAGATTCCCTGAAATAGAAGATCCGTATCTTCAATTTGTTTCCATTCGGTGAGATATGAAGTTCTATAGTGCTTGATTAGATTTGTTAGTATAATCGCTTCATAATATAGGCTAATATCAGGTGCTGCCAATCCACCTTTTTTAGTGGGGAGGCGCAGTTTAGGAAAGCTCACTCTAGGCTTTTTATATAACCAGATGAAACTGAGGATCAATTTCCGTCACTTATTAAGAAGCAATTTCAGTATGTCAATAGGGAGCACTCTGAATAAAAAGATGATCTTAGGAAGCAGAATCATTTTTTCTAAATTTACATGTTCTATGAAATAAAGCAATTTAGAGGAACAGTGGGAGGTTTGTTCCCTAATAATTTTGTTGATTTCCAAATGATTGAACTTCAAGAGGTTATCCAAATTTAGAGGGACCTGCACTCTGAAATATCTCTATTTAGAGGAAACCCATTTATAAGGATACAAAGCTTTGATATACCTTTGCGTTTCTGAGAAAAGCCCTATAGGATGTAAAAGCATTTTGTCTGAGTTGATCTTGAGGCCTGCTATCTTGCTAAAAGAGTTGATGTGTTGGTGGATACACTGCAGAGAGGTCAAAGGATGTGAAATAAAATCATGTTGTCTGCAAATAAATTAATTGTAATTTTCTGATTTCCCACAGAAATACCATTGACGAGAGGATCACTTCGTAATTTAGCAGCCAGAGGTTCAATTACGAGGGCAAATATTAAAGGAGATAAAGGACACCTTGGCAGGTGCCTCTGGATATAGAAAATATTGAAGATTGCATACCATTGATTTGCAACAGAGCTTGTGGTGTGGCATAAAGTGCAGCTATTGTGCATTGGAATTTAGTCCCAACATTCATCATTTTCAAGAGTACTTGCAAGAAAGCAGGCTCGACTGTGTCAAAAGCTTTTCTATATATAAGGCTAAAAGACATGCATTCGCGATTCAATGATGTTTGCAATAAAATAAAGTGCTAACAAGTTTTCTGACACTATCTGTCATATCTCTCCTAGATATGAAACCAGTTTGCTCAATTGAAGTATATTCCCCTATGATTTTATTGAGACGTTGGGTTAAGATGTTTGTGTATAATTTATAATCTTGGTTCATCAGGGAGATGGGATGATATGACTTAAGATCAGAAAGATCTCGCTCTGGTTTAAGAAGTAAGATGATCTTGGCTAAGGACTAAGATGCGGGGAGAGAGCCTGATTCTAAAACATGATTAAAAATTTCAAGCAAGTATGGCGAGACAATAGAGTTCATAGATTTGTAATACTCTGCAGAGAGGCCATCTAGCCCTGGGGACTTATTACACTTAGCAGACTTAATGACGGCCTATAATTCCATTTCATCAATTGGTTGATCAAGGAAGTCCCTGTGCGAATCAGAAAGAGATTTCATTACTGGGGAGGATTGAAGGAAAGATTTGATTGAATTTGTTGATGGGTTCGATGACTGATAAAGGGTTGAATAAAAAGAGTGGAAAGCTTGGGTGATCAATTTAGAGGAGGTAAGTAAAGTGCCAGATGCATCACAAATGTGGGAGATATTAAAATTTGCGGTGCGTTATTTACTTTCCAGGCAAGTAGCCTCAAGGATTGTGGGCTCCGATACCAGTATGACTGCTTTGTAAACAATAGGTTTTTCCTTATTTTAGAAACCTCTAATGCTTTGAGTTTATTCCTTTCCACAAGCAACTTCTTATAAGTCTTCTTATTGCAAGTTCTCGTGTGCTCTAACTCCAGCAGTTTAATATTGCCTCAGTTTCATTTCGTAATGCATCTAATTTCTTTTTGTGTGCTACGGCAAGGGAAATAATGTGACCTCAAATAAAGGCTTTGTAGGCGTCCGACACTATGTGCAGTTGGACTTCATTGTTTAGGTTATCATGAAAAAATTCATGCGTAAGCTCTGATAAGTTCTTTAACAAATTACTGTCATTAAGAAGAAGAAGGTCAAGACGCCAAGAAAAACTTTTTTCTACTGCGGCTACCTCTCAAAATGAACAAGAGACCCCTGCATGATCTGAGATCTGCATGGGTTCAATCTCAGTGGACCTCAAATTATTAGCAAGGCTTTTTGAAATAAGGATATAATCAATTATAGAATATGTTTGAAATTGGCTTGAAAAATAGTATGATCAAATTCATTAGGATGTTGGCATCTCCAGGCATCTAATAAATCATGATCTACTAAAATCTTATAGAGGCTAGATAATTTAATAGAAGAGTTAGCTGCATGATGCCTAGTAGGGTGTGCAGGTTTTTTACCAAGACACAAGTCCACTAAGTAATTGAGGACAGCACCTAAAATAAGGGGTCCCTCTTGGAATTTCTTTAAATCGCAGAATAACTCCTGAATGAAATGTAACTGCCCTGAATTTGGGGTGTATGCATTGGCTAGGGTAACCTCCAATCCATTTAAAGAATCTTTAAGAAAAAGGTACCTACCATGATCGTCACTTTTAATTGCCTGACACGTGAATCGGGTGATTTTGGAGAATAATATTGCTACCCCTCTAGCATGGGAGATACCCGGGGAATCGAAACACAAGGGAAACCAATGCAAACGAAAGATTGAATTGTCCTTATTTTTAAGATGAATTTCCTGTAAGAAAGCAACATTCGCATTTTGTTTTTTTAAGTATGTACAAATTCATTTTGCTTTGATCGGGCTATTAACCTTATTGCAATTTCGAGATATAAAATGGAGGTCAGTCATTACAAATAATAACCATAGGATTTAAGAACAATTTAGCAGAATTAAGGAAGAATCCTATAGGTGAATCACGATGCCTCCTAGGGAGTCAAAGAGTCAGGAAAAAGACACAGTTTAAGTAGTACAGATGCCCAGATTGTCAGATAGAAATGGGAGAAGAAGGGGAGAGTAATAGGAGAAAATGGGTAATACAAACAGAAAAAACCATCTTAACGGTAAAGGGGAAAAGAAAGGTCTCACTTCTCAAAGGCAAGAATAAGAGAAACAGTGGAACCATGAAAAAACTTTGGAACAGCCTCAAAGTAAATAAGCACGACCACCTTAAAAGCTTCTGATCCCAGAAATGTGAAGTCTGTCACTACTTCCATGTCTTCCCCTTCTATTTGCCAAGGTGTGATGGGGCCGGATGCCATGATCTTAGTTTTTTTGATGTTGAGTTTCAAGCCTACTTTTGTGCTCTCTTCTTTCACCCTCAGCAAGAGGTTCTTTAGGTCCTCCTCATTTTCTGCCATTAGAGTAGTATCGTCTGCATATCTGAGGTTGTTGTTTTCCCTGGCAATCTTAATTCCGGTTTGTGCTTCATCCAGGCCGGCATTCTGCATGATGTACTCTGCATATAAATTAAATAAGCAGGGTGACAATATACATCCCTGTCAAACCCCCTCTCCTATTCTAAACCAATCAGTTGCGCCATATCCCATTCTGACAGTTGCTTCTTGACCCCATATAGATTTCTCAGGAGACATATGAGGTGGGCTGGTACTCCCATCTCTTTAAGGACTTGCCACAGTTTGTTGTGATCCACACAAAGGCTTTAGTGTAGTCAATGAAACAGAAATAGATGTCTTTCTGATATTCCCATGCTGTCTCCATAATCCCGCGAATGTTGGCAATTTGATCTCTAGTTCCTCTACCTCTCCGAACCCCATCTTGAACTTCTGGAAGTTCCTGATCTACAGACTACTGAAGCCTAGCTTGTAGGATTTTTAACATGACCTTGCTGGCATGTGAAATGAGTGCGATGGTACGACAGTTTGAACATTTCTTGGCATTGCCCTTCTTTAGGATTAGAATATAAACTGACCTTTTCCAATCCTGTGGCCACTGTTGCGTTTTCCAAATTTGCTGACGTAATGTGTGCAACACTTTAACAGCATTGTCTTTTAGGACTTTGAGTAGTTTAACTGGGATACCGTCATCTCCGCTTGCTTTGTTGTTAGTAATGCTTTCTAAGACCATTTGACTTCACACCCCAGAATGTCTGGCTTGAGGTCAGCGATTTCACCGTCATAGTTGTCAAGGACATAGAAATCCTTCTTGTATAATTCTTCGGTGTATTTTTGCCACCTCTTCCTGATCTCTTCTGCTTCTGTTAGGTCCCTGTCATTTTTTTCCTTTATCATGGCCATCTTTGCACGAAATGTTCCCTTGATTTCTCCAATTTTCTTTAAGAAATCTCTTGTCCTTCCCATTCTATAATTTTCCTCTACTGCTTTGCATTTTTCCTTCAGGAAGACCTCCTTATCTCTCTTTGCTGTTCTCTGGAAATCTGCATTCAGTTGGGTGAATTTTTCCTTTTCACCTTTGCCTTTCACTTTCCTTCTCTCTTCAGCTATTTGTAAAGCCTCATCGGACAGCCACTTTGCTTTCTTGCATCTCTTTTTCTTTGGGATGCTGCTGATTGCTGCCTTCTGTACAATGTCACGAACCTCTGTCCATAGTTCTTCTGGCACTCTACCAACTCTAGTTCCTTAAACGTATTCTTCACCTCCACTGTATATTCATAAGAGTTATGATCAAGGACAGACCTGAATGGCCTAATGGTTTCCCCAGTTTTCTTCAGTTTAAGCCTGAATTTTGCGATGAGTAGCTCATGATCTGAGCTGCAGTCAGCTCCAGGCCTTGTTTTTGCTGACTGTAAGGACTTCTCCATCTTTGACTACAGAGTATATAATCAATCTGATTTCTGTGTTTCCCATCAGGTGATGTCCATGTGTAGAGTCGCCTTTTAGGTTGTTGGAAGAGGGTGTTCGCTATGACCAATTTGTTCTCTTGACAAAACTCTTATTAGCCTTTCCCAGGCTTCATTTTGTTCTCCAAGGCCAAACTTGTCAGTTGTTTTGGTTACCTTTTGACTTCCTATTTTGGCATTCCAGTCCCCTATGATGAGGAGGAGATCTTTTTTTGGTGTTAATTCTAGAAGGTGTTGTAGATCTTCATAGAAATGGTCCACTTCAGCCTCTTCTGCATCAGTGGTTGGGGCATAGACTTGGATTACTGTGATATTGAATGGTTTGCCTTGGATATGGACTGAGACCATTCTGTCATTTTTGAGAATGTATCCCATTACTGCCTTCCTCACTCTCTTGTTAACTATAAAGGCCACACCATTTCTTCTATGGGACTCTTGCCCACAGTAATAGATGTAGTGATCCTCTGAGTTAAATTCACCCATTCCTGTCTATTTTAGTTTACTGATTCCCAAGATGTCAATGTTCAGTCTTGCCATCTCTTGTTTGACCACATCCAGTTTACCTTGATTCATAGATCTTACATTCCACATTCCAATACAGTATTGTTCTTTGCAGCATCAAACTGTTCTTTCACCATCAAACACATCCACAGCTGAGCGTCCTTTCGGCTTTGGCCCAGCCGCTTAATTCTTTCTGTGGTTACTTGTACTGGCCCTCTGCTCTTCCCAAGTAACATATTGGGCACCTTCTGACCTGAGGGGCTCATCTTCCAGTGCCATATCTTTTAGCCTTTTGTTACTATCCATGGTAAGGATACTGGAGGATACTGGAGTGGTTTGCCATTTCCTTTGCCAGTGGAACACATTTTGTCTGGGATCTCAACTGTGGCCTGTTCATCTTGGGTGGCCCTACATGGCATAGCCCACAGCCTAACTGAACCGCACAAGCCCTCTTGCCACGTCAAGGCAGCAATCCATGAGAGAGATTTTCCATACTGCAAACCAGTAAGTCAAATTCATTCTGTTTCTCTTTTTTTTTGGGGGGGGGGAGGGGGTGATATTTTTTGTATTTTGTTTGCATGTTTTCACCTGGAAGGCATGGCAACATATTGTGTCTGACTCCTGCTGGGGACCTGGAGGATATTCAGAGAGGTGGCTGAATAAAGCCTGCCCCCGTCCTCCCAACTACTGTAAATTTCAAGGTCTCCCATCCAAGTACTTGCCACAGTCAACTCTGCTTAGCTTCCAAGATCTGACGAGATTGAGCTTGCCTCGACTTTCCAGGTCAGGGCCAAATTCATTCTATCGCTCTGCAGTCTCCTTACTTCCTTCAGCAATCTTTCAGTTCTTTGTCACCCAAAGGCCCCACTGCCACCATGGCTGATTGGCATTCTTTAGCCAATGCTCCTTCTGGATGAATTCCAGCCAGGGGTTATAATAATAATAATAATAATAATAAATTTTATTTGTACCCCGCCCTCCCCTGCCGAAGCAGGCTCAGGGTTGCACATTAATTGGCAGAAACAGAGTTATAACATCTTTTCTTCCTCCTCGGACAAAGTTTGATCTTAAACAGGGCAGAATTTATATCCAGTCTGAATGATACTCAACTTTCTTTCTGTCATAAGTCATTTTTCAGAACAATTGATTTTTAAAAATCTTTTATTGGTTACACTGCCTTAAAATCTTATCATTTCATCACTAAATGTCAATAGCTGTAACAATACATTTCTGTTTCTCTCTCCTTTTCACAATACATATTTTTGAAGTTCTTAAGTTACCATTTTGTTGTTGCTCATTAGCTTTAATGAACTATGAATATAAAAGAGAATATTCAAAAAGTTTCTCCCTTTGACTACAAGCTTAAATCTGGCACATTTTCCTAATGTGACAAACAGTGTTAACATTACAAAACTACCACCACAGGACCCATTCTTCTTAATACATTATTGATCACTTGTCTGGTTTTTAAAAAACAAATTTACAAAAACTACTACCTAAAAAATGTACTCAGACTAACAAAGTCACATTAGTAACAATCCATTGAAGTTTTATTAAAATATATTAGTTAGACTTAATATCACACATGATTTTTTAAGGTAGATGTCTGATATGATTTACGTGCGTAAAAAGGTACTATGAGCAGCATCAGATAAATCTACTGATCTGGAAGTCAGAATTAGATGCCAGAATAGAAGGGATGTTCTCAAATGATCTTGGTTATTGCAAACAGCAGTAGAACTCAAATTGTGGGTTTATAAATTGTAACCAGCATCTTCAGTTAGTTCCAGGTGTAAAAATGGACCCAACGAGAGGAGGAGGAGGAAAAGGAGAAGGATCACAGTCAGATATTTGACTGGTAGATGCTGTTCTGCAGTTTGTTATCTAGGGAAGTTCTTGAGAACTGCAGATGTATCTTTACAAGACTCTTGCTGTTCTAAGCAACACCGTCTTTGGAAGCTAAGCTGGTGTTATTTTCTCAGTGCCCAGATTGTGTTTCGTGATACTGCTCCAAGGACTCCACAATCTTAACTGTCACAGGTCAGCCAGATGGAAGAGTTGGGCCCGCACTGGTAGAATACCTCCTGAGCTGCTGGGTCAAGAAGCAGACTCAGCAAGAGAAACATCAGGAAGTGAGAACTCTTTCCAGCTGCAGCCAGGCTGCTAATTCTGGCAGGAGAAGAAAGAAATGACACAGAGATCAGAGCATCAGCTGCCACTGGTTTCTCCTGAACCAGCAGAGTGCAAAAGAAGGAGAGAGCACTTGACAGCTTTAGAGACATGAAGAAGTGCCTGTCTGATCACCCAACAGCAATCGGTGCTAATTCCTGGAGCAGAATCTTTGCAGGCACAGGAAGTGCCGGATTTAGGACAAATGAGGCCCTGTGCTAGTTATGAGACCCCTTACTTGGGCCCTGAAGGAGGTAGGCCCAGCATGCTTACACAGGCAGTCCGGCATACATGCTCAGAAAAGTTGGTAGTTAAAATATTACGTTACCAGGAAGATTATCACCTTCCCTGCATTACTGTGGGTGAATCAGTACTGAAGACAGTCCAGCAGTTCAGCTACCTGGGGTGCATCATCTCCTCAGATGCCAAGATCGACAAGGAGATTGACAACAGGCTGGCAAAGGCAAACCGTGCATTTGGCCGACTGCACAAAAGAGTGTGGAGCAACAAGCAAATGAAAAAAGGCACAAAGATCAATGTTTACAAAGCGGTTGTGATGACAACCCTCATCTACGGATCCGAATCGTGGGTTTTATACCGTCATCACCTGCGACTCCTTGAGTGCTTTCATCAGCGCTGCCTTTGCACCATCCTCAACATCCACTGGAGTGACTTTGTGACCAACACTGAAGTCCTCAAGAGGGCGGAGGTTACAAGCATCGAAGCACTGCTGTTGAAAACGCAGCTGCGCTGGGCAGGGCATATTTCTAGGATGGAAAACCACCGCCTTCCCAAGATTGCTCTGTATGGCGAACTTTCCACCGGCCATCGAAATAGAGGGGCACAAAGAAGAGGTACAAGGACTCCTTGAAGAAATCCCTTGGCACCTGTCGCATCAACCATCACCAGTGGTCTGACCTAGCCTCAGATCGCAAAGCATGGAGGCACACCATCCATCGGGCTGTCTCTTCCTTTGAGAACGCACGCATAGCTGGTCTTGAGGACAAAAGGAGATTGAGGAAGAATTGCACTACTACAGCACCAACCCCAAATCAGACTTTTCCCTGCAGCCACTGTGGCCGGATCTGCCTGTCCCGCATTGGTCTTGTCAGCCACCAGCGAGCCTGCAGCAGACGTGGACTACTGCACCCTTCTTAAATCTTCGTTCGCGAAGTCAAGCCGAGAGAGACCTGATCAATCATTATTTTCCAAAAGTTTTAGGCAAATTTTTGAATTATCAGAGCTCAGCCTCATGGAATGTTTTTTGGGAGTTTTATGGCTAAATTCAGGTCTAGACTGTATGGGCTATAGGTCAGATATGTACATTACAACAAACTTGAAAGCTATTATATATTAACCAAAGCCCCAACCCAGGTCACATGATGAAATAGTCAAACTTGATGAAAGAGAACAGACAGGACAGTCATTATAGTCAACATCATGTAATTAAATATAAACATTATGTAACATTTTAACCTTTGAAGATTGACAAAAATTTTAATCTTAAATGTCATTGAAAATAACGATCTTAAATCATACAGTGATGACTGATGGAGAGGTTTATTGTTTACACAAAACAGTCAGATAATCAAATTGCCATGTTTTCATATTACCCTGTTAAGGCTATTTACACATTTACGGTAGGTAATTTAATGTCAAAACATCTTCCTTCAAGCTTTCCTGACTGCAAATTCATCAATGATATCATCAAAATCAATGTTGCAGTTTAACATTCTCTATACAGAGAATAGTCAGACCAGACAGCCGCTCTTGTGACATGGTTGAACGAAGGTCACTTTTGATACTTTTCAGCCTGGAAAATGATCTCTCTCCAGAACAGTTAGTTACCATCAAACACAGGAACAATCTGAAAATTGCTTCCACATTTGGAAAAGCAGCCTGGATTTTTTCCTGTTTTATTATCTGGTACATGTCTTGGTGGCTGAAACTTTCTTTTTGTGCATGAGCCTGTTTGACATACAAGTGGAAAGGCAAGAGTTCATCAACAAGATTGAGATCAACATCCTTCAGATATTCTTGTTCTAGTCTCTTGACACCATGGAGAATTTGTTCCCTCGTTGCTTGCAGATCAGTTAAAAATGAAAAATTGTCAGCAACACTCCTGTACACAGTGGCTCTTCTCTCCAAATCTGAGTGAAGAACATCGATTACAGAGATAAATGAATGTATCCTAAACTTATCTCTTGGAGGAATTTCATCCAAGGCTTCAGTTGCACTGCCATCATTGTGTTGTCGTTTTCGCACTCTATGCCTTCTTTGGAGAGTTTTGTACTCTACATCAGGTAGAGTAGTTTTTGCTTGCTCCTCAATTTCATCAAAATTTTCCCGTGTGCTGGAAACAAGTTGCAGAAGTGAACTGTATAGGTCTGCACATGTGGTCAATGAAATCTGTGCACTTTGAAGGGCATTACTTACTTTGTGAAACTGCTCAAGCAAACCTATCCATAGACGAAGCATGAAAACAAATTCAAATTCTTCCATTTTCTGCAAAAGATTTTGAGATTGTCGTCTAGTATCACCCTTTTCAGTGTCATCATCATGGATGTGACTGAGTGCTTCAACAATGTCTGCATAACTTTCACTGATGGCTGTCGTAGCTCTGGAATGGGCCTCCCATCTTGTGTCGGATAAATGTTGCAAAACTTCTGACTCTGGTGGCAAGAGGTTTTTCAGCACTGCCCACTTCTTGTAGAGGCAGAGAAAAAGCAATGAAGTTCATTTACCACAGCAAAGAAATTCACTGCATCCAGGCAAGAGTCAACTGCAGCTCTTCCAATCAGATTTAGGGAATGTCCAGCACAGGGAATAAATTTTGCAAACATATTCTTTTCTAGAATTTTCTGTTGAACACCATTATACTTTCCAGCCATGTTAGCTGCATTGTCATATGATTGACCCCTGCATTTACTGAAATAAATTTCAAGATCTTCAAAGAAGTTCAGTATCAGTTCCACCATTCCTTGCCCCGTGTGATTCTTCAGTTCAATAAATGCCAAAAATCGTTCAACTGGTATTCCATCAAGGGGAGAAACATATCTAACAATTACAGTGAGTTGATCAGCATTGGAAACATCAGGTGTTGAATCAATTGATACACTAAAATACCCTGCTTCTTTGATATCTTTCACTATTTTTTCAAGAACTTTTTTAGCCGTTAGCTGGGTAACTTCTTCAGATATGGTCTTGGATAGGTATGATGGATGGCCAGTTCCTTTATTTCCATACTGGTTTATGAGGGCACGTAAGAAGGGATCAAGTTTGGCAATCAATTCCAGCAAACCAAGAAAGTTTCCATTTTTTTGGAGAGTCGATGGTTTCATCATCTCCTCTAAAATTCTGCCAACAGACAAATCACTGCCATCACTCGTTGAAGTACATGCCTCCAGTATTCCTGTTCTGCTTTGATTTGCTCATCAAGCTTTGTTGTAAGCATCTGACTGCGTTTTCTTGTTAAGTAGGTCAACATAGAGTCCATATGACTTCTTGAATTTTCATGGGTCTTAATAATTTGAGGATGAGACCAGTTATCAAATCCTGAAGAAGCTAGAGCTGTAGTTGAAAAAACATTCTTGGAGAATTTTGAGAAAAGTTTGCACACAAAACAGTAGACTTTTCCTTTTGTTGGAGAATATACTAGCCATTCCTAAGGGTAGGTTTCTCCATTTATTTTGGTGGAGAAGAATAAACTTCTTGAACAAGAATGAGTTTGGTTTTTGTAGGTTCTCTTTGAAGTTGTGAAAGGTCCATCCCAGTGTTGACATTCCAAAGGGCCTTTCTCTATCCAGTATGAAATTTCTTCATCGCTCAATGTGAACATATGAAGCTGCCTTATACTGAATCAGACCCTCGGTCCATCAAAGCCAGTATTGTCTTCTCAGACTGGCAGCGGCTCTCCAGGGTCTCAAGCTGAGGTTTTTCACGCCTATTGCCTGGACCCTTTTTAGTTGGAGATGCCGGGGATTGAACCTGGGACCTTCTGCTTCCCAAGCAGATGCTCTACCACTGAGCCACCGTCCCTCCCCATAAACCTACATCATTCTTGACAACGAAATCAGTAGAAGAGCAAACACTCGCTTCTGTACATTTGGTGAGGAAACTAAAGCTACTGTGTCTGTGGATCTACTGGTACTTGGAGTTACTGACAAATGTTCTTGGGTGGCACAGGTACTTGGATTTACAGACGAAGGTTCTGGGGTGCCACTGGTACTGCAACTAAAATATGTTCCTGGGTGCCAAGTAATGCATCTGAATCTTCTGCATCTGCAGTTGAACTTGTTTGTTTCGGGTATGCAAAGCCAAATGATGTGATTGGCTTTAAATGTTTGACTATACCTTTTTGTTCTTTTTGACGTTTTCTTTTACTTGCACCACTTTCATATCGTCTACTCATTGTTAGGATTAAAAAGCTGGAGCAGTAATATCAATTGTCTGGGTTCGATTCTGGAAAGAGAGAGAGTTGGTGTTTAACGCCTCATCAGCACCTAAGCGAATAATATCAAGGCAAACTTTGGTATGGAAGCTCTAAAGTATGGAAAGTTCTAAAGTGTGTAATAATAAAGCGAACTAAAATTAACCCATAAATAAATATAATTATATATGAATGTGTGTGTAAATATACACACTCAATATATGTAAGTGCAACGCTCGCGTCTTTGTTTTCTGATATTGTTGGAATTCATAGCTCATCTAAGCGGAGGTCCTGTTCAATTCACGTCATGTAAATAGCATGTTTTCACCCACTGATAGAATGTACCGTACGCACAACTTTCCAACACACATACATAACTCATTGTTCACTATTGTAATTGGGGTGATCTACTTGAATTTTTCAGATATAACAAATTTGTGTAGACCACAGGCAAATCCATTTGCATATACAAACACTGCGTGGACATGCACACACACATACAGAACACACAAACACAAATAGAGAGAGGGAGTGAAAGGAAGATAGAGGAGAGAGGCGCACACACACACCTGTTCAAGAAAACCACTCAAAAACTGTTGCTGTCTATGGCACATAACTGGAAGCGTTCACATGCACACGAGCTCACAGGCACACATACTCTCCCTTACCCTTTGTATCCCCCTAACACCAAATGATATCGCCGCTCGCACTCAGCAACAGGAAAAATCACACATGGCAGACTGCATTTATGAATTGATTGCTGCTGGCTGCTAAACTTGAGATTTTCACCAATACAACAATATTTTTAATATGTTATATTGTGTACAATGTTATGCTGAATCGTTCAATGTCTTTTCTGATATTGAATGACAAGCTTTTCTTGCTAAAAACTGCAATTGTTTTCACCATTTGCTATCAAGTTACACGTATGGAGCAGCTTTTAAATTCGTTATATCTGAAAAGTTTAAGTAGATCCACCTGATTTTAGGTTAGTAATATGTGGAAAAGCTTATGCTGAATAGATAGAGATATATTTTAATGCATTTCAGCAGGATTTTGAAAAAAAATTGGAAGGAAGATGGGGCCCCCCTGTCCAACGGGGCCCTGTGCTTAAGCACACCTAAGCACAATGGTAGATTTGGCACTGGGCGCAGAATGACAAGCTGATAGGGAAGTAAAGGATTTGCACCTGGAGGACAATGAACTCAGCAGTACGAAGCAACACCTGGGCTTGGGGCGAATAAAGCAGATAAAAGGAACATGCTGAGCAAGGCTCAGTGTGGAAGCAAGTTTGGATGCTGGTGCGCTGGCCAGCTTTACCTTGGCTTGCTGCTTTGGTATTCTGTTCTTGCTATCCTTTTGTATTCACAGCTAGAAACGCAGACCTTGCATCCTGCACTGGTTCAAAGCTTTGGACCCTCTTTTCTTCTCACCCCTGAACTTTGGGCTTCCTTGACTTTGAACTGGTTTGTAAACCTTGTTCTTGCCTTGTTGATTGTCATTGCATTTGTGTATCCCTGAAACCCAAGGTAGAATAACAGCACCAGCCTTTGCCCTAAACCTGCCAGTAATATTCTTCTCCCAGGGGTGCTCTAGCTCAGCTTCCAGGTCTTGGTATTCTCCTGTTTTTTTCTGTTCTGCTATTTCCTAGGATTTCAATGTCAGTGATCCAAACCTAATTTCTCTCTTTTTTATTCCCTGAAGTGTGTTATCATGGATGTTATGCTCCAGGTGCTTTAGCTGTTTATAAATGGAATCTTTGTTTCATAAGATTTATGAATCAAAGATTTATGAATCTTTGTTTCATAATTCTCCATGATCTTGTCTAATTTGTGCTCCCATGAATTTCTGGCTGATGGTAAGCCATACTTCTTGCAAAAATTTCACTGCAACATGAAGTTGCAGCTATCATTACATTCTTTATAGTCAGTTTGAGCATTTTTACTGCAGACACTGACCATGTAGCCAATTGTTTCATCCTTTTTTCTTGCAAAGTCGACATTTCCTGTTATCAGTGGTCTTTTGAATCCTTGCCTTTATACTGTTTGTTCCGAATGCCTACTCTCATGCAGCTAGAATTAGTCTTTTCTTCAAGTGCCCATTTTGGAGCCACTAACAGGTATTCTCACTATCAACTTTATTCTCTTATGTCTTTCAAATATTGCTCATGCAAGTGCTTTTCCTTCTAGTTGTCAGAGTGTGTTTTAATCACAATCTTTTTGTAATATTTCTTTGTTTCTTTAACCTTAAGTAAGTCTGCTTTGTATGCTTCTACTAGAAAATTCTCTTTGCTATTCTTGATGTATTCAGTACTTGCTTTTCTTCAGCTGCTTGTTTAACTTTCAGGCAATCTCTTCCACCTAATTTCCTTGGTAAGTAAAGATAATTAACATTACTTCTAGGGTGTGGTGAGTGATACATTGTCATTATCTTGGTAGTTTTGCAATCTATTGTTTCTAATTCTGCTTGTTTCCAATTGATAATGCCAGCTGTGTATCAGAATGGGGACTGCCCACATGTTAATCGCCTTTACTATGTTGTCTCCAGTTAATTTTGTTCACAATATATTTTTTAACTCTTTGGTAGTACTCCTTGCTTGTATTTTTCTTAAGAAGGATATGTTAGATGTTGTCAGCTCCCAAAGTATTAAGATATTTTGAATTCTCTTCAAAGTTCAGTGTGTTGTTGTTTGGCAACTTGATTTCTTCTTGTTCAACCACCTTTCCTCTATTCAGTGCTAATGCTGCACATTTGTTAAGGCCAAATTCCATTGCTATATCTTTGCTCAATATTTGAATCAGTCTCCAATGATGACTTTCCACATATTTTCAAGTCATCTATATACAGTGTGTCACATCTTTGGGCCTGTATTTGGAAGCTGGTATCCTAGGCCTGAGCTATTGAAAATTATGGTGAGTGGTTTTAAGGCAATGACAAAGAGCCGTGGTCCCTAGGTGAGTGAGTCTCCCTGGGAAATTCCTCATTTAATATTAACTGTTCCAATTTCTTCTCCATTCACTATCATCTTGAGGTTCCATTTACTCATGGCATTTTTAATAAAAGTTATTA
Organism: Heteronotia binoei; assembly: GCF_032191835.1. Classification (NCBI taxonomy): domain Eukaryota; kingdom Metazoa; phylum Chordata; class Lepidosauria; order Squamata; family Gekkonidae; genus Heteronotia; species Heteronotia binoei. The sequence continues at coordinate 6,907,582 of NC_083230.1, forward strand.
CAGTCTGATTCGTATCATTTATTGTGTTTTCAGGATCCACGTATGTGGGAGTGAATCAAATGCCTTCTTTTGATCAATCCAAGCAACCTTCAGGTTGTTTTTCTGCATTTTACAATTTTGTAAGACCATTTTATCAATCAGAAACTGATCTTTAGTGCCTCGGGATTTTCAGGAAAATCCTTTTTGTTCATGTGGTAAAACTGAACTGAGCTGTAGCTATTCCTGACTGGAATTGTCTGCAATTCCTGACAGTTGTTTAAAAGTTGTTGGGAGGCAGGTAGCGGGGTTGAAGTTACTTGGTACAACTCTTTTCTCTTCTTCAGAATGATAAATGTTCTACCAGCTGTTATCCAATCTTCTACTATTTTGGAACAGAGCACATCATTAAGCTGTTCCACCAATTGTGAATGAAGACTTGCCAACGTTTTTAAGCCAATAGCTGTGGACTTCATATCTTCAGGCATTGTTCAGTTCTTCACTTTTATAATTGTTTGTTTAGGTTTTCCAAGGTTGTTGTAAGACCCTCCATTTGCTTTGCTTTTAGTTTGTTTTCCAAATCTGTGATCCAGGTGACTTTTTTGTTGTATTCTTTTTTTAGTCTTACCAGAGTTCTTTCCAGAAGCTTGCTGTTTTTTACTTCTACTTTTTCATCTCCCTCTAGTGATTTGTAGAGCTGTCTCTGGTTAGTCTAGAACTGGAAGTTTAGTCTGTATTGCTGGATACTACTGTTGTACCTCTTGGTGTTCTTGGATATTGCAACAATTATTTTATTTCTTTTGCAACTTGGACTATTGTCTTTATATCTAACCAATATTTCTTTCTGAGGTTTACTTTTATTCTTTCCTTCTTGTTTCCTTTCTTTTAATTATTTTAAGGGGCTTAAGTCTGAATGACATTTGTTGATTCCCCTCCCTCAAATCTCATTTACCAGTTTGTTTTTGACTTAAAATAACTTCCTTTCTCTTAATTTCCAGTTTTCTTGTTACTACAACTGCTGCACTACGCAACAATTGGTTTGTTTAGTTCTATTTGTATTAATAATTTCCAGGGCTTATTCTGTAGAAAAAGCCCAGCGGGAACTAATTTGCATATTAGGTCACACCCTCGACACCAAGAAAGCTGGAACTGTTTTCCTGCTCAAAAAAAGCCCTGATACTTTCAATCACTGCATTGATATTTTCAATTAGTTTTGCAAATTCTTTCTTGTTGTTCTGAGCACTGGTAATCTTTGTCTTCTTTGCTGTTAATACGCTCTAAGATTTTTGCCTTCAGTTCTTCCTGTACAGAGGTTAGCTGATGTATTGGCAATATTTCGCTACTGAATAGTAGTCTTTGAAGAGCAACTTCATTTCTATAGCCTACTTCTCGATTGGTTTCATTTATTATTCTTCATATTCTTCCTTTGAGTGGCTGTTATTTCATCTTGCTCTTTTGCTGTGAAAAAGTTGTTTTGCATGATGAAATGGTGCTGATCTGCTAGTTATTGTTTAGTGATGGTAGAATTGGGACACTTTTCTTTCCATAATTCAAAATGGTGTTAAAAGTCCAGCTTTCATGCCAGAATTCTTCTGCTGTGTCATTACATATTTCAATATTGTTCTGTATTTCTGATGTACATATGATCTGGCCCACCAAGATTTTCTATGTTTCAAACAATTTTATTAGTAACATATGGTAGTATATTCAATTTCTTACATCATTAGTAACTACTTTTTTCCTCTATCCCATATATTACTTTCTAACCACCCCTCCCCCCCGTTACTTGACCCCCGCCGGTGTACTATACTTAAAATATTAGTATTAAAGGTACCCTTAATTAAAAAGAACCAAAATTCACATCCTCCTCCCTCTTATAATTAATCATTATCAAAAGGCCCACCAAGATTTTCAAAGCTTTTTCTAACTGGCAAAGTATTTTTTCATTCAACCGCTATGTGAAACATCTTGGCTAATGTTGGTGGCTACAAAAAACAACAACAGAACTGGGAGAGAAATGTGTTTAACCCTTTCCTAACTGCACATTCCCTCACAAGCTGCCTCTGGTTATGGGGGGCCCTATTGGGTGGAAAGGTGGCATTAAATGTTTTAAATAAAAATTAAAGAAATTATTTGCACTGAACTGAATCCAAGGGATTTACATGAAACAAAATGCAAAAATATTAATCAATGGTATGATGACTGTTGGATTCCAGATAGAGAAGGGGACACGAGGATGCCCCTTGTCACCATTATGTTTAGTCTTGCAATGGAAATTTTTACTTCTAGAATCAGACAAGACCGTAATATCAAAGAACACAGAACTGACATAGAAGAATTTAAATTAAAGAGTTACGAAGATGATGTAGTATTGGAAATTTTAAGCTCACAAAACACAATAGTCTATTATGGATCATATAGAAAAGTATGGTTCCTTTTCAGGATTTAAAATTAATAATTAAAAAACTAAGATTTTAAATTTTTTATCAAATTAAGAAGATAATATTAAAATAACCACTGGCTGTGACTTTGTCATTAACTCAGTTAAATACTTGGGAATAAATATGCCTGTTAGAAAAGAAAGTAACTGAAAGTTTTTAAGGTAACTGAAAGTTTGGGAAAAATTCAAGAAGACTAGAAGAGATAGTCTACTCCAGGGCTGGCCAAACTTGCTTATCACATAGAATAAACATCAGATGTTTGAGAGCTGCTAGACATGAATGTCAGATGTCTGAAGGCAGGCAGACAGGAAGGCAGGAAGGAAGACAAACAGATGGGGAGGTCTAAAGAAAGCAACTTTAGCTTTGCATGCATTCTCCAAGCTGCTGGCTGGCTTGGCTTGGAGATGTCAAGCATCGGTATTTCGAATAATCGAGCTATTGTTTAAATCAAAGACTCGTTTTATTGATAATCCAACACTTACTCAAAGAACGATACCTTGGAAGTGATACAGAATGTTACAAAGCATGGCATCTTAAAGGCTACTTCAAAGACAAAGTTCAGATAACTTCAAAACATAACATACAGATGTGAATTGCATAGAAGGTTCAAAGCATACTATCAACTACCCATTTGGATACTATAACATCTCTCGATTCCCACACATTCCTGACTTGTTGGTATGTATGGGAACTCGGGGGAGAGGCACTTCTGCTTTACAGTAGGGAGATTACTTGCATATCCTGCATCCTTGAGAGTCCGCAGATGGGGGAACTGGGGGAAGAGAGATCTTTATTCAGAAAAGAGGGATAATAGAAAGGAGGATGGGGGAAGTATGAACACAAAAATGCATACTAAATTAATGCTCAGAAATATCATGCTTGACAGGAGAAGTGATTTAAGACAGAAATGCCTTCTCTAAACCAGCTTGGGGCGGTGGGGCTTCAAGAGCCACACAATATTTGTGAAAGAGCCACATATGGCTCCCAAGCCACAGTTTGGCCACCCCTGGTCTACTCTGACTGGATTAAAAACCTAAATGAAAGACTGATAAAACTGGAAACAGCTGATTTGTTGGGTGGCTTACCCAGACACTAGGAAAACATTTTAAAAATCTGAGAAGTACTGACAATATTATTAGAGACAGCTTATTTTAAAAAACCTGGTGGTTACATAATACAATAATATGTCCCTCAATATCATCTTTAATGTCACCATTAGATGCTTACCATGATAAAACTGAGAGGAGAAACAATGACTTTATAACATATCAAGACATGATTGATAAAAATGGAAAACGGAAATCCTGGCAAGCAATTAACAAAGAAGAGGGAAAGACACAATGGTTAACATATCTTCAACTTCCATCAAGAAAGAAGATAAACATTCAGAAGGAGACACATGAAGGAATTTGACAATTTGAAAAAATAATATTGAACAAAAAATATCACCTTCTAGGACATATCTACAAACTGCTTTTACAATACAATACAGAATAAGTCAAGACATATGATTAAATGATTGCAGAACTTTGAGAAGGAGATTCTATTTTAGCAATGGGGAAAGATACAGACAAAATATATAAAATTTACAGTTCGTCAAGCACTTAGAGAAAACTAATATAAAATGTTTTATCACTGGTAAATCACTCCAAAAGACATTGAGAAGATGGATAAAAACTAAAAAGGATTATGTTGGAACTCTAAATAAATAGATGGTATGTTTTTCCATACGTGTTGGTCTTGTGAAAAAATAGCAAATACTGGATGGACATATATACCGAAATTAAAAAAAAATTGAATATTAAATTTGCTTTGCCACTGGAGACAATGCTATTAGGAATTCTACCAGTAAGCATAAATAGAATGCATGAACTGCTCAGATATGTTAACTGCAACAAGAGTAATATTTGCAACTAAGTGGAAAACTGAGGGTTGTCTAGCTCTTGAGAACTAGATAGACAAGGGGCAAAAATATGCAGTTATGGCAAAATTAACAAAGTACATTAATCAAAGATTGAAAGATGAATTTGATCATAAGCAGTGAATCTTCTGTGAATCTGCTGTGATTATCATAATCAGTCATTGTAGTTACATGACTGAATGGTTTAAGACACATTTAATGGTTCAACAGTCTATGACAACACTAAATGACAGTATATAGTAAGGGTATAATTAGTCTGTGTTTTTTATTACAATGGTTGAATTAAAATTCTATAAAAATTTCCATGAAGTTATTTAGAATATACCATATAATAGACAAGATCACTAAAATAAAAATTATAATATAGTATGAAAAATGTAGAATATACTGAGTAGCTGAGTAGATGGCTTTCACCAGGCTAGCTGTACGGGAGCAGAGGATGTCAGTGGTGTCCTGGGAGGGCTTCAGGACATGCACCATTTGGGAGAGGACCAGCCATTCATTGGAGCGTATGTTGAGCTCCTGTCACCTGTGCATGATGGGCATTGAGGAGATGATGTCCTATATGGTGTTCTTCCACTCCACCAGATACACAATCATTGCATAGGTGGCGTTCCAGCAGGTGAGCATGTCCTGTTTGAGCTGGTGTTCAGGCTCCCCTCACTTCACATGCCTGTCCTCCCTTCACTTGCCTCTTGCACAGCCAGTGCACAGACTTGACACTGTAAGACAAGTGAGCAGCCAGATGCTAGCAGGCTTGCAACAAAGAGTGCATCTTGAGTGTTGCTGCATTCCAGGTGGGCTTGACACTGCTCCCCAGCTCAGGAGCACCCCTCACCACAAGATGCAGGGTGTGGGCCAGGCAGATGATGCCCCCAAGGCACACAGCCTTCATTGCTGCCAGCATGTTGACACTGGCATCAATGACCATGTAGCTGCGACCCCATGCCCACCTACTCCCTCAGGCTAGCATGGATCATGGCAGTGAAGTTCTTTGCCATGTGGTCTGCAACCCTTCCCTGTGCATGGAGCAGAACTGCTTTGTAGCCTGACGGCAGGACTATCCCTGTCTCCGAGGGCCCTGGTCTTACCCCAGCAGTCTGGAGCGTCTCCCGTTGCCACCAGTGGGCTGTGAGGGAGAGGTAGCCATGCTACTGGCTGCTCCACCAGTCTCTGTTGTAAAACCAACACGAGGAGGAAGCTGTATGAATACAGAAACAGAAGCAAAAGCTCACGGCAAATTCTGTTTCTGCTCCACAGGTCTGCCATGAAGTGCATGATCCACTCTCATGCTCTGGACAGCTTGGTCTTGACCATCTCCACTGCATAGTGGTGCATGGAGGGCATGACTCACTGGCTGTGGGTCATAAGAACATGAGTGAAGCCATGTTGGATCAGACCAATAGCCCATCCAGTCCGACACTCCGTGTCACACAGTGGCCAAAAAACTCAAGTGCTATCAGGAAGTCCATCAGTGGGGTCAGGACATCAGAAGCCCTCCCACTATTGCCTCCCAAGCACCAAGAATACAGAGCATCACTGCCCCAGACAGAGAGCTCCAACAATACGCCATGGCTAATAGCCACTGATGGACTTCTGCTTTGTGAGGGGATGGAATATTATGGAACAACATAGCACAGCAGCCAGTGAAAGGCCACATATTCCACAATGGTCAAAAGTTGCCCATCCATGGCAATTATCTCACTGACTAGGCAAGTATTTGTCTCCTGGGCCTTCCCCCTAGCCCTTTTGCTTGGCTGTGCCAGCATCCCCGTGGGAATGACCTCCAGGAGGGTGGCCTGCCTGGGGGTCCACTCCAACTCACAGCAACCTGCATGTAAGTCTTTTTGCTTGGAGGGGCTTCCCTTTCCCCCTTCCCCCTGCTGAGACAAATCAGTCCTCTTCCCTCTGCTGGATGCCATTCTTTGGTCTGGAGGTGTGACAGACAGCAAGCAGAGGCATGCTTAAAGGCAGTGCTGCTTGAAAGAGAATGAGTTAGCTGACCCAATTGGCACCCCATAGAACTCGCTCTGATTGGGGAACCACAGCTAACTGTTAAGAAGAGTGCAGGCAGTTGGAGGTTGGTTGGAGAAGTGAGTGGTGGCTTTTGAGAGACTCTCTAGTGTGAGAAGTGTCTAAAAAGCAGAGTCTGTTTCAGAGCCAGTGTGGGGTGGCTTTGGAAAAAGAATAGACTCTGGAAGAGACTGCTCCAATAGTACAAAGAGTATCTGTACGTGAAACAAAGAAACATAACTTGAGAGGGAAATTAGTTTTCCAGTTTTAAGCTTAACATCCACTGGGAAAAGACTATCATCCTGGAAGATAAGAATTTGGCAACTGGTTTGAAGTGACCAAAAGCCTAGATTATTGAACTGAAATAAAAGATAGTTGAAAACTCCTAGTGGGATAAAGCTGAGTACATTCTCAAGACTGTGTGATTAACCAGTGTGAAGTTCAGGCACTGACAGACTAAAAAAGCAGCTGATTAGAGACAATGCCTCTATATTGGAGTTATTAACTGTCATGTTATTTATTAAGTCATACAGACTATTGATTCAATGTTTTGTAAATTTAGGTTTCTCTGGTTTCAAGATAATGTAGGGAATGTAATCTGATATTAATTTCACAAGTGACTAGTGACTTAAAAATAAACCCCAAATCAAAGCATTTTGTTTTGGGCTATTTTCCTTTCAAGGAAGGACTAAATGTCTTCAACGTCACACAGTGGAGAAATGTCTTCTCTTTTGAAGTCCTCTGATTTTTACTTTGAAAGTAGTAGACACTTGCTGATACAATTTTTATATGGATGCCTCATGCTACTCTGGCAGGCAACATATTTTCCTCCTTACATTCTTAAGAAATCATTTGAATTGCTAAATGTACATACTTTGTTGTATAGTCCAAGAGAATAAGAATTCAGAGTAATTTTGGTAAAAAAAACCCAGTGGATAATGAATGAACCCTCTTTATAATTACATTTGTATTTATCTACATTTATAATCAATTAATAGTTGAAGCAAGAATATAAATTATCAGAATGAAAACGAAAGTATTCCATTACAAGCCAATTACAATACACTTCATTTGAATTGTTCCCCACATTTACCAGTGCAACTAATTCCAGATTAGTTTGTGTTTGACAGTATTTTTTATTATAAACCCGACATATATTGCACCCTTTATCTTTACACTTATATTTTACTTCAGTAATATGAGATTTGAGATTATAGGTACTAAATCTTATGAATATTCCTAAAATGGCGATTCAAATTCTGGTGCAGATGTGGGAACAGATTGTAATACATGAGGACTATGTGTTAAATGGTTTATGTTCATGTCTCAATAGGCAAACATTCCTTGTTTTTCATGGTTTCAAAAGATTTGTGACTTAAACTGTTTCCATTTCATTCTCAGTCTACTTGCTGTGGTGGCTTGGATTGATGAATAATAGGCATTCCCCTAGAACTGAAATGAAAATACTGTTCCTCCAGTAAACCTCAGCTTTGTTGCTGCAGATAATGGGTGGGGGGAAGATGCCTGAACATTGCTAAAGTCACTGATAGCTTCATTTGGTTTGGTTTGCTACAACTCCTTGAGCCAATATTTGTAAGTATTGATTGAAATCAATCATCTAATATTATCTTCTAAGCATACAGTATGTCAAGAGGGCAGCGAAGTTTCCCTGGGGTCAGCAAGCTCTGGTTCACATCAATGAGGTAATTATTAATCCCATGTTAAACAGACCTTTGATCCCATGTTTATATGTAGATGATTGACATTCCCCTTGAAAATGTATGAAATGGATGCAGAGAAGAAGGGCATTGAAAAGTTACTTTAGCATCAAGGTTCTTCAGGAACAAAGAGATTATTAAAGATCTCTTTTGGTTCTCTCTCAGTGCAGATATGTTGCAGGTGCTTCCTGGATCCATAGGCTAACCCGTGGCAATTTTATTGCAAAAAGGATTGCAGCTTTAGAGGGTGGGCTCTAGGACACAGAATCCTTGCCAAGATTTCTCCTGTTCCAAAACTCTGCCTTCCCCTCGCACCACCCTCCTGTTTCAATTAATTACCCAAACCAAATATGGCAACCCTAGTTCATATATAAATTGATTCAAGTCACAGATGTATTGCTATACATAAATATCTTACACACTAAGTCTAAATTGGGTCCATTTTCTTTTTTAAAACACACACACCATTTTACTAGAAATACTCAAACAATGATCCCTATAAATTGCTCACCAGACCTACAGAAGACGGAATTGCAATGAGGCATGGTGAAAATCCATCTGTCTTCCTCTTCTCCATGGATCAAACAGGCAGGCAGTGTTAATCAAACACTATTGTCTGCATACTTAGTGATGTGCAAAGATTTCCAGTTCAAAACTTAAGTCAGCCTTAACAGCGTTACATAAAATTCTGACCAAGAGTTTATGATCTACAAAGCAGCTCTTACAGATATGCATTTTATTACATAGAACACTTTGCCCACAAGCACTTTGCCCCAAATGGTAAGCAGCTACACACTATAAAAATTAACAATGCTTTCCAAAATTCCTGCTTATCTAGATGTTATTTTCCACACCCAAACAGGACCATGTCAGTATAGCTTGGCCCAGAGTAGTATTCTAATTATCTGAACTCCTGATAATCCAAATGCTGGTTAGCATAGTCATGTGTACTGTGTCATAGTGAACATGGTAATGGCTTCTGCATATCACCGCAGACCATATGAATGCCTGCTGTGACATAGTTTATTGTTGATGATTGATAATGGGATTACTGCTTCTATATACAAATCACAGAGCTGGAAGTCCCTCGCCCTCCTTAGCAACAGAAAGACATAATGGATGCATTCTAAAACCAAGCCCAGTCACAGAATCATAGGGTCATGCTGATGTATTTGAACACCTTTTTGTGTCCTCTGCAATTTGTGTCATGAGTACTGCTGCAGCCCTGTGTCAAGAAAGCCTTTTCTACAAACAACATATTGAAATGTATATTTCATACAGTTACTAGAAATTAGGAGTTTTGTGAATCTTAAGGGCATGGGGAAAATATTATTCCTTTCTTCATCTTCAAAGTGCAGTTTATTCTTCATTTAAATGCTGTTTTATACAGCAGAGTATTGATGTATGCTATCTTCAGATAAATACTAATATATTTAATTTTCAGTGTGAACCCATTTGTAGATATGAAAATTTAGAGATGGGAGCCATGAACAGATTAGACAGATCTTTCTGCAAACCTGAGAAAAGCTCCAAATTTGAAGAAAAATATTAAATCTAAAAAAAAAAATGTTGAGGGAGATTAAAATTCCCTAAAATAATAGACGCGTCACCTGTAGTTTTATGAAATTGATGCCATCTGAGATTTTGTGGGGTTTGCCTGCCTTCAAATCTTGGTTTTGGTTGGTTAAAGGGCTGGGGGGGCGGGTCTTTCCAAGGCTGCTTTGACATCCCAGTCCACTCCTGTTCCCCTCCTTCTTGCCCTGGAGGAATTGGGTCCAGGTCCAGCAACAACTACCAGCCAACTTGCTGCCATGCAATTTGCACAACTCATCCAGGTGATGTGGTGTGTACGAGATGACATAAGAACATAAGAGAAGCCATGTTGGATCAGGCCAATGGCCCATCCAGTCCAACACTCTGTGTCACACAGTGGCAAAAAAATTTATATATACACACACACTGTGGCTAATAGCCACTGATGGGCCTGTGCTCCATATTTTTATCTAAACCCCTCTTGAAGGTGGCTATGCTTGTGGCCGCCACCACCTCCTGTGGCAGTGAATTCCACATGTTAATCACCCTTTGGGTGAAGAAGTACTTCCTTTTATCTGTTTTAACCTGTCTGCTCAGCAATTTCCCAAGCGTTTCAACCTTTCTTGACATAATGCCACACAACTCATAATGACATAATACCACACAACTCATCTGGGTCCAGCAGCAGCTTCTACACAATTTGCATTACTTGGCTGGACCCAGCAACGGCAACAGAACAACTCACTTGAATGACTTGGTATTGCATGACTTTTGCAACTTGGCCAGATTTTTGCCAGGGGGAGGGAAGACTGACAACCAGTGTGGTATAAAAGGTGCAGTTTCAGATCAGTATCTAGGAGATCCAGGTTCATGTTCCCACACTTCCATGGAAGCCTGCTGGGTGACCTTGACCTGTCACTCTCTCTCAGCCTAATCTTCCTTTTAGTTTGTAGTGGTGTTGTTTGGGGCACCAAATGTTAGCTGGCAGAGGGATTTAGCTTTAAACAATCTAAGGGCCACAATTATGCATTTACCCCCTTTGCCCCAGTAGAATTTTTGGATAGCCCCCGCACTCGTTTTGACATTTGAGATAATCATGTTTATATTGGTGGTTCTTCTTCCATTCGCTTGAAACATGACCCCCAGGTACTTAAAGCATGAAACTTGTTCAATGGGAATAGAATTTAAGTACCAATGGTGTGATCTGGGTGTCATGAGCCCTGAGGAGGGGGAGCTGGAAGGGTTAACAGACCAGGAAGAACCAACAGCTGGCCCATCAATCACTCTCCCCACATTCCAGGCACCCACGCAGGCTGTTGACAATCAGTCTCCTCCAAGCTCTCCCCCTCCCATCTCAAGAATGAGCAGCCGTCTTCGACAAACACTGGCAGAACACAGGCGCGCTGCATGCCAATGCTTCTACTGTCTTAGCCCTGATTACTAGGAGAACTACGACCACCCAAGAAGCAGGATGATTGAGGCACCCATATAACTCACGCCCGGGACTCGGCAACCTCATGGAAGCAACAAGTCAATTCCCTGGCTTGCATCCACGCTCCTTCCTGATTCCAGTTCCTGACTGGTTTGAATTCCTTGGCATCCTGACCCTTTGGCTTTGGACACTGAGTTCTGCTTCTGGTTTGTGATTTTGCTGCGGTGACTGGGCTCCTGACTGACTCCCTGAACTTTGACTTCAGACCAGCTTTAGATTTCCTCCTGCCTGTGTCCTGAGAATGTGACAGATTGCTTCCACCCACACACTCACTTCAGAAGATAGATGAGGAGGTAAGCGGAGGCTCTGGGCAGCTAGCAGCCTTGCTCACCCAGGTGCAGCACCTCACCCAAATGTTGGTTCATCTGCAACAGCAGCAGCAGCTGCAAGCCACTGTCGCTGCCCCATCCAAATGCCCGGTGCTTCCCCTCAGAGAGTTTGCTGGGAAGGTGGAGGAGTTTCCTGCATTCCTGGCACAGTGCAAATTGTATATCAAATTACGTGCCAGAGACTTCCCCAATGACAAGACCAAGGTATACTTCATTGTCAGCCTCTTAAAGGGGCAGGCAGCTAAATGGGCTTCTTCTAGCCCCATTGCCTCTGCTGACTGACTACCAGGGCTTCCTGGATCATATGGCAGTAGCTTTTGCTAACCCCCAGCAAGCAGCCACCTTGTACTGGTCAAACTCGGCTTGCCGGACGGGTGCTGGCTGTTTGCTGTGCCATGGTCGACTCTGGGGCTGCCCGCTGCTTCATTGATGTGGCCTTTGTGAAGCAACACCAGATCCCGGTGCAGGACAAAGACACCCTGACCCTGGTCGAAGCCATCAACGGGCGCCTCCTCTGCTCCGGTCTGGTGACCCAGGAAACCCACCCGGTCACACTCCAGATCCAACACCATCACGAGCAAGTACAATTCGATGTTGCTCGCATGCCCCGCTTTCCCCTCGTTCTGGGACTCTCCTGGCTTGTAAAGCACAGCCCCCTCATGGACTGGGCACAGGGAAAACTGAGTTTCAAGAACCCTTGTTCTCACCAGGCCCGGTTGACCACCCTGACCATCGCTGCCCCGGCTGCTGGTTCTCTATTTCCCCCGGACTTCACAGACTTTGCTGATGTCTTTGAGGAGAACGGGGCCGACTAGCTCCCTCCCCACCGGCCTTATGACTGCGCCATCAATTTGGTCCCAGGGGCACCCGTGCCCATGGGCGGCTCTACCCCATGTCCGAACCAGAGCTAGCAGCCCTGTGGGACTTCCTCGCCAACAACCTGGAATGGGGTTTCATCCGGCCAGCCACATCCTCGCTGTCTGCCCCTGTTCCCCTTGTCAAGAAGAAAGGCATATTGTGTTAATTTGCAATTATCCAATTTGTGGGATTCTGAATCAGTAAGCTTCATGCAAACCTATTTGAACTTTTTTTTTCATATTTAAGCGCCACTAAAATCACTCCACAAGGCATCCAAGAATGCAAAGTAGTGTGTTTAAATTACAGCTAAGAAAAAAACAACAAAGCTTGTCATGATCATTTTTTGGCAGGGTTGAAAAACACCTATTTCTCACCAGTTATTTGTCCCTGCACCTATTTCTCACCAGTTGTGAAAATGTGCCATTTATTATCTACATTTAGTTCTCTTTCACTCTAAATTTATTTTACTTGCCTTCAATATCATTCTCATATGGCCAGATCTGAGTGTGCATTCAGAAGAGTGACAGCACTCTGTTTGCTGCATGATACTGATGATTGTGTGGGACTAATCGTGGAAGGAGAATGGTGTGCTACTAGAGTAAAAAATGGTGCAGGAGCAAGAGGAAACAAAGACACTGAACAGGACTAGTTCAAAATGTTTTAGGGAAGTAATCTCTCCATCACTAAAATGCCTATCAAAACTGGAAAGTATCAAAACTGGAAAGCATTAGGGACAGCATCTCGAGTCAGAGTGAGCCCAAGATAAAACAAGGTTGCACTTACTGGTAACTGAGTGGTCTTTTGGGCAGACGCATATTGGTACTCTGGATTGCACAGAACAGCAGAAGAGATTACTTCTGCATCTTTCTAGAACTTTTGATAGTTAGAAGAGCGTGAAGCCTTCCCTGGCATGCTGGCATTTCCTGCCCAAACCAACGCATGATCAGAGAGGGGAGCACTCCTTACCTCCATTCACTTTTCGTTTCTTGGGAGCCCTAGAAGACAGCTAACTTCAGCGATGCCATAACAGGGAAAGGAAGGAGGAATGTGTGCCTATACAAAAGACCACCTAATTATAACCATGGAAAACAGAACTGTTCAAAACGGTATTTTTATAAAAGAATAGGACTGCATTACAACAGAATTATTCAGGAAGATGTTGAATTGAAAGTACAAGACTATGGACTATACTACTCTCATGTGTTTTGTTTTGTTTTTTGTCTGTTTGCTTTACTTTCACTGCGTTGTATTTCTGCTTATGTAATACAATTTACTGTACTATTAAACATGTCATGAATACACGTTTCAGATTTCTGCAATTCTAGTCTTATTACTTTATTAGATATTTCTTCATGATTGCACTGATTTATATTGCGTAATCTACACTGAGTCTGAATGAGAAAGGCGGACCATAAACAAACAAACAAAGAAATAACTTTAACTATATTAATGGCTTTTGTATGGCCCCATATTAGGAGACTAGCAAGCTTATTCACCAAGGAGGCAGGTGTTAGTTCTCAAACAGGCTGCATAACACTGCTCTTCCCATAGGTGCATCTCAGTGTTTGATGAATGTAAATGCTGATGACCATGTAGCAGCTTTACGGATATCTGAGAATGACACAATTCTGAGCAAAGCAGCTGAGCAGACCAGGGATGGCGCCAGGGTGTTTTGCCCCCTGAGGCCCCCACCAGCCGCGCTCCACCCACCCAGCGGTGATTTCACCTCATATGGAGCCAGGAGGAGGCAAAGAGGCACCAGGGTGGGCAGATAGAGCTGAGGGTCATGGAGGGGGTGTCCTCCAAGCCAGGTTGCGGGGGGCAGGGAGTCAGGCAAAGGGTTTCCCCCTTCCCCAGCCAGGTATTGTATTATTGCTAAGGCTGCAAGATGGCTAGCCCAAGCCAGCAGCTGGCAAAAAAGGGGGGACTGCCGGGTAAACTTTGTGGGTGGCAAATTGGGCAGGGGATGGTGTGAAAACCTTCTCCTCCCCAACTCCCCACCCTGGTCTTGGCAAGACCCATCCCCCGTGGCTGTGTCGCCGGGCAAGATGAGTCTGTCACCAGCCCCAGAGGATGGCCAATGCCTGCAGACGGGGGGAGGGCCTGGGCAGGTTGGGACCTCCCTTCATTGAGGACACCCTCCACAGCAACTATCTCCTCTGAAGGAATAGTGGTCAGTAATGCAGACAGGCCTTGCCTGGAGGTTGGCCAGCCAGCCAGCAGGTAGGGAAATGCAAGGTCCCATGACCCTAGGAACACCTAGTTCAGGATTCAGTGGAATCCAGTAGTGTCTGGCAAAACTTGTGGCCAGAGTCTGGCCCTAGCTCCACTGCTGGCCAAGAGAGGCCAGTGGGCACCCCACCCCCATCCCATTGGACTTCAGGCTTTTCTCCACCCTTCTCTGGTCTGATCTTTATTGGGGCTTGGAGCCCTTCTCTGGGGGCTGGCCCTCCATCTCTGTGGTTAACAGGAGTCCCCCCCCCCCCAAGCAGATGAAAGGCCTGCCCAGGATTTATGAGCAGCTGCCCTGTCCAAGCCCGAACCTCTCCTCAAATAACACCAACAGCCATTTCATCTCCACATTCACACAAACACACAAATGGCAGAAACAGAGAAAGAAGCGAGACCTCCAGAAAATAAAAGAAGCAGGAAACGGACTCACTCCGTTAAAAGAGAAATCAAGGAAGAGATGAAAGTCTGTGTGCGCAGCTCTCTGAGAGTGCTGCACCTTCTCCTGGCCTGGACGGGAGCCAAGAGCCCAGGATAGCTTGGGCTGCTGCACCCTGTCTTGAAGGAGGCCCCTTCCTGGCCTGGTGGTGCATGCTGAAGGGAGCAGAAAGGTTGCACCAGGAGGGACCAGACCTCTTCGCTTCCACCACAGCCAGCCCCTGGCAAGGGAAAAGGAGCGGAGCTGTCAGACAGCCTCTCCCACAGAAGAAGAATTACATCAAGAAGAGTCAGCCCCCACTCAGCCCCTTCCCCGGTGCCACCCGCCACAGCACTCCTGGCCCAGCTGGATGGCAAGGCAGAGGAGAGCAAAGGAGAAGCGGGTGGCAGCAAGCATGGCAGTGGTGGGGCAGCACAGCAAGGGAGGGCAGGCTCTGAGTGCCTCTGAGAACACCTGCCGCTGTGTTGCCCCCACTCAGCATTCCCAGGTCTGCACTTCCACTGGAAGCACAGACTCAGGAAGACTGAGAGGGGGCGGCAGGGTGGCGCATGCGCTCGGAGGCTCTTGGAGTGCCTCCAAGCATAGAGGTGTTGGCAAGGTGAGTGCAGCAGGGAAAGGGCACCAGGGGCGGTAAGGCACCTGCCACCCTCTCCTGTGGCCAGGTGGCATCCTAGGTGGCCGCCTACCTGGCCTACTGGGTAGCACCAGCCCTGGAGCAGACAAGAAGTCCTTGAGTGGTCTTAATAGCAGATCCAAATAGTGGAGACTACCAAAAGTGATTTGAGTCTTAGGAGAAACCTGGAAACCCTTCTTGAGGCCACCAAAACAAACAAAGGATGAGATGGAGAGAAGATACTCATATTGGGGTTTTGAAGAATTCCAGCATAATATGCTAAGAAATTAACATCCCACATTCAACTGCCCAGGTATAACCTGACCTTCTGATCTAGGCATGTCTTTCTGAAGACGACAAACCTAGCATAAGGCTTTCTGGTGACTGCTGATCTCTGTAGAAAGCGATCATACTCCTGTGGGAGAGAAGTTTGCCTTGACCAAAAGGGGCTATTAAAATGGCCAATGTGCATTCCTGTCTCATTTTTAAAAGGACTCTTGGAATGACATCCTGTGAGGTTGAGAGAGTTCTGAGAGAACTGCTCTTGAGAGAACAGCTCTGAGAGAACTGTGACTGAACCAAGGTCACCCAGCTGCCTGCATGAGGAAGAGAGGGGAATCAGACCTGGTTCTCCAGATTAGAGTCCACTGCTCTTAACCACTACACAAATCTGACTCTCTTATGACATAGAGGAAGGACATCAGGAACAGAAAGTATTCTGAACTTTTTTATTAACAAAAACTTGTTTAAACTTCTTAAGTTTAGGATGGGCCTCATTCCCCCCCCACACACACACACTTTCTTTTTGACCAGAAATTATCTGACCCTCTTGGTCTTGCAAGACATCTTGCTGGGTGGGGTGGAGAAATTCCTATCCTTGGTTGGCTATTGGACTGTGTTGTGCATTGCTGTGGTTGTCAAAACACCAGTTTCATCAGTTGGTGGTTTTATGTGTTGTGGTTTGGTCTTGCACCTTCAAATAGGGAACCTTCTATTTTGTTGTACTGATAGTTGGCTGATAGGTACACAGCAAGTTCTGGTCATAGAGGAAAGGGGATGTATAAAGTAACTTCTTCTTCTGGTAATGGAGTAGAGTGGCCTGAAATATGGCCTGGGCTGGGTGGTGGAAAGGGTAGATCTGATCATCCCTCAGGCCCTATCAGTTAGCTAGTCTTTTTACATTTTGCTAAGTACCTCATCCATGTTGGAGCTTAAGCAGTCTGTACCCTTGAAGAGTAGGTCTTCTATTCTTGTGTGAGTTTCTTGGGAAAACATGGTGGATCTGTGCCAGGAGTGTCTTTGTAGATCAACTGCCATAACAAGACTGTGGGCTAAACAATCTGCCAAATGTTTGGCTGTTGATATTTGATATTTGGATAGCTTTGAAGCTATTAGGAGTTTTGCCAGCCTATGCTTGTCATCGGGCAACGTTTCTAGATAGGGTGAGATGCCATCCTAAAGGACGAGTTGATTGTAAGCCATAATACATTGATAGTTGGTGATCAAAAGCCAAATGTGGAGGATGTATAGATCTTTCTGCCTACCCTATCTAGTTTATGGCCTTCCTTATCAATGGGAGTGTCCTTATTCTTCCCTTGAATATGGTCCATGACTATATTCAGTTAGCATTGGGTTGCTTGACTCTGTATTAGTTTTCAATACACCAAGCAGAAGGCATCACAAATGCTGGTGTAGTCAAGGTTCAGTAGTGCCTTCTTACAATTCTTTCATTACTGGGAAGGTGATAGATCCCGTGATCCTGTGTTGTATTTAGGCAGAGTCCCCTTTTTCCTAAACAAAGGACTTCCCAAACAACAGAGGTGCAGAGGAGTTGGTGTGCAGATCTTTTTATTCTTTTCACATTAATGTGGGAAGGAGAACAGCCCTTCACACCCCCTTCCTTCGTTCTCCTTCAAAATCCTTCCCCATAGTCACAACATCTTATACCCTCCTGTAAACAAAGGCCAACTTACAGACTGGCTACACCTGTTTTGGCCTTTGACATTCTGATTACATTCATTGGTCAAATAAGTCCCATAGAAGCGAGAGATGAATTGATATCACCCGTGGTCGCTAATCTGGGCCTCCGACTCTCACTTCCCATACCTCATATCTGCGGTTTCTCCCCCTTCCCTGTTTGACTCCAGTGTAGACTTCTGGCCCAGCTCCAGAATGTGCAAGAACAGAGATTCTGCTGTAGCAGGGGGATTTGACCTCCTCCGAGAGAGAGGCTCCTGGAGGTAGAAAAGATATCTTACTCTCCACTGAAAGATGTTTACAGAACAAATGATGATAACAAGTTTCTGCTAACGAAGAGGCTTCCTCTCATATCTAATATGCTGAGCAAAGATTCTAATAGAAGTCCATTGTTCTTTGTTCCCCAGACTTTGGGCCTAGAATCCATGGGAAAAGGTACTATATACTTTAAGGCAAGTTCTGCAAATATAACACTTGGAAGGTAATAGTTTAAAGGTAACAGTAGTGCAAGGCAGGTTAGTGCAAATGAGTTTTCTGATCAGGATTAATGGAAATCTATCTGGCACTCTGCATGTTCTAGCCCAAATCTGAATTTACATTCTACAAGGATGCATGACTCTAAACACCAGATCTATAGCTCTTGGAGCTGCGCATGAAACATAGATTTTGAGGGATCTGGTCATTCAAATGAGTTGTCCATTGTATATACATAGGTCCTTGCTAGGGGAGAATATAGAGAATTCTGGTATGCTATGCTTGGGTGAGGTTTCAGAAGCACAGTTTGTCTCTCTGTCCTCATATGTAGGCTGGTTGTAGTCTAAGGCTAAATCACTCAGTTTTCACTTGCCACCAGCCAAGTTGGAACTGAGGGGATTTCAACCCTGGCCATAGTAGTTGTGCTGGAGATGTTGACTTTTTATTATTATTATTATTATTATTATTATTATTATTATTATTATTATTATTATTATTATTATTATTATTATTATTATTATTATTATTATTAGTTTATATTCCGCCCATTCTCCCAATTGGGGGCTCAGAGCAGAGTACATCAGAGATAAAATCACAATAAAATAATAATAAAACCAATTTCAACATTCAGTAAAGTGCAACAAAACAATTCAGCAAGATGATATGACAGCAAGGTGGTGTAGCACAGAATGGTACCACTGTGCAGCGCCACGTCCAGTAGTCCAGTAGGGCAGTAGAGGGGAGACCAGCTGGTCCAAAATAGATGCCCACTGCCTCATCCAAAAACCTGGCAGTTGACAGGACATTATATAACTTCATTGGGACTGATTGATTCCAAATGGAATCGTAAGGGAGGGGTGGTAAGATGGGATAGGGGATTTTGAGGCTTGCACTATGCCTTTTGAGATGGAACGGAGGTGGGTTTTGAGTGACCTGAGAGGGAAGGTGTTCTCAGCATGGGGATTGACTCTAGGACTGGTTCCAAAGCTGACTTTTGAGGGACTAGGTCTTTTATGATGAGGGTGAGAAGGGATAGATGATTACTTCAGCGTTGCAGGCTTCACCAGGTGTTTATGTTTATGCAGAATTTTTTTTTAATTGGTGGTTCCAAGGAGCTACTCTCCAGGGAAGCAGGGGCAAAGCCTGTGTGCTCTTCTCCATGCTTTCCCCCCCAGATCCTAAATGACCAGTGTTGGTCTTGGAACCGTTGGAACCAAGGATGTTTGGATTCACCTCTTGCTGTCGGAGGGCAGAATAGAACTTGGTTATTTTTTCTCCGCTGGCATGGATAGAACTTTCCCCCAACATGCTGCTTTTAGGTGGAAGCTCTGTCGCACCTTGCCTCGAGCGTGAACTGGCAACAAATAGAGCAGTGCGAGACATCAGACTCTTTGCCTATGCATAAAAGTCATCACTTGTCACCTGAGTGGAGGATTTTGGACCCACAGGGCCTGCATTTCTTGAAGAGCACTTTTTGCACCATTGTTTAGGGGAAAGGCTCTTTGAGGGATGATTAGAAGTCGGTTGTTGTTGGCAGTTATGGCTGGCAGAGTAAGAAAAGACAGAGCTTCTGATGATGAGCCTCTCTCAGCAGGAGCAGAGAGACAACTGAGGAAAAGGTGGCCCACTCCCTCTTTATCATACTGAAAAAGATGGGAAACAGCATGGGGGGTGGGGTGGGGTGGGAAAGAATGCCACTAGGCTTTTTTGAGCTTCAAAATTCTCTCTGCATCAGGTCTGTGTGTACAGTACCCAAGTGGGATTGCACAGGGATCATGGTGATGAACCCACCTAATCTGAGGCTACCAATGGTGTCTTGGACCATTTCTCTGGGGAGGGGCGGTGGCTCAGTGGTAGAGCATCTGCTTGGTAAGCAGAAGGTCCCAGGTTCAATCCCCAGCATCTCCAACTAAAAAGGGTCCAGGCAAATAGGTGTGAAAAACCTTAGCTTGAGACCCTGGAAAGCCGCTGCCAGTCTGAGTAGACAACCTCCTTGAGGTTGGTAAGCCTACAGAGCACAATCAAAGGGAGCACTCATATACACAAAATAACATCACATCTGGAATTTAATTGTGGGGATTCACTGTTATCATTGCTCTTCTGCACAGCTGTGCCTTGTGTGGCCTTCTGCCTGGAAACTAATCAAAGACTCCTTGTGACCAAAGCTTGAATCAATACTATTAATTTTTCATTTTCAGATTAATGACAATAGCCTCATTTTTCATATGTTGAGGAAGTCTCAGTCATTAGATCAAAATTAAATCAATACGGATTAGCACTGATGACTTATCTTCTCTGACAGAAAGATCAGCTGTTGTACTGATCAAAGACCCCTTGCCATTGAGATGCAGGATCCTAGGAGCTTTGCCAAAGATAGATGTTCACCTTGGGTTTGAGGACTCTACTCTATGAGTATGTGGTAAGGTATCTCTCCTGTTTAAGTGCCCTGCATTATTATAGAGCTTATTCACTAGCCAGTTTGGTGTAGTGGTTAAGTGTGCGGACTCTTATCTGGGAGAACCGGGTTTGATTCCCCACTCCTCCACTTGCACCTGCTAGCATGGCCTTGGGTCAGCCATAGCTCTGGCAGAGGTTGTCCTTGAAAGGGCAGCTGCTGGGAGAGCCCTCTCCAGCCCCACCCACCTCACAGGGTGTCTGTTGTGGGGGAGGAAGGGAAAGGAGTTTGTGAGCCGCTCTGAGACTCTTCGGAGTGGAGGGCAGGATATAAATCCAATATCTTCTTCTTAATTTTAATGTTAATGTTTTAATGTTATCTACTTTATGGGAGATTTCACAAAATCCCATATGCTAACAGGTTATGCACTTGTAGTAGGCAGGACATAGAAAGCCTTGAAAATGTCTTTTTGTACTGTACTTATTACCTTGATATTCGCTCCATATTCATTGAACCCTTGTTGAAAGAGCATGTAGGGAAATAAGATGAATGTAAAACCCTTTTAAAATTATTTCCTTGAAACCAATTGGTGATTGAAACTGGTCAAATGTTTGTACCTTGTATCTATAAGAAGAGTAATGTATTGGTAGAAATGGCCAAGACTGCTTGGACTGCCTCTTTTCCTTGTTGTCACTAATGTGGCTGTTAAGCCAATAAAGGTGGTGGTGGTGGTGGTTGTTCTGCACACCTGTGTGGAAAAGAGCACCAGGGCACAATTTAACACTAACTTGGCTCTCTTGTGGAAAATTAAGAAAATACTTTGGCAATCAATCTGTACAGAGTTGTGCATTTAATAAATGCTATTTGCTAGCAAAAAACTCCCCCCCCATGACTCCAAACGAACAATATTACAGTGAAATAGCAGGGCATCACCTTCAGGAGGCATGCCTACCTCATTATAAATGTCTCATTGTTGACAGCTCAGACACATGATGTTAAAGATGAGCTTTCCTCCCTCATAAATAACTTCTGTAGCTCAAGTGAGGTGGCAAATCTACAGGACATGCAGCTCATGAATTAAAGATCCCAACAGGCAAATCACCCAGAAGACTCCTTTTGTTAGGAATTAATGCCATTTATCACAGGGGTTTTTTTTGGAAGTATGTTTTCAAAGTGTCATTTCAAAGAAAAAGTGAACATGGTGGTGGTGAATTAACAATGTAGGGTAGTTTTGCACTTGTAAGTCATAAAAGGGTATGAGAAGAATGGTTTGAACCAATGACAGTTTTGAGACTGGCTTTCCCTCAGCCCTCTGTCCTGGATAATTCAGTATGGATTAGCTTTAATGTGAAATGATCACTCTTACTAGAAAAAAACTCAAATGTCTTGTATGTTTTTCCTCAGTGATGCTTGACAGTTTTCTCTACAACACATCCCACAGTCCCTTTAAGATTTAGCATGGATACACAGAGACTACTGAGTATTACTCTCACACATAAAGGATCAGTAGAATCTGTGGGACAACATAAGATTGGTGAAATCAGAGCTTGCTTGGGTGGAAGTTAGTGGTCCATTTTCTGTCTACAGGGGGCTGCCCCTGTGCCGAACCTGGAAGTTGCAGCTAGTGCAGAACGTCACCGCTCGGCTGTTATTAGGGCTCCCTAGACGGGAGCACATTCAGCCGGGCCTCCAGGGACTGCACTGGCTGCCAATAATATACCGAGTCCGGTACAAGGTGCTGGTTATCACCTTTAAAGCCCTATATGGTCTAGGACCTGCCTACCTTAGGGACCGTCTCTTCCCATATGTTCCCCAGAGAGTACTGCGATCTGGCTCCCAAAATCTGCTCGTAATCCCCGGGCCAAAGGAGGCCCGGTTGAAGTCAACCAGGGACAGGGCCTTCTCAATAACAGCCCTTTGCTGGTGGAACCAGTTACCGGAAGAGGTCAGGGCCCTGTGGGATATTGGACAGTTCCGCAGGGCCTGTAAGACAGTCCTCTTCCGGTTGGCCTATAACTGACCGGCACCAAAGTACTAAAATACTGAAGGAAGTTTATAGATAGCACATTGTTGGATTGATGTACTGATTTTAATGGTTTTTTTAATGTTTTTAATGTTTTAATTATGTAAATTGTTTTTGTATTTATAATTTCGAATTTCATTGTTAGAACATTTGTGTTGTGAGCTGCCCTGAGCCCACTTCGGTGGGGTAGGGCGGGATATAAATCAAATAAATAAATAAATAAATTGACTGTCACTTTTTATCAAAAAAATCTAGGCATGGATATATCAAGGGCCATTAAATCAGTAGGAAGCAAGAAGGTTGGCATTCTCTTGCTGCAGATGTCTCTAAATCTTATTCTGGGGTGGTATCTTCTACCGACCCTTGATGGGTTCAACTTTCTACTGTCAGGAGTTAGGGGATATGGCTTGATTCTTTGCTCTCCATGGACAAACATTTACTTATTTAATAAGAATTTTTATCTCACCCTCCCTTCAAGTGGGCTCAGAGCAGGTTAAAGGTCACATAAGCCGTGACATAACAGTAAAATAACATAATTATCACATGTATTTTTAAAAAGTTTTAAAAATGAATAAAACCATAGTATAATGCCTTGGTAGTAATGCTATGATGCAATCTTCTGAGTGGTGATGATGATGATGTTGGCCACTGGTCACAAGGCCAGTGCTACCAGTCGGATGGAGGAATTTGGACACCCACTGGCTCAACTAAAAGCTCAGTGGAACTGCTCCCTCCTACAGGCCCTGCGTAATTGCAGTAGATCCCACAGGGCCCTGGTCCTGACTGGAAATTGTTCCACCAGGCTGGGGCCAGGGCTGAAAAGGCCCTGGCTCTAATTGAGGCTGGCCAAATGTCCTTTGGACCAGGGACAACCAGAAGATATTTCTCCATGAGCACAAGGCTCTATGAGGCGCATATGGGGAAAGATGGTCCCTGAGATATGCAGGTCCCTAGATGTATAGGGCTTTGAACATGTCCTCAGTGACAACCCCCCCCCCCTGTGCTTTACCATCTATACTGGGCCCGCCAACTGGCTCCCTATCTGTTGCGGGAGGACCTTGCCACAGTAATTCATGCAACAGTCACCTTGAGACTGGGCTAGTGTAACACACTCTATGCAGGGCTGCCTTTGAAGAAACTGCTTCAGACACTGCAAGTGTTCCAGAACATAAAATTTATCTCACTTACTTTGAATCTTGCTTCTCAGTGGTCCAGGGGTGGGGCAGTCTTCACATCTGGAATGTAGCTGCTCCTCTCTGCAGGTAGACCCATCTATCTTTGTAATTCCCAGAGGGGAGGCGCTTCTCCCACAGATCCCCAGTCTGCTTCCAAGCTTTAACTCTCCCTCTTCATAACGATCAACAATTCAGAAAACACCATTAGCTAAGTTCCTGATTAATGACTGGAACTAATCAAAAACCTCTCAGAATCTGAGGAACTAGAATGGAGGAAACCACCAATTCCCTGACCAACAAACACCAAGATGGATAGTGACAGTGGCTAGATAGGAACTTGAATTCTGACAGCAGACCCCTTCAGCACTGAGAGCCAGCTCCAATACCTTGGCTGGGAAAAACCTGCCTCACCCCCTGGACCACTGAGAAGGAAGAGTCATGGTAAGTGAGACAGATCTTCCATTCTCCAGTGGTCCAGGGCTGCTTCAATCTTCACAGATGGGACATATAAAAGCAGTGTGCCCCAAGGAGGGAAAAACTTGGCTCCTTGGCCAGGCTCCTAGGTTTCTGAAGGCTGCTTCAGCTGAAACCACTTTATCCTGTAGTGTCTGGTGAAAAAAATGCACAGACATCCAAGTAGCAGCCTTGCATATGATCTTGAGAGATGGAAAAGGTCTATAGGCTGCTGGGGTTGCTGCCCCTCTTAAGGAATGGGCTGTGATACCCTGGGACAGATCCAGACCTGTGGCCTTAGAAGCCAGAATGATGCATCCTCTAACATACCTACTCATAGTGGATATGGATACTCCTTGTTCTTAAAAGCCTTCCTGAAAGATACTAACAGAGTAAGTCTTACAAAAGGATCTTGTCCTATCAAAACAGAAACTTAGAGCCCCCTTTACATCCAGACAATGCCACTCCTTCTCCTGATAGTGCTTAAGACTGGGGTAAAATGAGGGAAGAATAATGTGGAATTTATTTTGGGAATAAATGGAAAGGTGAAATCTACCTTGCTAGCTGCAGCAGTTCTCTGTCATTTTGAAAACTACAAAGTTCCTTATTTATTGAAAGGGCCCTCAGTTCTGACACCCTTCTAGCCGAAGTAACGTCCACAAGTAGGGCTGGCTCGTCCACTAGGCAAACTAGGTGGTTGCCTAGGGTGCTGGGAAGGGGGAGTGTCAAATTGGGCTCCCCCCTCCTGATGCCCAAGACAACTGCCTAGTTTGCCTTCCCCTGCCACCACCAGCCCTTCCCTTTCCCTTACCCCACCAGTAGTTTGCCCGCCATCCTCTTCCTCCGCCCGCCACTTCCCACCCTCAGTAGATCCGCCCACTTGGCCCTTCTTCTCAGTAGCCCACCTGCCCCTTCTTGCCTGCCATCATCTTCCTCTGCCCGGCCCTTCTCCTCCTCCTTAGTTCACCTTCCCTGCCTCCTCCCTGTGAGCTTCCCAGAGGCCACCTCCCCCCGGCATGCTCACAGGAGCAATGCCATCCTCCTGCTTTCCTGCTTTGGCGGGTGTTCTCTTAATAGCAAGCAGCAGGAAGTGGCTTTGAAGCCTCTACCTTCTTGCTATTAAGAGAACGCAGTACTACGATGCCCGCCGAAGCAGGGAAGCAGGAGGATGGTGTTGCTCCTGTGAGCGCACGGGGGAGGGGGGGGCAGAGCACGGCGCTAAGTTGTGGCACCATGGAGGACAGTGGGTGCCCATGCAGAGGGGGTGGTGGGTAGTTGGTCTACCTGGGGCACCATGCACCCCAGGGCTGGGCCTGCCCACAAGAAAATCTTAAAGGTAAGTTCCTTAAGAGGACACATAGCCATTGGTTCAATGGGAGCCCTGGATAACATCTTGAGTACTACATTCAAACTTCAGATTGGGAAACAATGAACCTGGAAATAATCAATTAAGGATGTCCCCCTTAGGAATCTTCTAAATGAGGATGTTGGGGTAGGGATTGCCCTTTCCTTGTTCCCCTAATAGTTGAAATAGCAGCCACCTGTCTTTTGAGAGAGCTGATATTAAGCCCTTTGTCTAAACCTACCTATGAGAAGGAAAGTACTTCTCTTACATTTGCTCAAAGGAGGGCTATTCTATGTTTCATGCAGTTTCAAGACTGGAGAACCTTCCAGGTGTTTAGACCCATTACTAGAGACTACCATGGTATTAACCAATACCTCTGAATATCCTATCTCTGCAAGTTGCCATCGCTCAACCTCCAAGCTGTTAAATTTAGCAGGCCCAGTTGGAGTGTTGTATAGAACCCTGCAGAAGAATATCCTTCCTCACTGGAAGAAGACAGTCCCATCAGATCATAAGAACATAAGAGAAGCCATGTTGGATCAGGCCAATGGCCCATCCAGTCCAACACTCTGTCACACAGTGGCCAATACACACACACACACACACACACACTGTGACTAATAGCCACTGATAGACCTCTGCTCCATATTTTTATCCAATCCCCTCTTGAAGCTGGCTATGCTTGTAGCCGATGTGGCCTTCACGTGTGAATATTCACATGGCATCTATCTCTTTCTCAGTTCTCTTTTAATTTTCTGAGTTTTTTTGTTTTTGTTGGAATAATGGCATTCTCTGGAGAGCTGTCAAGGATGTCCTGCTGCCAAAGACAGGGTTGAAGACTGGGGATGTGTGGGAGAAGCCCCTCCCTTCCTGGAATCATAAAGATTGGTGACCCTGCCTGTGAAAAGGAGGAGCTTCATCCCAGATGTGAAGACTGTCCCACCCCAGACCACTGGGGAACACAGCTAGCTGCCTGACTGCTGACAGCAGTGTTCTGGTCATTGCAAGTGACACCTATCCTACAGCAGCCTCAGTTACCTTTAAAGTCCTAAATGGCTCGAAACCATCATACCTTCAGGATTGCTTGTCCTGGCACCATCCTCCCTATCTTCTCTAATCTTCATTTTGGCATTTGTTGAAGGTCCCTGGTCCACAACTGTCCTCTTTGTTCAACAAGAGCAAGGGCCTTCTCAGTAGTGGCCTCTGTCATGTGGAAACAACTGTCTGAAGAGTTGTGTCTTTTGTGGAACTTCCCTGGGTTCCGCAGGGCATGTGAGTCTGCTCTTTTTCGGGTGGACTTTGGGTGATTTTGATACAGCAATCACCCTACTATATAGTGGAAAGATTTTAATGGAGATAGATTGATTTATATTTTTAAAGTTTGCTTATTGTATCTTTTGTGCTGTTTTTATAGGGTGTGTTTTATATGCTGTTAGCCATATAAAGTCCTTTTTGGGGAGGAGGGAGCAGAATGTAAATTTGATAAAATAAATAAATATTATGCTACTGATATTACCAAGTACTGGTGACAGGAGTATCCCCTTTCTAATGTTCTGTGGAATGACGGACTTTACAAGAGATGGAACAGTTTAACATCATAGCTCTTGACCTAATATGACAAGACGGTGAGATTCTATGCTTTGTGTAACAAATATTCTGCAATTAGAAACCATCTCTTCCTCTCTAGGATACTGGTAAATAATAAAGCATTTATGTAACACATTTTAATAATTAAAAAAATCACGTTTTGATAAATCTTTACTAGGGATGGGCACAGAATACAAAAATGGTGGTTTGTTTCATTTCATCGTTTATTGGGCTGCCTGATTTGGTGGTTCATTAGTTCATTCAGTTCAGGAAGTTGTAGAACAGCCCCCAGGAGAGGCCAAAACCATGGCAAACTTTTCAGTGGACTTTCCTCTACCTGGTCTCCAAGTTCGGTGAGAATTGGATTCCAGGGGGCCAAACTACAGCCCCCCCCCCAAAGCAGGTGTCCCATCTAATCAGTTTCATTGGAAACTGGCCAGAAGCACAGGGTGCTAGGGAGAGTGGAGCTGCTGCTTCTAATCAGTTTCACTGGAACATGACTAGAAGCACAGGGGGCTGGTGTGAGATTTGCCAGTAGCACTCAGATAGACTTCTCTTTCTAAAGACAGATGAAGCTTTATTTCTGATTTACTACTGGAGGTCTCTCCCCTGCTGGTGACTTGTCAAGAATAACATACATCCAGCAAACAAGTCTAAACTACTCCCTGGGTCATTCTGAACTGGTTTGTCTGATCCCACTCCACTCAAACATGAAAACAAACTGGCTTTTTTTTCTTGGTATGTCATTTGGTTTATGTTTGGTTCATTTTTTCCAGAGAGCCTGGCATGATTCCCCAGGTGTCAAAACCCTCCCAATTTCTGTCATGCTTGGTTCCCCCCACTTCCCCAACTAAACCCCACATTCTAGTCACAGCAATAAAAACAACAAGGTAATCAAAACACTGCTTGGCTTAAGGAGGAAAAGTGTTATCAAAAGGCCACATCAGATGGCCCTGGTGGGAGGGTGTCAGACAATGTAACCTGTATTGAGATGCATGCTTAGCTGAACTGTAGCCATCTTGAACCAATGTTACTAACCATGAGAAAAAGCCTTGCATTTCAAAGGAATAGTGCTTGATGTAAACATTCCCTTCTCTTCCTACTAACAACAGCAATTCCCCTTTGAAGATAAAGAGCCTCAGGGACAACTGTTTGGCTGTCCCAGAGAAGCAGGGAAACATACCTGTGTGAATCCTAGCACCTCTTGTTAGCAATGTTTTGAATTATGCTTTTGTGTAGTAAACCTTTGATGTGTACTCCTTAAAGCCTAGCTTCGCAAGCTTTAGACTATCAGTCTCAATGACTCCATGTTCTGCCTATGGATTATCAAATAAAACCTAACTTTGTATCAACTTCAAGGTCTGGCTGAATTGAAATCCCATTGTCTGACAGAGGGTCAGCATAAGAGTGATTTCAGAATTCAAACAATTCATGAATCAGTCATCTTTAGCATAAATCACGTTTCATAACCAAACATTACAGAAACTGGGAGGGTTCTGACATTTATTTATTTGAGTTATATCCCGCCCTCCCCACCAAAGCAGGCTCAGGGTGGCTTACATATCAATAAAATGTTACATAAAATCAATTAAAACAGATTTAGACATAATACATTAAAAACATTAAGATATCACCATTGCTATAACAATCTTACAATGATAGTATATTTAATTATCCCCCCACCACCTGAAAATCAACTCGGCCCAAGCTTATCAGGATAGTGGGAGTGAAATTTAGTAACAAGTTCAGATGCTCAGACATGAGAAGCTTTCAATTGTTTGTTATGACTAGGAGCAAAATGTTACTACTTTATGAGATAATACAAAGACCCCCATTGTAATTTAGGTCCAAAATTTGTTGCACTTTTTGGTGAGGTTCATTATCCACCATGGGAGGGGGGGGAGGAATTGTCTCAGGGTGCCATCTGTCTGGTCCTGGGTCTTTCTTCAGGAGGCTACAATGAAAAACAGGAGAATATTTTTAAGATTCTTCAGTTCAACAACTTACTGATCAGGTTTTTAAACAGAGAACAGTCCTAAGTACTTCCATGTCAGTTTTTTGCATTGCTGGGCACCATGTAAGTTTATTGTAGAGATATACAGAGTCTCCCTCTTTTATGTCCCATTGGGGTGACTTTTTGCAATCTGCAAGTTTTTTGTAGTCCTTGTGACGGTAATGAACAGGTTAACAAGAAAACTAAGGATGCCTAGA
Organism: Heteronotia binoei; assembly: GCF_032191835.1. Lineage (NCBI taxonomy): Eukaryota > Metazoa > Chordata > Lepidosauria > Squamata > Gekkonidae > Heteronotia > Heteronotia binoei. The sequence continues at coordinate 6,936,784 of NC_083230.1, forward strand.
GGCTGCGTCAGGTGATCTGAGGGTGGGGGCCAGAGTGCTCGGAACTCTCAGAGGTGATTGACAGCTAACGGCTGAGGGCAGTTAGTGTCTGACGGAGTCTGAGGGAGACTGCTGAAGAGAGCAGTTGGTCTGAGAAGGAGCTGAGACAGGAGCTGAGGAGAGTCTTCGAGAGAAGCAAAGCTCACTGTTCACTCTATTTAGACAGCCACGGGGCTGTGTGTGACTAGAGAAGAGTCACAGTAAAAGACCTGAGAGGTCACAGACACAGAGACACTTCTCTTGAGAGCTAAAGAGGTGGTTGAGGGAAAGGTGTGGGTCTAGAAGTCTGAAGGGCTGGGAGAAGAGACACCAGTCAACTTAAGGGACTTGGCACATTATACCCAAGAGGCCAACCCAGAATAGTGTTGGAGAGTGAAAGCTGTATGATCTGTGAAACCTGAGAGACCTAAGTAAACTAGATATTATAAAGCCTGAACTACGAAGAAACTGTTAACTGCTTGAGATACAATATAGCCCATGTATATATTTCCCATTCCCCAGTTGAAGACGGTGTGTAATAATAAATTTCTGTGGTTTACTTTAAAGTTCTCTGGTGCCAGTATATTAGGAAAACTATCAAAGCTGCTGTGGTCCCCTACAAACTGAGTTTATATCCATCTGAAAGCAAAACAACACCCACCCACCCCGAAGAGACTAGTAGTGAGAAATTCATATTACACCCACCCCTTGAGTTCCATAGTCGTGAGGTAAAAATTCAAGAGGAAGAACTGAGGTGGAAGAGGAGCTGGGGTAGCCATAAGCCACATATAGAAGCGATCCAGTGAGATCGCGAGGCGCGCTGTTATAGTCCTCTTTAGCTTTATTCAGGGTTTCCTCTACCATAGCTCAATAAACTGCTAATTGGGTCCACCATTTCTGTAGGTCTCATAAGAAAATAAGAGAAGCCGTGTTGGATCAGGCCAATAGCCCATCCAGTCCAACACTCTGTGTCACACAGTGACCAAAAAAACCAGGCGCCATCAGGAGATCCATCAGTGGGGCAAAGACACTAGAAGCCCTCCCACTGTTGCCCCCCCGCAAGCACCAAGAACACAGAACATCACTGCCCCAGACAGAGAGTTCCATCAATACACTGTGGCTAATAGCTATTGATGGACCTCTGCTCCATATATTTATCCAATCCCCTCTTGAAGCTGTCTATGCTTGTAGCCACCACCACCTCCTGTGTCAGTGAATTCCATGTGTTAATCACCCTTTGGGTGAAGAAGTACTTCCTTTTAATGGTTCTAACCCAACTGCTCAGCAATTTCATTGAGTGTCCACGAGTTCTTGTATTGTGAGAAAGGGAGAAAAGTACTTATTTCTTTACCTTCTCTATCTCATGCATAATCTTGTAAACCTCTATCATGTCACTCCACAGTCGACGTTTCTCCAAGCTAAAGAGCCCCAAGTGTTTTAACCTTTCTTCATAGAGAAAGTGTTCCAAACCTTTAATCATTCTAGTTGCCTTTTTCTGGACTTTTTCCAATGCTATAATATCTTTTTAGAGGTGTGGTGACCAGAATAGTGCACAATACTCCAAATGAGGCCGCACCATCAATTTATACAGGGACATTATGCTCACGAGCTGAGTTCGATCCCAGCGGAAGCTGGGTCAGGTAACCAGATCCAGGTTGATTCAGTCTTCCATCCTTCTGAGGTCAGTAAAATGAGTACCCAGCTTGCTGGGGGAAAACTGTAGATGACTGGGGAAGGCAATGGCAAACCACCCCGTAAAAAGTCTGTCATGAAAGTGTTGTGAAAGCAACATCACCCCAGAGTCGGAAACGACTGGTGCTTGCACAGGGGACTACCTTTTTATTATGATACTGGTTGATTTGTTTTCAATTCCCTTCCTAATAATTCCCTTCCTACTAATTATCAGTTTTTAAGTCGTCTATCAGTCATGGGAACTCCTCTCTTGTCACCTCAATCTGACTCAGGTCTTTCAACACCCCTCCCGAAGTCAGCAGTTCTGGAGTCTCCACCTGACTCAGACGGGATCCTGTCCAACCTTGGTAGTGGCTTGCCCTCAAACCCATGCAGTACCTGAAAGGTAGAGGTCCCCATAGATTGTTACTGTAGCAGTATTCTACTGCAATAGATCCACCCAATCTTCCTGCTGATAGTTTATGTAGCATTTCAGAAACCGTTCCAATATTTAATTAGTCCTTTCTATTTGGCTGTCAGTGTCTGGGTGGTGGACCAAACTAAGCCCCTGTTCCATGCTCATTAAGCTAAGAAATTCCTTCCAGAACTTGACTACAAACAGAGAGACTGATTTTGCACTAACCTTGCTCTGTGGCAGGCTTCCCTTTTTCTCCAGAGCAAGCTTAGCATTTTTGCACAAGCTGCTTCACGCCATCATTTTTCATTGCAGCAACTCCAAAAAAACAGGTTTACATTGCTGTGCATCAAATCAGGGGTTGCCACAATGAAAAATGGCGGTGCAGAGCAGCTTTTGCGAAATCGCTAGTTACCACTGGAGAAACCTGCCATGGAGCAAGGTTAGTGTGAAATCAGTCAGAGTGTCTGTCGGAAATTATTCTGTCTGGGAAGGAATGCAATTGCACAATGCGCTGCACGAAAAGCTTATCTCATTTCTAGGGCTTCCAGGTTTCGGCGCCTCATCATCGGCGGCAGTCCACGGAGCTTGTCTCCAGTGCCCCACCCCGAATTACGTGGTAGGAGGGGTGCCACAGTTATGGTACCCCTGGGGGAGCTCAGGCAATGGTACCCTGACAGCAGGGAGCTCAACAGGGGCCTGGGAAATCAGTGGTGGCTTGTCCTTGAGCCTCTTGTTGCTCCAATACTCCACCGTAACGATCACCATTTTGATGGCACCAAGAGGTGAATGCCCACCTGCTCTCACAACACATACTTTTTCTATTTTAACAGAACTATACCTTGCAAGTAAGTTTATTTTGGAATGTTACCAATTAGCTAAATACCTACTATAAAGCCAAACTTGATAAAGCCCCTCTTGAGGTTCTTGTCTAAGAATTTTCTCAGCTCTGCTTTTTCAGCCCACCCCCTGGAGTACAATTTCGCCTTGGGTAGCTCCTGGCCAGGGATGAGTTCAATTGCACAGTCTGTGTGCCGGTGAGGGGAGGGGAGGTTCATTCTCCTTCTCCTCACTGAACACTCTTTTTAGGTCCCGGTATTCTTTAGGGATAGACCAGACCTCCTCCACTGCTAAGCACAATTTCTCATTCTGGGGGGGAGGGTCTGCTCCCCACGCCTTGATCCACTGGTTTCACTTGCACTTACTGTCTGTAAAGTCTATCTCTGATCCCCCCATCTAATGTTTGGTTCATGTTTGACCAACCAACCGACTCCCAAGACCACATCGAAGGAGGTGAAGGGGGCGATCACAAATAGCTCTATGTCCCGGTGATTCTCTATGCCTACAGGCACCGCCTGAGTTTGTTCCACACAGGGCTCCCCATTCATTACGGAACCATCCATCTGCTCAAATTGGATGGGATGGGGAAAGGGGGTTCGTGAGAGACCGAGTGCTTCTACCAATTTGGGGATAATTATTTCCCTTGTACACCCGGAGTCTATTAGGGCTCTCACATGCACAAATCTCTTGTCTTGGATTTAGTAAAGTCAATAGAACAAAAAATAAAGATCCAGTTATTCTCACCCTCAGTGGTGCCGTTAAATCCACGACCTGCTGCTCGGCACCTTTCAGTGCAGGCCGTCCTCATTTTCCGCCGGCTCCTCTTCCCAGGACATTTCACTCAACTCGCCTAGGATGATGGTTTCCTCCTCAGTTATGGTTGGAGTGATGGTGCTCCCTTTTGCCGATTCTCTAGCACGAGCTGGGGCTTTCTTCAGTGCTGCCGTGATGGGCTTTGGAGTCAGATGGGGGCCTCGAGGTCTTTCCGGACAATTAACCACCAGATGATTGGGGTCCCCACATCGGTAGCAGTTGCACGTCAGCGGGACTTTAGTGGTTCCTCCCGCCTGCGGGGCCTTCCTCACATCGATCTTTGCCCCTGAGACTCACGTCCCCCCTTTCCCCCTTGCTGCTGCTGGCGTTGTAGGGCCACTCTCTTCATATTGGTCTCAACCTCTCCCACCAGCTGTACATGGTGGGGCGCGCCTGCTGGAGGGCACGATCCAGTACACTCACGTTCAGGCCCCTCTGGAACGGCTCTATTTTCATCAGCTCGTTCCAACCCCAGACTTTGGCTGAATTAGCTCTAAACTCGGCGGCATACTCACGCACCAACTTTGAGCCCTGCTGCATATCCCGCAAAGCGGTTAAGGCTCTAGTCTCTTGCAGCGGGTCTTCGTATTGGGTGAGTAGGGCTTGCAGGAATGCTGCTACCGTGTCCAGCTCTGGGCTTCGGATCTCATACAGGCTCTCATACCATCTCTTGGCACCCCCTTTGAGCTTGGACCCCAGATAGTCTACTCTGCTAAATTCATCTGGAAATGTGTTTCCCCAATGGCCTGGATGGAGAAGTATTCTACTTCTTCGAGGTCCCCGTCAAAGGTCGCAACAAGTTCCCAACCACTTCCATAGTCGCAGGAGGCTGGAACCACCGGCGGTTGGGCCGGTACTAATGGAGGTGCGGGAAGTGGCAGGGCCGAGGGGGTGTGTGTGGTATCGCTGGTTGAGTGGGGAGCTGTGGCACTGGGGATGGTCTTTCCCCCGGTATCCCCCTCGGGTCCCCTGGCCTCAGTAAACAGTCGATCTGCCTCTACATCTCTTGGGCCATGAAGGCGGCGTTGGCTTGCATCTCATCCCTCAAACCGGTTCCCACTTCTGTGGGGTGATGAACAGCTGCTGTATGTGTAGAAGGGACCCACGCCCTGCAACTCTCCTTGCGTCTAAGATGTGCCACGGGGGGGTCCGCACCTCTATCTTGTCTCCCAGTGGATTAAAAGGTTCACTGTTATCTGGAATTCCTTCAGCCATTCAGTTCGAAAGTTGCCAGGTCAGCCGAACCTTAACGTGGCTCACTTTCAAAATGTCAAGCATAGGAATTTCAAAAGAACCAAGCGATGATTTAGAAACAAAGTATTGGTTTATTGATAATCCATGGTGTCTGTGGAAGGACCAGATTGAAAGTGATACAGTATAACATATAGTAGCTGGTTTTAAGGGATACATCAAAGAGATACTAGAGATCGCTAGGATCACACAGGCATGTGAGAAGCTACAATCACAGGTTCGGTTATCTTTTGTGGTTAGCAACATCCTGGGTCCCAGGCTCAAGCCTGGGAAATCTTCCCTGGGAAGTACTATCTTCAAAGCTGGCATTTCTACATTTGTTACAAGAGGTGCGAACTAGAGAATAGGTTACATAGCTTTGATATGCACCAGCAGAGGAAAAGACTAAACAATACAGCTGTATGCTAGCAAGATTTTGTATGCTTGACACTGAGACTGTTATAGTGTAAGCTTGTTCTTCTTTCAGTAGTAAATAAGGTTTTATGGTAGACTAAGATTTCTTGTTCATTTCCCTCCTTTACCTTTCTTTTTTCTTTCTCTTTTCTCTTTCTGTAGGTATTAAGAATATATGAATCTGATTTGTAACACGATAGATACTAATTGAGAGCTTATCAGTAGGTATTTATGCAAAGTAGTAGTTTTATATAAAGTCATAAAAGGTCACAAAATGTTTGTAGTATTTAATGGTAATATTTAGGTAAAATTTGGATGCTTGCAGGTATAATGAACTCTGTATTTTCTTTTATGGTAGAAACAATTGTAAGCTAATTTTTTTTCTTCAATAATTTTCCTCTATTCCCCTTTCTCATTTAAACTTAATAAAACTAGTTAAAAAAAAGAAGAAGAAGAAGAGCTTAGCTCATTTCTTAGCAGTTGGGAGCTTTGCACATGGCACAAATTTGGCTTGTTCGGAAAATGTATCCACTACAACCCAGATGATGGTCTTCCCCTTGCTGGGAGGTAAGTCCATGGGTTTTTTAAAGGTTGCAAGAGACCAGGAGGCTTCCCTCCTATGTTCTTTCCCATTAAACAAGTGGGGCATGAGGACACATATTGGGATATGTCCTTGTGCATGCCCAGCCACCAGAATTATCTCTTTTTTAAATTCAATGTTTTGATAAACCCAAAATGTCCAGCTAGCTTACTATCATGATAGTGTTGTAAATTCTCAGCTCTCAAAGATTTAGAAACATACAGGTTTTCTCCTTTGTAAAGTCATTTCTCCCCTGCATGAGCCCCTCAAAGTAATCCCACCCTGCTTCTTTTAGTAGTGCTTTGATTTTCTCCACCCGGGGGCTGGAATGGGTCTTGCTAGCTTCCTGTGCCTGATTACTGCTCCTCCTAGTTGGGCAGGAGTGAACATAGGAGGTGAGACAGTGCATCCATGAGGAAGTTAGACCTCCCAGGTAAATGTGTGAGAGTAAAATTAAATTTTTAGAAGAACTCTGCCCACCTAAGTTATTTGGTCCCAAGGCACCAGGGGGATTGTAAAGCCTGCAAGTTCTTGTCATCTGTCCAGACCTCAAATGGCGCTTGGGAGCCCTCTAACCAGTGGCATCGATTAGTTAGAGCCAATTTGACAGCAGCCCCCTCTTTGTCCCATACCAACCAATTTCTCTCAGACTCCAATAATTTTTTAGAAATGTAAGTGCAAGGGTGCAGTTTTCCCTTGGGGCCCTCTTGCATTATCTCTCCCCAACAACATTGCCTGTGTCTACTTGGACCACAAACTTTCTGTTTCCATCAGGGTGGCGCACCACAGGTTCTGAAGTGAACAAGGTTTTAGGACTGTCAAAATGCTTGCTGGCAGTCCTCACTCCAGTTCAGTTTGGCACTTGGTCATGCCCCACTTGGCCCCTTCCCCTTTGTCTTTAGCAAGTCAGTCAATGGCAGCACTGTCTGTGCAAAGTTTCCTTTTTTTATGTAAGGCCTGTAGAAATTGGCAAATTCTAAAAAGGATTGGAGTTGCCTCCTGGTCTTAGGGGGTTCCCAGTTTAATACATCTTGGACCTTTGCAGGGTCCATCCCCAGGCCATGGTGAGACACTCTATATCCCAGAAAATCCAACTCCTCTTTGTGGAACTCACATTTAGAAAATGTAGTGTACAGTTTATTTTTATACAAGGATTTTAGCAATTCTCTCACAAGCTTCACACGGGATGGGAGGACATTAGAATAAGTCAATACATCATCCAATTAAACAACCACTCCCTTGTAGAGGAATTTGTGGAGCACCTCATTAATCAAATTCATAAAACCCCCTGGGGCCCCTTGGAGGCTGAATGACATCACCAGATATTTGAACTGGCCCAAAGGGGAAAAGCCAGTTTGTTTTCATGTTCATGTGCAGTGGGAGCAGATGAACCATGAATCGGCCATTTTTAGCATGAATCATGATTTGTGGTTTGGTTCATGCCCATCCTGAATCTTTATAATAAACTTGGTTGGTATTCCATCGACAGCTGAATGGAAGAGTTGATAAAATCTGGACTCGTATCAAGCTTTTAAAAAAGGTTCCAGAGGAGATCTGGAAAATTACCAGCTGATTAGTCTAACATTGATACCAGGTAAGTTGGTGTAATTTATTATTAAAAATAGAATTAATAGGCACATTGATGAACAAACGCTAATGATGAAGAACCAGCATGGATTCTGTAAGGGAAGATCTTGTCTCATTAACCTTTTAGAGTTCTTTGGGAAGGTGAAGAAACATGTGAACAAGGGTGACCCCATGGATGTTATTTACTTAGATTTCCAGAAAGCTTTTGATAAAGTTTGTTCCCCCCAACCCCCATTGGAAGAAGGAGACAGACACTGTGTTGGATTTAAACAAGGGCGACTTCATTTACTATTTACATCCTGTGTGGCAAGAGGAAAACACGGATCCAGAATAAGCAAGTCCGGGGTCACTCTAGGACCACTTCCTTGCTCTCCATTGGGAAGGCACTTGCTCCAGGCATAAGCCTTCCCTCTGGCTCATAACCAGCTGGCACAGCAAACTGGTAGCTGCCCTGGAGCACCACCTTCAAAGCCACAAAACTAGTGAGGAGGAGCCTAGCCAGGGCAGTCCCAAAGGTAGTCCCCATTCCTAGCTCTGGCCCATGGAACTGAAGGCTGGTCCTGATGGACCCCATAACCCCCAGGAATATGCTATTTGGTGCTCACTGGATCTGCTTTTCTTCGCCTGCACAATTGCCACTGTGAAGGCCAAACCTCTGCTTAGGACCAGCCTTCACCAGGCAGGCCAGACCTGCCCAAACCCCTTGCTGCATGTTAAAAAAAAAAAAAGGATATAATTGCTCTTGTCTGCAGGTAAGGAAGAAATGAAAATTAATTTATTCGCGGATGGTATCATAGTAATTATGTCAAATCCCAAAGACGGAGTTAAAGAGATTAAGATAATTTTAGAAGATTTTGAAAAGTGTTCAGGGCTAGGAGTGAATATGGCAAAATCAGAAATTCTATACCTTAATGTTAATAGGGAGGAAAGACAGGAAATAAATAGGATTACGAATATAGGAATGGGGGCTAAGAGACTTAAATACCTAGGGATAGTCCTGCAAAAAATATGGACAAAATGATAAAGGAGAACTATGGTAAAGTATGGAAGAAAATAGAGAGAGATATGAATAAATGGAATCATAAATTACTAGGGATATCAACTAGAATAAGATCCCTCAAAATGTTCTGGATACCAAAGTTAATGTATTTATTCCAAACGTTGCCCTTAGGTTTGAGGAAAAATCAAATTGAGCAATGGAATAAAGCACTTAAAGTGTGGATTTTTAATAATAAAAATTGTAGGTTTCATAAGAGAATCCTAAATAACCTTAAATCAGAATTAGGTTGGGGAATCCCAGACTTAAATAAATACTATGAGGCCTTCCAACTAAGAGCGTTACTAGAACTGAGTGAGGAAAAGGTACAGAAGTGGATTAACTTCGAGAATGCAGTTAATAGAGGTATTGGAAGATTTGGTATCTTTTCCACAGTGTCGACAAAAAATCTAAAATCAGCAATAGGGCCCAGAAGAGCATCATTAGAAACCTAGATGAAATGGTACCCACAGTGGCTAGGGAAGGTCTCAAGATGGACGCCCCTAGAAGCTATTGTTAAGGATGTGCAAGTTACAAAATGGTGGGAAAGGCTAAAAAATAAAGGCTATTATAGAGTGGGCGATATGTTTAGGGGCGGTAAACTAAAACCTTTACAGGAAATTACAGAAGATTTAGGTAAACAATACTGGTTAAACATAGCAGGCTTATATAAGGCAGTTAAAAAGATCAGTGAAAAGGGAGAGCTCTGGTTAGACGCTCCAATGGAAGAGATATATAAAGTAATGGCTAAACAAAGGAAGGGTTTAGTGGGGTTATTATATAGAAAAATGATTTCAAATAAAGATAAAATAAAATACATACTTTAAAATACATACCACAAGTTAGGAAAGGCACAAACAGGCATAAGAAAAGGCCTGCGTGGTTAACAAATAAAGTAATGGAAGCTGTAAAAGGTAAGAAGGACTCCTTTAAGCAGTGGAAAACCAGTCCAAGTGAGATTAGTAAAAGGGAACACAGGCTGTGGCAAATCAAATGCAAGACTGTGATCAGGCAGGCAAAAAGGGACTATGAGGAGCATATTGCAAAAAACATAAAGACCAACAATAAAACTTTCTTCAAATATATTAGAAGTAGGAAACCAGCCAGGGAGGCAGTGGGGCCCTTGGATGACCATGGGGTAAAAGGATTACTGAAGGAGGATAGGGAAATGGCTGAAAAGCTAAATGAATTTTTTGCCTCCGTCTTCACTGTAGAAGACGAGAACTTTTTGCCCGCCCCAGAACCACTAATTTTGGAAGGGGTGTTGAAAGACCTGAGTCAGATTGAGGTGACAAATGAGGAGGTCCTACAACTGATAGACAAATTAAAAACTAATAAGTCACCGGGTCCGGATGGCATACATCCGAGAGTTCTGAAGGAACTCAAAGTTGAACTTGTGGATCTTCTAACAAAAATCTGTAATCTTTCATTGAAATCTGCCTCCGTTCCTGAGGACTGGAAGGTAGCAAATGTCACCCCCATCTTTAAAAAAGGTTCCAGAGGAGATCCGGGAAACTACAGGCCAGTCAGTCTGACTTCAATACCGGGAAAGTTGGTAGAAACCATTATCAAGGACAGAATGAGTAGGCACATTGATGAACACGGGTTATTGAGGAAGACTCAGCATGGGTTCTGCAAGGGAAGATCTTGCCTCACTAACCTGTTGCATTTCTTTGAGGGGGTGAACAAACATGTGGACAAAGGAGACCCGATAGATGTTGTTTACCTTGACTTCCAGAAAGCTTTTGATAAAGTTCCTCATCAAAGGCTCCTTAGAAAGCTTGAGAATCATGGAGTAAAAGGACAGGTCCTCTTGTGGATCAAAAACTGGCTGAGTAATAGGAAGCAGAGAGTGAGTATAAATGGGCAGTCTTCGCAGTGGAGGACGGTAAGCAGTGGGGTGCCGCAGGGCTCGGTACTGGGTCCCATGCTTTTTAACTTCTTCATAAATGATTTAGAGTTCGGAGTGAGCAGTGAAGTGGCCAAGTTTGCGGATGACGCTAAATTGTTCAGGGTGGTGAGAACCAGAGAGGATTGTGAGGAACTCCAAAGGGATCTGTTGAGGCTGGGTGAGTGGGCGTCAACGTGGCAGATGCGGTTCAATGTGGCCAAGTGCAAAGTAATGCACATTGGGGCTAAGAATCCCAGCTACAAATACAAGTTGATGGGGTGTGAACTGGCAGAGACTGATCAAGAGAGAGATCTTGGGGTCATGATAGATAACTCACTGAAAGTGTCAAGACAGTGTGCGTTTGCAATAAAAAAGGCCAATGCCATGCTGGGAATTATTAGGAAGGGAATTGAAAACAAATCAGCCAGTATCATAATGCCCCTGTATAAATCGATGGTGCGGTCTCATTTGGAGTACTGTGTGCAGTTCTGGTCGCCGCACCTCAAAAAGGATATTATAGCTTTAGAGAAGGTGCAGAGAAGGGCAACTAGAATGATTAAAGGGCTGGAGCACTTTCCCTATGAGGAAAGGTTGAAACGCTTGGGACTCTTTAGCTTGGAGAAACGTCGACTGCGGGGTGACATGATAGAGGTTTACAAGATAATGCATGGAATGGAGAAAGTAGAGAAAGAAGTACTTTTCTCCCTTTCTCACAATACAAGAACTCGTGGGCATTCGATGAAATTGCTGAGCAGACAGGTTAAGACGGATAAAAGGAAGTACTTCTTCACCCAAAGGGTGATTAACATGTGGAATTCACTGCCACAGGAGGTGGTGGCGGCCACAAGTATAGCCACCTTCAAGAGGGGTTTAGATAAAAATATGGAGCACAGGTCCATCAGTGGCTATTAGCCACAGTGTATGGAGCACAGGTCCATCAGTGGCTATTAGCCACAGTGTATGGAGCACAGGTCCATCAGTGGCTATTAGCCACAGTGTATGTGTGTATATAACATTTTTTGCCACTGTGTGACACAGAGTGTTGGACTTGATGGGCCGTTGGCCTGATCCAACATGGCTTCTCTTATGTTCTTATGTTCTTAATAGTATATTTACAAAAGAATTGGAGTCATGAAGGCCAGATAACAGAGAGGTTGGCTGGGAAAATCCTGGAAGGACTAGAAGAGATTAAAGTAATCAAATTTAAAGAACTGGAATATAAATTTCTCACAAAATGGTATAAGACACTCGGCACAAATAGCCAATATATTTGTGTTCCAATGAGTTCCAAGTGCTGGCATTGCAAACAATCTAAGGGTTGGTTTGCACATATGTGGTGGGAGTGTGAAGAGGTTAAGCCCTTCTGGGGGGAAATTATTGAAACTATTAGAAAAGTCTGCAATGCATCATTAACCATTGGCTTTAACCTGATGCTGTTAAGTACAACAGGAAGTCCGGCACTAAATAGACCCACTCAAAACCTTGCCAAGGCGATGATATTAGCGGGGAAGGCGGTCATTGCTTTGGATTGGAAAGTTAAAACTAAATGGTCAATAGAAACCTGGCACAACTATTTGTTTGATTACATACAGTCTGACATCGTGGCATCAATCAACAAGAATTCCACGTGGGAAGATAAAGTCAAGGAAATCGAGACCAGATGGAAGCCCTATCTAGAATGGATGTCGGAAGAAACAAGGAAGGACATTCAGTGGAAGATCAAGACTTTGTGCCCTTGGCTGAGGGGGAAAGACTAAGAGTAGATGGGGAGGGTTGTGGGGGAGGAAGGGTTCTTTGTAAATGTAACAAACATATGTTGTAATGGTCAATTTTATAAGAATTAATAAAACATAAAAATATTTATATAAATAATAATAATAATAATTGCTCTTGTCTGATAGATGCACCCTGTCAATCCTAGGCAGGCCATTCTGCTCAACCTGTATAGCAGACTGCAGTAGAAATTGCCCCAGGCCACCCTCCATTGCGTTCTTCATTTCCCTATTCACCTTATGGCACACCTGATCCAAACATCGGGGATCCCCCATGCTATATCACACATGGCAAAGCAACATTGCAGATAACACTATTTACAGCCTGGGCCACCTGCTCTTAATTAGCACCAGGTTTGAATGACCAGGGCCTTGCCCTTCAACAATCCAATCCAATTTCTTGGTCCAGGTGGAACACTAGAATGTGAGGTGGAGGACCACATCTTTCCTCAAATAAGAACGGAATGAGGCCAGGCCATCTCATGCCTCTCCACCCCAACCATTCCACAGAGGCCCACTCACCAAGACCAACTGCAAACCAAAGCATCCATGCCCAGTGAGAAGCCTGGAAAACCATGCTATGGCCACAGATGGAGATTCTTTGCTTCACCTGGCAGCTCCTAAAACAAGAACACAACTTGGTAGTGAATAAAGCCCTCAGGCAACATTGAGATCACGCCCTGCGGGACTGCAATTCTGTAGGGCCTGCAAAATGGAGCTGTTCTGCTGGGCTTTCAGTTGAGGTAGTGGGGTGCCCAAACCTTCCATCCTTTGGTCTCCCTGTCAGTCAGCTCAGACTGCAGCTAAGAACCCAACATTCTTTGATAATGTTCAGAAGCTTTTTAACCTGGATGTTACTATTGTGGCAACTCTAGTCTGGTTTTAAGCATGGACTTTAAATCTTAATTGTTTGGATTTTAAACCATATTTCTGTTCCTATCATAATATTACATGACCTATAAGTTGTCCTGAGCCCAGTCTATGGGGAGGGCAGAATAAAAATTAAAGAAAAATAATTAATTAATTAAACTTGTGTGCATAAGATTTATAAAAGTGGAATTTCCAATGCACTAACTTCTGAATGCCAGCGTCTGAATACCCCAGGGCCGCTGCTGTGGCAGCTGCCCCAATTCAAAATGAGTAGGTTTGTGCATTACACAAAACCGCATCAACCGGGCCACAGGAATTGGCCACACCCGCTGCAGCCCTAAAGAGCTTGAACTGGCAGCCTGTCCTCTTATATGCCTTTTTGGTGCTAGACATCAGAACTAGCCCAATCACCCTTTAGGCCTTAGACCTCCAAGCCGCCACAGCTCTGGTGGCATTCGTATGGGGTAAGTTGAGGAAACCTCTCCATCTGTTTGTGAGACAGAGTGTCAGCAACCCCGTTATTAACCCCAGCCATATGTTTAGCCTTAAAGAATATGTTGAACCAAAGACAGCACAATGCAAAGGCCCAAACTAATGCCAAAACCTTGGAGGACTTTGAAGTGAGCAAATCAATCAAGTGGACTGCTGCTAGGTTGTCACACCAGAAGTGCACTGTGTGATTGGGGAGGACCTTGGTCCATAACCAAACTGCCACCACAATTGGGAACAACTCAAGAAATGTTAAGTCCTTCACCAGGCCTGCCTCAAACCATTCCTTTAGTCATTCCTCCACACACCACTGCCCAAAAAATAAATGCCAAAGCCTGATTATCCAGACATGACCTGCAACTCTCCTTCAACTTGCCAGCCCTCCCTCCAAAAGGATACACCATTAAATGAATCCAGGAATTCTTTCCATACCAGAAGGGTCAACCATCAGCTGCTGATCCACCGCCTCACCGATGCAAGGATTCAGGAGCTGGTCTTGCAATGGCTCTCCTCCTTCCTCTGTGGTTGGGGACAAAGGGTAGCTATTGGGGGACACAAGAACATAAGAGAAGCCATGTTGGATCAGGCCAATGGCCCATCCAGTCCAACACTCTGTGTCACACAGTGGCCAAATATATATATTAGCCACAATGTGTGTGTGTGTGTGTGTGTGTGTGTATATATATATATACATACATACATACATACATACACACGCACACTGTGGCTAATAACCACTGATGGACCTCTGCCCCATATTTTTATCCAATCCCCTCTTGAAGCTGGCTATGCTTTTAGCTGCCACCACCTCCTGTGGCAGTGAATTCCACATGTTAATCACCCTTTGGGTGAGGAAGTACTTCCTTCTATCCGTTTTAACCTGGCTGCTCAGCAATTTCACTGAATGCCCACGAGTTCTTGTATTGTGAGGAAGGGAGAAAAGTACTTCTTTCTCTACTCTCTCCATCCCATGCATAATCTTGTAAACCTCTATCATTTCACCCCGCAGTCGACGTTTCTCCAAGCTAAAGAGCCCAAGCGTTTTAACCTCTCTTCATAGGGAAAGTGTTCCAATCCTTTAATCATTCTAGTTGCCCTTTTCTGGACTTTTTCCAATGCTATAATACCCTTTTTGAGGTGCGATGACCAGAATTGTACACAGTATTCCAAATGAGACTGCACCATCAATTCATACAGGGGCATTATGAAACTGGTTGATCTGTTTTCAATTCCCTTCCTAATAATTCCCAGCATGGCGCTGGCCTTTTTTAATTGCAATCACACACTGTCTCAACATTTTCAGTGAGTTATCTACCACAACTCCAAGATCTCTCTCTTGGTCAGTCTCCTCCCGTTCACACCCCATCAACTTGTATTTATAGCAAGGATTTGCTATAAATACAAATGTGCTAAATTTGCTATAAATGTGCATTCCTTTGCACTTGGCCACATTGAACCTCATCTGCCACGTTGACGTCCACTCACCCAGCCTCAACAGATCCCTTTGGAGTGCCTCACAATCCTCTCTGGTTCTCACCACCCTGAACAATTTTGTGTCATCTGCAAATTTAGCCACTTCACTGCTTACTCCCAACTCCAAATAATTAATGAACAAGTTAAAAAGCATCGGACGCAGTACAGAGCCCTGCAGCACCCCACTGCTTACCACCCTCCACTGAGAAAATTGCTGATCTATACTATCTGTTTCCTATTAATTAGCCAGTTTTTGATCCACAGAGCAAGATGGCGACGGCGGTAGAAGCCTAGGTGCTAGGGCTCCCGCCGGCTGACAACAACTACATCTACAACTATAGCAATAGCTATAACAACAAACCATCAATAGCAGACTAACGCTAACTGGACAGTCAACTTACAATTTACAAGACGACAGGGGTGGCGGCGCAGGCAGCGACTCTTGGTGTCTGTTATAGGAGGAACATTGCTGCCATCCAGGCCGACACCGAGGCAGAGCTGGGGCGCAGCCGCGGGCTGGCATATGGGAAGGGCTGAGCCAACGCTGGAGAAGGGAGTGCAGTGCAGGCCGGTGCGACGAAAGCTCCTGGTGCCCGCTGTGTGAGGAACATCGCTGCCGTCCGGGCCGACGCCGAAGTAGAGCTGGGGCGCGGCCGTGGGCTGGCGCATGGGAAGCGCCGAACCAAAGCCGGAGAAAGGACTGTAGTGCGGCTCGGCGCGACAAAGGGTAGGACTGGTGAGCGGAGTGTGCGGTGCAGCCGGGGGTCACCGCAGATGAAGGCTGGGAGTCTTTTGGGGGGTAGTGAGTGGGCGGAGTAGTGGACTGGTCCCGGGGCGTTGGCCTCGGCGAATATACCAATCTTCGCCCCTCGCCCCACCCCTCCCCCTCTCATCCTCACCCTCATCCTCTCATCTTCATTCCACGGACGTCAACGAGGCGCGGCTGGGCCGGTAGCCGGGAACTCTCCCGACCGTGAAGCCCTGTACGGGGCTCAGATGCCGGGAGGCCCAGAGTGTGGGTGAGAGCTGCGGAACAGTTGAAGGGGTGTCGACGGGGCTATAGTCTCCTAGCTGAAGTTGTAAGGCTCCAACTAAACAGCTGGGAGGAAACGGGGAAGGTTTTTACCCCACCACCACCACCTAAACTGTGAACACCACCCGCACTTTAAGAACTGCACTTAAGAACTGCACCCACACTTTAAGAGCGCTACGGACGCCTGCAAGCATTGGCACCTTAATTTTAACCTTAACAACAGCACCTTAAGAACAATATCCAGTCTACCTCTCTAACTCAATATCCTCGATTCCTACTTTGTCGGATGGAAGATCTTAATGACCACTAATGGGAACTATTATTAATTTAACTAGAGATTTTATAATTTGATTAGCAATTGGATTTTATTATGTATCTATATATTTAAATGCATATTGACCTACGTATTTATTTATATTAGCACATTAAGTTGGGACATAGGAATGGGGGATTTCATTTTACTAATGTGCTAAGAATGAGAGAAATTACTTTGACTAATCAATCAGAGGGAGAATCAGGGTGGATCCTGATATTAACGAAATTGATTAAATTATAGTGAGTCAGACAACTAGGGGACTGGAGGTAAAGGGTGGGCTAGGGATTTATGCTGTGAATTGGGATAATCTAATCTAGTTAGGTGGGTGTGGCCATCCTATTATTATCAATAAGATCATACCGGGGCATAGGTGTGGATGCCTGGCCAGGGGATCCCAGTGCTCCTGGGGAGGGGAAGGTATGACGGTGGGAATAGACAGAAGTGTAAGGGAAGGAGGTGGAGACAAAACAGTGCTCGGCCCCCTTCCAGTCTACTTCCCATCCCAACGGTGACAGGTAGTGGGACTAAGGGGAATTGCCCGCGTCCGTCATTGGTGTTATGCAACGCCAGGTCTATAAATAATAAGACCGAGAGCCTTAGGGAATTCCTGCTCCAGCAGGATGCAGACCTGGCCTGCGTGACCAAGACCTGGGTGCAAGAGGGGGAGACTGTGGCTCTCTCCCAAATGACCCCCCCCGGGTTACTCGGTCTTTCACCAATCAAGGATTAGCGGGTGGGGGGGAGGGGTGGCGCTATTCATACGGGAGGGTTACTCCTTCCGGGCTCTCCCGGCCCCAACGATCGATGGTATTGAATGTGCCCGTCTGACGTGGGATGTCGGAGAGGGGTTGGCGATCTGGCTGGTGTACCGTCCACCTAACGCACCAGCCAGCGCCTTACCATCCCTGATGGAGGCGGCGGCGGGATGGGCGTTGGAGCACCCAGGGCTTATGGTCCTCGATAACTTCAATGTCCATGCCGACGACGCAGCCTCCATTCGGGCAATGGACCTAGTGTCTTCCATGGCGACACTAGGACTCTCTCAATTTGTAACGACTCCTATGCACCAGGCAGGGCACACATTAGACCTGATCTTTGCGTCCGGGATTCGGGTGGACGATATCGCAGTGAAGGTGGTGCCATGGTCAGATCACCTAGCCCTCAAGGCCCGTATGGAGATGCTACCTCGACCCTGTAAGGACGGAGAGCCTATTTTGGCTCGCCTGTGGAGCCTGATAGACCCGGAACGGTTCCAAATGGCTCTACGAGATCCCTGGCCCCCTTGCGATTCCTTGACGTCCTGGTTGATGCCTGGCAAGATCGGCTATCCAGGGCGATCAACGAGATCACACTTCGACGCCCTCTGCGCCCTCGTGTGAGGCTGGCTCCATGGTATACCTTGGAGTTACGCCGGCTGAAACAAGGGCTCAGACGACTAGAGAGGCAGTGGCGGCGCACTCCTGACGAAGCGACGAGAACATCTTAAAGAACGTTTATGAGGTCTCATGAGATGGCAGTCAAGGCCGCGAAGAAAGATTACTTTACGACAAGGATTGCGTCTGCAACTTCGCGCCCGGCACAATTGTTTAAAATAATTGGACATTTAACTACGCTGCCCCCGAGGCAGACCAAATGTTAGAGAATTAGAAATAGGCTGCGAGGCTTTTGCGGAATTTTTTGCAGACAAAATCACGTCGCTCCGCCAGGACCTGCCCATCACATTGGATACAGTACATGAACTAGAGGCTCCGTGTCCGTCTTCTGGTTTAGTTCTGGACCACTTTGACCCACTCAGCCTGGAGGAAGTTGACGGAATTCTCTCCTCTGCACGCCCAACAACTTGCGATTTGGACCCATGCCCCTCTTGGCTAATTAAATCTTGCCTGAGCGAGCTTAGATGTCCTTTACGGGACATCATAAATAGATCCCTCCTGGAGGGGCGTTTTCCAACACCCTTAAAAGAGGCTATGGTCCGCCCCCTCCTGAAAAAAAGTACAGCAGATCCGGCCGAATTGGCAAACTACCGACTGGTCTCTAATTTACCGTTTTTAGGTAAAATTATTGAGAAGGCAGTGGCGTTGCAGCTGCAGAGTTTTCTGGATGACGCTTCCGTCCTAGACCCTTGCCAGTCCGGCTTTCGTCCAGGTCATGGGAAGGAGACAGTGCTGGTCACCTTGGCGGATGACCTCCAGCAGCATCTGGATCTAGATGGTGTGGTGGTGCTGATGCTGTTAGATCTGTTGGCCGCATTCGACACGGTTGACCATTGGCTACTGACCCGCCGCCTCGCCGACGTAGGATTTAGGGGGTTGGCTTTACAATGGCTCTCCTCCTTCCTCCTTCCTAGCCATCGGAGCAATATTAATGCAAAAAGACCCAGAGGGGAGACTCAGACCCTGCACCTACATGTCCCGCAAATTCTCGAACGAGCAGAGAAATTGGTCGGTGTGGGACAAAGAGGCTTTCGCAGTGACCCACCTTAAAAACCTGGAGGTCATGGCTAGAAGGAGCTAGGGTCCCATTTGAGATCTGGACAGACCATAAGAACCTAGAAGCCCTAACCGGGCGGCGGAAGCTAACGGACAAGCAAATCCGCTGGGCAGGGTTCTTTGCCAAATTCGACTTTGTGCTAAAGCACATACCGGGCTCGAGAAACTTTCTGGCGGACGCTCTATCTCGCCTCCCACAACACGAAAGCCAGAAAGAGGAGGTCGTCGATTCCCTCATTCCCTCCTCCGCGATAGCGGGAGGAGAAACTACCAGATCGGGGAAGAAAACGGGACCACTAGAACCATGGGGGGGGCAGCCAGCTGAGAGAGGAGGCAGAGAAGGAGGGAGAAGGGAGACCAGAGAGTGTGGAGAAAGAGGAGGGAGGCTTCTGGTTCTATGATGGAAAATTTTATGTCCCTAAAAGCCTCCAGCAAGAAATATTGCAGCACTGTCACTGCAGCAAAATAGCCGGGCATTTTGGGTACGTGAAAACCCTCCACCTGGTGAATAGGCAATTCTGGTGGCCCCAGATGAAAAAAGACATCTCAGAATTCGTGGGATCGTGCCCCACCTGCATCATGGCAAAGAAGGGGGGGGGGGAGCCGCCAGGACTATGACCCCTACCCACCGCCTCCAGACCTTGGGTGGTAATATCAATGGACTTTATAGTCGAATTGCCCCCCTCACAAGGGAAAACTGTAATTTTGGTGGTCGTGGACACTTTTTCCAAACAGGCACACTTCATACCATGCAAGCAACTCCCCACCGCCAAAAAACTAGCCTACTATTCTTCCACCACGTGGTTAGACTCCACTCATTCCCCGAGAAGGTCATTAGTGACCGCGGCCCGCAGTTCGTTGCCAACTTCTGGCGGGAGTTTTATAAAATGGCCGGAATAGAGCAAGGATTGAGCTCAGCCTATCACCCCCAGACAGACGGACAGACAGAGAGGGTGAACAGGCTTCTAGAACAGTACCTACGGTGCTACATCAATTACCAACAGTCCAACTGGGTCGAATTGTTATCGTTTGCTGAGTATGGCTATAACAACAGCCTGCACAGCTCGACCAAAGCCTCACCCTTTCAGATCATGAACGGCTATGAAGGGAGGCCTTTCCCAACGCTGCCTGCAGGGGAGGGAACAGCGCCACCTAGCTCATGCAGGCAGTGGTGGGAAGGAGTCAGGAAAGGGTGGGAGGTGATCCAGGAAAACCTCGAAGCTGCAAAAAGAGACTATAAGGCCCACTTTGACAAGAAGCACTCCCCGCAATGGGAGTTCAAAGAGGGAGAGAGTGTATTCCTGTCAACCAAGAACCTTCCCCTGCCTCAAGCATGCAGGAAACTGGCCTACAAGTTCCTGGGGCCCTTTAAAATCAAGAGGGTAATCAACAAGGTGACAGTAGAAGTGGAGTTACCCAAGATGTTTAGTAAGATCCACCCTGTTTTTCATTGCAGCCTTCTTCGCAAAGATCCTGGACCCACGTGTTGGCACCCCCGCCCTCCAGAGCCACCTCCTATTCAAGTGAAGGGCCAGAGCCACCATGAGGTGCAAGTGATCCTGGACTCCAGGATCCAAAGGGGGGTACTATATTACCTGGTCTGCTGGAAATACTTTCCCAGCAGCTGTGATGAGTGGGTCAAATCAACCGACCTACGGGCCCCCCAACTGCTAAAGAAATTTTACCTACTGCACCCAGACAAACCCCGAGCACGAGCTTAGGGGGGGCAGTATGTCAGACATTGTAACTGCTTCAAAAGGTATCTGGCTTAAATGAGTTCTCTTGACCTAACTAACGCCATCTTGTTTGCTATTACTAACCCTGAGTATAAAAGCTGTGCATTTCAAACGCAGAGGGACGGTTGTAAATCCCATGGGAGGAATTTCTCATTTGGCATTCACAGGCGCCCCAAACCTTTGAAGATGGTATGCTTCAAGGTGACCAGCAGGGAGCCTTCCTGGGAATGAGATAAGGGGGTATGGGAACAGACAACTGTCTCTCAGAGTGTGAGAATGATTTTATTGTTATGCTACTGTCTTCTACAAAAACCCAAGGGTAACCTTGGAATGTATCAAACTCAATCTGCTTCTATCCCAGACTACTAGTTCTCGAATAAATGGATTAATTTTGAAACAAAATGATTCGTCCTTATTTGAAGTTCCAAGTCTGACAAAAGTGTGGCAATCGGGGGTGAGCTGTCCCAGAGGCGCACACTAGAGTGTGGGGTGCCTCAGGGAGCAGTTCTCTCACCGATGCTATTTAATATCTATATGCGCCCCCTTGCCCAGATTGCCTGGAGGCATGGGCTTGGGTGTCACCAGTATGCGGATGACACCCAGCTCTATCTGCTAATGGATGGCCAGCCTGGCTGCGTCCCAGTGAATTTGGACCGGGCACTGCAGGCCGTGGCAACTTGGTTAAGGCTGAGTAGGTTGAAGCTGAATCCAGTGAAGACAGAAGTCCTGTGCCTGGGTCAGGGCGTTCTATGGAGGGAAATATCTCTCCTGGTTTTTGACGGGGTGCCGCTGAAAGCATGCGGGTCTTCTCTGTTGTGGCTCCATACCTGTGGAATCAGCTCCCGGAAGAAACGCGGGCCCTGCGGGACTTTGATCAGTTTCGCAGGGCCTGCAAGACCATTCTTTTCGGGATGGCCTTCACCGATTAAAAGAAAGAGACTGCTTAAGTAATTTTACCATCTGTTGAAATAGCACCAGGATGTTAATTTTAATAAGCTTAGAATTTTAATTAAATTGTTATATTAGTTACTTTTTTAAACATTGTTGTATAACTTAATGTATTTGATCTAATGTTGTTAGCCACCCTGAGCCTGCTTCGGCGGGGAGGGCGGGATATAAATAAAATGATTGATTGATTGATTGACAAGAGAACTTGTCCTTTCACCGCATGACTCTTGAGCTTACTAAGGAGCCTTTGATGAGGAACTTTATCAAAAGCTTTCTGGAAGCCAAGATAAACAACATCTATTGGGTCCCCTTTGTTCACGTTTGTTCAGCCCCTCAAAGAACTCTAACAGGTTAGACAAGATCTTCCCTTACAGAACCCATGCTGAATCTTCCTCAATAACTTTTGGTCATCAGTATGCCTATTAATTCGCTAATAATGGTATCCACCAACTTTCCTGGTATTGACGTCAGACTGACTGGCCTGTTATTTCCTGGATCTTCTCTGGAACCCTTTTAAAAGATGGGGGTGACATTAGCTGCCTTCCAGTCCTGAGGAACGGAGGCAGATTTAAATGAAAGATTACATATTTTTGTCAGGAGATCCACAATTTCACCTTTGAGTTCTTTCAGAACTCTTGGATGCATGCCATCCGGGCCTGGTGACTTCGAAGTTTTTAATTTGTCTATCAGTTGTAGGACCTCCTCTCTCGTCCCCTCAATCTGACTCAGGTCTTTCAACACCCCTCCCAAAATCAGCTGCTTTGGAGTGGGCAAACACTTCTCATCTTCCACAGTGAAGACGGAGGCAAAAAATGCATTCAGCTTCTCAGCCATTTCCCTATCCTCCTTCAGTAATCCTTTTACCCCTTGGTCATCCAAGGTCCCCACTGCCTCCCTGGCAGGCTTCCTGCTTCTAATGTATTTGAAGAAATTTTTATTGTTGGTCTTTATGTTTTTTGCAATATGCTCCTCATAGTCCCTTTTTGCCTGCCTGATCACAGACTTCCCTTTCATTAACCTCATTTGGACTAGCTTTCCACTGCTGAAAGGAATCCTTACCTTTTACAGCTTCCATTACTTTGTTAACCATGCAGGCTTTTTAAAATACCTATTTGTGCCTTTCCTGACTTGTGGTATATATTTTATTTGAGCTTCTAGGATTGTAGTTTTAAATAGCCTCCAAGCTTCCCCAAGGGTTTTGACCCTATTTACCTTTCCTTTCAGTGGTTGTGTTGGGGGTTTTTAGGCAACTTCCTATTTATACAAACAACATTATGGTCACTGCTCCCAAACGGTGCAATCATGTTTACAACTCTCACCAGGTCTTGAGCATTACTAAGGACCAAATCCAGAATTGCTCCACCCTTGGTAGGTTCTGTGACCATCTGCTCCATAGCACAGTCATTGAGAGTGTCTAGATCCTCCACTGCTTTGTCCTATTTACTGTATTGCCTGTCCGGTTCTTTCACTTCCAACATAAAAAACTGCACTTCTCTTTTGCACAGACCCATCTGCTCCCCTCCTTTCAGCTAAGGGTGGGGCTTACCTCTTCCAAGTCATAATGGACAACTGGCCAGAGCCATTTCTGAACACTTAAGGCTCACTCAGAAGATACCTACAATGGTCTAGAAACATTACTCTTTTTTAATGCACTCCAATGTGCTAAGCTCACAGAAGAGACACATTCACAAATTCCAACCTCCTTACGATACATTTTCTAAGATTTGCATAGTTTATCCAGTTTATAAAATCCTGCCTTTTCTATATGGAGAAGACCACAGGGCCATTTTCCATATTTGCTCTGAACCCGTGATGGCTAGGAATCTGTTCATCAATAATTTCAGTTTTGCACTGTACAGCACATCCTACCCTTGCACGGCAGACCCTGAGGATTACAACTGTGCTCACAGGACTTTCTTAGCATAGTGCAGTCATTTTCATGTAAAAATTGAATGAGGTCTAAAAAGACTGCCAAGTCAGAATGTGAAAATAATAACCCTAACAAAAAGGCAGCAAAGCAGAGATGATAGAAAGGCTCTTTGGGAAAAATAATTCAAAACATTCACATAAAAACATCATCCTCCTAAAATCCTAAGCATACTTACAATGCAGTGGACTTCGCTTCTAGACAAGATTAATATTGTGGTGTTAGTTGAAATATGCTTTATTTACATTTTTATTCAAAAGATTTATATCCCATTTGGTCTGTGAATAAAGTAGTTTACAAAACTATACAAAATATCTCTCTCTCTCTCGGCTTGACTTCGCGAACGAAGATTGAAGAAGGGTGCAGTAGTCCACGTCTGCTGCAGGCTCGCTGGTGGCTGACAAGACCAATGCGGGGCAGGCAAATCCGGCCACAGTGGCTGCAGGGAAAAATCTGATTTGGGGTTGGTGCTGTAGCAGTGCGATTCTTCCTCAATCTCCTTTTGTCCTCAAGACCAGCTATGTGTGCGTTCTCAAAGGAAGAGACAGCCTGGTGGATGGTGTGCCTCCATGCTTTGCGATCTGAGGCTAGGTCAGACCACTGGTGATGGTTGATGTGACAGGTGCCAAGGGATTTCTTCAAGGAGTCCTTGTACCTCTTCTTTGGTGCCCCTCTATTTCGATGGCCGGTGGAAAGTTCGCCATACAGAGCAATCTTGGGAAGGCGGTGGTTTTCCATCCTAGAAATATGCCCTGCCCAGCGCAGCTGCGTCTTCAACAGCAGTGCTTCGATGCTTGTAACCTCCGCCCTCTTGAGGACTTCAGTGTTGGTCACAAAGTCACTCCAGTGGATGTTGAGGATGGTGCGAAGGCAGCGCTGATGAAAGCGCTCAAGGAGTCGTAGGTGATGACGGTATAAAACCCACGATTCGGAGCCGTAGATGAGGGTTGTCATCACAACCGTATGTATACAATGTATACAAAATATAACATGTTCCAAAATAACAACATAAAAACTTAGCCCAAGCAAAATAGGTTCCTAAATACAAAATTCCAAGCCTGGTATCAGCAAGATCATTCGTTTATCAAAAATTAAACTATCCACAAAAGTGCAGTTCAATCAAAACATTGCCTCCTGTAATCTCCTACACCTTAGCAGAACATGTACCTCAGTTGTTTGGCTATACTACATTCCATCAAATGTTAATTTCTTGGCAAATTCTTCCAAGACTCTCTTGATATCATTAGCTAATAAGATTTATTACAGGAGGGTCATACCCAGGGCTTTTTTTGTGGAAAAAGCCTAGCAGGAACTCATTTGCATATTAGGCCATACCCCTTGATACCAAGCCAGCTGGATATGATACTGTGTTTACCCTTGTATTGTGATGGCAAATTGCCACATACAATAACTCTGCTGCTGCCCTGATGCCAAGTCAGCTGGGACGGCATTCCTGTGCGTTCCTGCTCAAAAAAACGCCCTGGCCATAGCTGCTCTGAAAGACAAAATAATTCCAAGCACCATGTGCAATTTCTGTGAACATTATATCTTTGTCTCGTTTTGTTGCCTGAGTGCTTTCAGAAGATGCTTTGTTGGTCAGGTGGCATAGTTTTGGAACCTTTCTGTGGAAAGAGGACACTTGCTGCTTAACATATAATATTCATTCCCTTTATGTTGCCTTTTCATGCACCCTCTGTCCCTTTCCCCATTCCAAATTGTTGAAAAACTAATTCTCATTTCTAAGAGAATGCCTGCATTTATTTCAGAAGCATTGTCCAAATTATTCTTTTGTCTTTTCGTGACACGAGCTTTGCAGGATCCTCTTGTGCCACAGCAGCTTCTGGCTTTAATATTTCATCTAATTTCTGACAAAAAGCGCACTTTGCTCTGTTCCCAATTATTTCACCCGCTGCCTCTCAGCAACCTCAGCGCATCCTGGCTCCAGCTTGTTGGGCTAGAGGGCCAGAGTTTTCTTTTGTTTTGGTGGAGACAAAATGATCAGGAAATTCCAAGTAACATAATGGCTACTTAACAACTACTTAACTCACAGCTACTTCACAACAATAAAACTGTAGTTTTATTCTAATGATTTCAGTCTCAAATGTTTGCAGGTATGGTTCAGATTAACAACTCCACCATGGGTAACACTGCAATCGTAGAAAAACAAAGGAAAGGCTAACCTTGTTTATTTAACTCAGTCTTTCACCAGTCACGGACTAGCGGGCGGGGGGGAGGGGTGGCATTGTTCATACGAGAGGCTTACTCCTTCCGGGCTCTCCCGGCCCCGGAGATCAAGGGCATTGAATGTGCCAGTCTGGCGTGGGACGTTGGGGAGGGGTTGGCGATCTGGCTGGTGTACCAACTGCCTAATGCACCGGCTAGCGCCTTACCATCCCTGATGGAGGCTGCAGCAGGCTGGGCATTAGAGCACCCAAGGCTTTTGATCCTGGGTGACTTCAATGTTCATGCCGATAACGCAACCCCCAATCGGGCGATGGACATGGTGTCTTCCATGGTGACACTAGGACTCTCCCAAATTGTTACAACGCCCACTCACCAGGCGGGGCACATGTTAGACTTGGTCTTCGCAGCGGGAATTTTAGTGAACGATCTTGCTGCTATAGCAGTGCCATGGTCGGATCGCTATGCCCTCAAGGCTCGTGTGGATGTCCCACCTCAAGCCTGTTTAGATGGCGAGCGTATTTTAGCTCGCCCACGGAGCCTGATGGACCCAGAACGGTTCCTGATGGCGCTGCGGGATCCCTGGCCCCCTGGCGATTCCTTAGATGACCTGTTGGAGTCCTGGAATGACAGGCTCTCCAGAGCCATCAATGAGATCGCACCTAAGCGTCCTCTGCGCCCTCGTTTAAAGCTGACACCTTGGTATAACCAAGAGTTGCGGCAATTAAAACAGGGACTCAGACGACTAGAGAGGCAATGGCAGCGTACTTGAGATGAAGTGATTAGAACATCTTATAGAGAGTTTATGAAGTCCTATGAGATGGCAGTCAAAGTCGCAAAGAAAACAGACTTTGCGGCTGAGATTGTGTCTGCAACTTCGCACCCGGCACAATTGTTTAGCATAATTCAGACTCTTACAACGCTGCCACAAGGCAGACCAAATTCTAATGAATTGGAGATTGGCTGTGAGGCTTTTGCAAACTTTTTTGTGGATAAAATCGTGTCGCTCCGCTGCGACTTCCCTGCCATATTAGATACAGCTAGCGAACCCGAGGCTCTGTGCCTGTCTTTGGATTGTGTTCTGGATGGTTTCGGTGCTCTCAGCCTGGAGGAAGTTGACAGGATCCTCTTATCTGCACGCCCAACAACTTGCAATCTGGACCTGTGCCCCTCCTGGCTTATTAAAACCTGCCAGAGGGAGCTTAGATATCCTGTACGGGATATCATAAATAGATCCCTAACGGAAGGGCATTTTCCATCATCGCTTAAAGAGACGGTGGTCCGTCCCCTCTTGAAAAAAAAAACAATATTAGACCCAGCCGAATTGGCACATTACCGGCCAGTCTCGAATTTGCCCTTCTTGGGCAAACTTATCGAGAGGGCAGTGGCGTTGCAGCTACAGGGTTTCCTGGAGGATGCTTCTGTCCTTGATCCCCACCAGTCTGGCTTCTGCCCGGGCCATGGGACAGAGACAGTGCTGGTTGCCCTGGTGGATGACCTTCAACGGCATCTGGATCAAGGCAGCTCGGCGGTGCTGATGTTGTTAGACCTATTGGTAGCACTCAATATGGTCGACCATCGGTTGCTGGCTTGCTGCCTTGCCGACGCGAGGATTCAGGGGCTGGCCCTACAATGGCTTTCTTCTTTCCTTGATGGTCGGGGACAAAGGGTGGCGATTGCGGATGAACTGTCCCGGAGACACACGCTTGATTGCGGAGTGCCTCAAGGGGCAGTACTTTCCCCGATGTTGTTTAACATCTATATGAGCCCCCTTGCCCAGACTGCCCGAAGGTATGGGTTGGGTTGTCATCAGTACACTGACGACACCCAGCTCTATCGACTTATGGACGGACGGCCTGCCTGTGCCCCAGAAAATTTGGACCAGGCATTACAGGCGGTGGCTAGGTGGCTTAGGCTGAGTGGATTGAAGCTGAATCCAGCGAAGACAGAGGTCCTTTGCTTGGGTCGTCGTGGCCCGAGAGGGGAAATCCCTCTGCCAGTTTTTGACGGGGCGCCGTTGACAGCGGCGCACAAGGTCAAAGGTTTGGGGGTACTATTTGAGCCTTCACTGACAATGGAGGCTCAGATAGCAGCCACTGCCAAGTCTACATTTTTTCATCTTAGGCAGGCGAGGCAGTTGGCTCCTTTCCTGGAGCACGACGATCTAGCAATGGTGATTCACGCCACGGTCACCTCGTGGTTGGACTACTGTAATGCCCTCTACATGGGGCTGCCCCTGTGCTGAACCTGGAAGTTGCAGTTAGTGCAGAATGCCGCTGCCTGGCTGTTATTAGGGCTCCCAAGATGGGAGCACATTCGGCTGGGGCTCCGGAATCTGCACTGGCTGCCAATAATATACCGAGTCTGGTACAAGGTGCTGGTTATTACCTTAAAAGCCCTATATGGCCTAGGACCTGCCTACCTTAGGAACCGTCTCTCCCCACATGTTCCCCAGAGAGTACTGAGATCGGGTTCTCAAAACCTGCTTGTAATCCCCGGGCCAAAGGAGGCCCGTCTGAAATCTACCAGGGACCGGGCCTTTTCGGTAACGGCGCCTTGCTGGTGGAACCAGCTGCTGGAAGAGGTGAGGGCCCTGCAGGACCTTGGGCAGTTCCACAGGGCCTGCAAGACAGTCCTCTTCCAGCTGGCTTATAACTAACTGACACTGGAAACTTTGGACGGTTGTAGTGTACATTTCGACAGACCGCTGGTTTATATGTTTTATTATCTTACTGTTTTAAATTGTTGTAAATTGATGTTTTAAAGCTAAACCTATGTTAGATTTTATATGTTGTAAGCCGCCCTGAGCCGCTTCGGTGGGAAGGGCGAGACATAAATTGGAAAGAAAGAAAGAAAGAAAGAAAGAAAGAAAGAAAGAAAGAAAGAAAGAAAGAAAGAAAGAAAGAAAGAAAGAAAGAAAGAAAGAAAGAAAGAAAGAAAGAAAGAAAGAAAGAAAGAAAGAAAGAAAGAGTTTACTTGAAGTCAATGAGGCTCACTTCCAAACAAAAGTAAGGATGAAATTACTTTTGGGACACCTACAGAAGCTTTTGCAGTGGCAGAAAATAACTTGGATAAATCCATGCAGTGGCTACTAAGCAACCTGTTTTTCTTCTTCTACTACTACTCCTGGCTTCACCATTCTTTGCTTCAATAGGGCAAATAATTCCACTTTGCAAGAACATAAGAGAATGTCAGAACTTAAGAACTTCAAACGGATCCCATACTTGGTTACAAAGCTAGGATTTTATTAGAGAGAACTAAGTACTGGAAGAGACGAGATAACAGTGATGGCGAGGGCCAGCACCAGCGCAGTTTTATACACTAAAGCAAACACATCACAAAGCCACAATTCACACCGTTGCAAGCACATCTGTCTTCCCACCATCCACTATCAGCGGGGAGGTTGCCTCCTCGCTCTGAAGGCCACACGGCTTGGCTTCAAAGGGCACCAGTGTGAGAATGTACAGAGACACATCATAATTCAGTCTACAGCCCTAAATATTTTGGATACCAGTAGGGCAAGGTTAATTGCTACATAGGCACTTGGGGTTATTAGGAGGTTACAACTTGGAGTCAGTTTGGTTCAGTTACAATCCATACATGAGCAATACTGGGATCACAATACAAGTACTGGTTACAAGGCAGTGAAGCATCAGCAATAGTTACAAGTTCTGACAGAGAAGCCATGTTAGATCAGGCCAATGGCCCATCCAGTCACACAGTGGCAAAAAAATTTTATATATACACACACACTGTGGCTAATAGCCACTGATGGACCTCTGCTCCATATTTTTATCTAAACCCCTCTTGAAGGTGGCTATACTTGTGGCCGCCACCACCTCCTGTGGCAGTGAATTCCACATGTTAATCACCCTTTGGGTGAAGAAGTACTTCCTTTTATCCGTTTTAACCTGTCTGCTCAGCAATTTCATCGAATGCCCACGAGTTCTTGTATTGTGAGAAAGGGAGAAAAGTACTTCTTTCTCTACTTTCTCCATCCCATGCATTATCTTGTAAACCTCTATCATGTCACCCCGCAGTCAACATTTCTCCAAGCTACTCTCCTGGTACTTTCAGGTCAAGATAATAGCATGTGGGGAAAAGTTTAATAACTTCTCACACACACCATAGTCCCAATACAAATTTCCTGCTCCCCATACCTGATAATAAACTGCTGAGCGATCCAATCACAGAACTCCAACCTCTGGGTTTGGCCCTCAGAATGCCAGAGTAGAGAGGAGTGCTTAAATGGCTGGACACTCATGAATAGTGCTTCCCCATAGTGCCACAACTAGCCAGTCAACAATATAGGGTAAGATGGTTATCCCTTGGTGGTGGTGGTGGGCTGCTATGACCACCTCCATTTTGGTGACAATATGGGGGGCGGTAAATATCCTAAAGGAGAGTGCCTTGTATTGAAAATGAAGGTCCCCAAAATGAAGATATGGCCTGAAGTGAGGATGAATGGTCAGGTAGAAATAAGCATTTTGGAGGTCTAACGTGGCCATCCACATTCCATCCTTCATCTTTTTTTGGAACTGTAAAATATCAGGAATAGAACCCAGAGGGGTACAGGGTGTATGGAGCTGGTTCTATGGTGTGCTTTTCAATAAGATTTTCTACTTCTTGCAGAAGAGCGGCAGATGGAGGATTGACTATGAGGCTGGGATATGGAGGAGTCTGAACAAACTCTATTCTGCATCCCTCTGCAATGGATAGCATCCACTGGTCTGATGTTATTGGTCTCCATGCAGGTAAGTAAGTAGGAAGGTGGGTGGGTACAGAGGGATGAGAGATGACAGGTAGTGGGTCAGTGTGGAGGTCAAAGACCCTGTTTGGATACTTTGGTTGGTTTGGATCTGCCCATCTGAGATGGTGAGAATTTTTGTTTGGATTCATAAGAAGATTTTGATTGGCTTGGATGAGATCTGGGGTCCAGGATTGGTCGATTTGTTGAAGGGTTTCCATGACCAAGATTTGTTCCAGGATTTCTGTTTGGTGAATCTGGAAGAGGTGGAAATTCCTAGGTTGCGTGAGGTCTTTTGTCCAGATCTTGCAGGATCTGTGGTCAAGAAGATATTGGATTTATATCCCGTCCTATACTCTGAATCTCAGAGTGGCTCACAATCTCCTTTATCTTCCTTCCCCACAGCAGACACCCTGTGAGGTAGGTGGGGCTGAGAGAGCTTTTACAGCAGTTGCCCTTTCAAGGACAACTCCCGCAAGAGCTATGGCTGACCGAAGGCCATTCCAGTAGGTGCAAGTGGAGGAGTGGAGAATCAAACCCGGTTCTCCCAGATAAGAGTCTGCACACTTAACCACTACACCAAACAAGCAAGGAGTCATAGGTGCAAGAGGGTTGAAAACTGGAGGTGATGGACTGTTGGGTGGGTCTGTAGGCCAGTCCGGTCTGTGCGGAGTCAGCATCAGTCTAGTAGGTGGACTATCCTCCATGCTGGATGAAAAATAGTGAGATCTTTGTTGGGTTAGGTCAATCTCAGAATTCAAGGGACAAGTTGATTGGGTCAATGTCTTTGACTGCTGTATCGTCCATATTGGTGAGTCCAGCAGGACTGGAGGAACCAAGGATGGCTCTGGGATGCAGAGAGGCAAAGAGGTTTCGGGACAATGGCGAAGGCTCTTAGCTTCGTCAGAGTCCCTTTTGTGACATTTTTCCTTGTCCCTTTTATGCTTTTTACCCTCTCTGTGTTTCTTAGCAGGAGTGGAGGTATCTGAATATGATGCCACAGTCAGGCATTTTGGCACTGACCAGCCGGCATCAGATTGAGCAAGGGTTGCCTGGGTGGAAGTTGACATTGATGGGGTCGATGTTGAGGAGTGTCCCGAGTCATCCTGAGAGGAGGTCATTTTGGATACCAACAGAGCCAATTCTAGAAGAGCGGTTCATATTCTAGTGGCTCAGATTTTGCGGATCTGTTAGAAGAATTTCACACAGTAGGTGCAAGTCTCTGGGTGGTGGGATTCCCCAAGGCAAAGGAGGCAGAGTGCATGGCCATCTGTTGGGGGACTGTTACTACTGCACTTGGTGCACCTTTTGAAGCACCCCCAAAGTTTTTCCATATGGCGGCAGCAGGAGTAAAAGAGAGGGGCAAAGAGCGAAGCCCTGGGCCCTCTTGGGGGAGGGAGGCAGGGGAAACCAGAGGAATTCAGTCACTAATTCACAAATTTCCCATTCTCTAGGTGTTGAAAGATGAAATAGTGCAGATGAGAAGGTAGAGAAGTATCAATGAATTTAACAAATGAAGGTAAGTACCAATGAGATGAAGGAAAGAGATCCTATCCTTATGGCAGTCAGAAAGGAACTGGCGGGATCCTCGTGTCTGTCCCAGTGGGCATGCGTTGTGGAGCCCTGCACATGTCACCGGAAAGGGTGTGAAAACCCTTTCTATCTAGGCTTTGAAGTACCAATTGGGGCCAGCACAGGTGCACTACATCCCATGGGTCTGAAGCACAGAGACCATGAAGAAGATTTATACCCTACCCTTCACTACCTGAAGTAGCCTCAGAGCAGCTTACAATCTCCTTTCCCTTCCCCTCCCCACAACAGACACCCTGTGAGGTAGGTGAGGCTGAGAACTCTAACAGAGACTGTTCTTTACAAAACAGCCTCTGACAGAATTATGATTGACCCAGTCACTCCAGCAGTTGCATGCAAAGGAGTGGGGAATAGGAATGGGCACAGAACATGAAAATGGTGGTTTGTTTCATTTTGTGGTTCATTGGGTTGCCCAAATTGGCAATTCAGTTCATTTCATGTTTCCCCCCAATTTCCCAAACAATTCATGGTGCATTGGTTCATTCATTTTGGGAAAGTGTAGAACAGGTCCCCAAGTAGACTAGAGATGCCTAACATGTGGCAAACTCTTCAGCAGACTCTCCTCTACCTGCTTTCTAAGTTCGGCGTGAATTGGATTTTTTTTGGGGGGGTGAGCTACAGCCCCCCAAAGCAGGTGCTCCCAGTAAACTGCTCTCCTACAAGCTGGGGAAAGAAAGGCAAGCTGTCCTGCATCTTCTGATCAGTTTAACCCCCAGGAAGCTTGGAAGCTGACTAGATGCTGCAGCTCCACTCTCCCGCCCCCTGTGCTTCTATTCAGTGTCCTGTGAAACTGACTAGAAGCTGCAGGGGGCCAGGGAGAGTGGAACTGCTGCTTCTAGTCAGTTTCATTGGAAACTGACCAGAAGTGAACATGCCAGAGCCAGGTTATCTGGAAAAATGAAGCAAACACAAACCAAATGACATGCCAAGAAAAAAAGGTTTGTTTGTTTCGTGTTTGGGTGCAGTAGGATCAGACAAACCGTTTTGAAATGAACCACGATTCAGCCATTTTTAGCATGAATCATGATTTGTGATTTAGTTTGTGCCCATCCCTAGTGGGGAATCAAACCTGTGCCCATCCCTAGTGGGAATACCCATCCATAGGGGAGGAGCCCGACCAACGCCGGAGAAAGGAGTGCAGTACAGGCCGGTGCAGCGAGAACACGCGCGGTGAGCAGTCTGTGCGGTGCAGCCGGTGGCCGCTGCAGACGGAGGCTGGGGAACCTCTTGGGGTGTTGTGAGTGGGCGGAGTGGTGGACTGGTCCTGGGGCGTCGGCCTCGGTGAGCATCCCAATCTTCGTCCCTCGCCCTCCCCTCATCGTCCCACCCTGCGGACGCCAACGAAGCGCGGCTGGGCCGGTAGCTGGGAGCTCTCCCGACTGCGAAACCCTGTACGGGGCTCGGATGTCGGGAGGTCCAGAGTGTGTGCGAGAGCCGCGGAACAGCTGGAGGTGGCGCCGATGGGGCTATAACCTCCTAGCCAAAGCTGCAGGGATCCAGCCAAACAGCTGGGAGGGAACAGGGAAGGCTTCACCGCCCCCCCCCCCGGGCCACCTAAGCTGTGAGTACCAACAGGTCCTGAGGAATTTGCACCCACATGAACTGCACCCACACTTTAAGAACATTTACGGACATCTGCAAGCACTGGCACTTTAACAACAGCACCTTAAGAACAATATTCTAATCTACCTCTCTAATTCAGTATCCTGGACTTCCATTCTGTTGGATAGAAGATCTTACTGACCACTAATTGGAATTACTACTTAATTTAATTAGAGATTATGTAATTGATTAGTAATTGGATTTATTATTATTTATTTATATATCTCAAAGCATATTTATCTATTTATTTATTTATTTATATTAGCACATTAAATTGGGGCATAGGAATGGGGGGGCATAGGAATTGGGGCATATTAATGTGCTAAGAAAGAAAGTAGCTAATTCTGACTAATCAATTAGAGGGAGAATTAGGGTGGGTTTTGATATTAATTAAATTTGATCAAATTATAGTGAGTCAGATAACCAGGGGACTGAATGTGGAGGGTGGGCTGGGAATCTAAGCTATAAATTGAGACAATCCAGCTAGGTGGGTGAGGCCGTCCTATTATTAATAAGATCATACCGGGGCATAGGTGTGGATGCTCGGCCAGGGGATTCCAGTGCTCCTGGGGAGGGGAAGGTATGACGGTGGGAATAGACAGAAGTGCAAGGGAAGGAGGTGGAGACAAAACAGTGCTCGGCTCCCTTCCAGTCTACTTCCCATCCCAATGGGGACAGGTAATGGGGCCAAGAGAAATTGCCTGTTCCTGTCATTGGTGTTATGCAACGCCAGGTCCGTAAATAATAAGACCTCGATCCTCAGGGAATTCCTGCTTCGGCAGTACGTGGACCTGGCTTGCATGACCAAGACCTGGGTGCGAGAGGGGGAGACGGTGGCTCTCTCCCAGATGACCCCCCGGGTTACTTGATCTTTCACCAATCACGGATTAGTGGGCGGGAGGGAGGGGTGGCGTTATTCATATGAAAGGGTTACTCCTTCCGGGCTCTCCCGGCCCCAACGATCGATGGTATTGAATGTGCCCGTCTGGCGTGGGATGTCGGAGAGGGGTTGGCGATCTGGCTGGTGTACCGTCCGCCTAACACACCAGCCAGCGCCTTACCATCCCTGATGGAGGCGGTGTCGGGCTGGGCGTTGGCGTACCCAGGGCTTATGGTCCTGGGTGACTTCAATGTCCATGCCGACGACGCGGCCTTCAGTCAGGCGATGGATTTAGTATCTTCCATGGCGACATTGGGACTCTCTCAATTTGTTACGACTCCTACGCATCAGGCAGGGTACGTTAGATTTGATCTTTGCATCTGGGATTCTGGTGAACGATATCGCGGTGGAAGCGGTACCATGGTTGGATCACCTAGCCCTCAAGGCCCGTATGGAGACGCTGTCCCAACCCTGTATGGGCGGAGAGCCTATTTTGGCTTGCCTGCGGAGCCTGATGGACCCGGAATGGTTTCAAATGGCTCTACGGGATCCCTGGCCCCCTGGCGACTCCCTTGACGCCCTAGTCGAAACCTGGCAAGATCGGCTATCCAGGGCGATCAATGAGATCGCACCCAATGCCCTCTGCGCCCTCGTGTAATGGCTGGCTCCATGGTATACCTTGGAGCTACGTCAGCTGAAACAAGGGCTTAGACGGCTAGAGAGGCAGTGGCGGCGTATTCTTGACGAAACGACGAGAACATCCTATAGAACGTTTATGAGGTCTTATGAGATGGCAGTCAAGGCCGCAAAGAAAGATTACTTTGCAGCCAGGATTGTGTCTGCAAATTTGTGCCCGGCACAATTGTTTATAATAATTGGAAACTTAACTACACTGCCTCAAGGCGGAACAAATGTGAGAGAATTAGAAATAGGCTGTGAGGCTTTTGCGAAATTTTCATGTCGCTCCGCCAGGACTTGCCCATCACATTGGATACAGTACATGAACTGGAGGCTCCATGCCTGTCTTCTGGTTTAGTTCTGGATCACTTCGACCCACTTAGCCTGGAGGAAGTTGGCGGAATTCTCTCCTCTGCATGCCCAACAACTTGCGATCTGGACCCGTGCCCCTCTTGGCTTATTAAATCTTGGCTGAGGGAGCTTAGATGTCCTTTACGGGACATCATAAATAGATCCTTCCTGGAGGGGCGTTTTCCAACACCCTTGAAAGAGGCTATGGTCCGCCCCCTCCTAAAAAAACGTACAGCAAATCTGGCCGAATTGGCAAACTACCGACCGGTCTCTAATTTACTGTTTTTACGTAAAATTATTGAGAGGGCAGTGGCGTTGCAGTTGCAGGGTTTTCTGGATGACGCTTCCATCCTAGACCCTTGCCAGTCCGGCTTTCGTCCAGGTCAGGGGACGGAGACAGTACTGGACGCCTTGGCAGATGACCTCCAGTGGCATCTGGATCGAGGTGGCATGGCGGTGCTGATGCTGTTAGATCTGTCAGCTGTGTTCGACAAGGTCGACCATCGACTACTGACCCGCCGCCTTGCCGACATAGGGGTTAGGGGGTTGGCTTTACAATGGCTAATAAGTCACCGGGTCCGGATGGCATACATCCAAGAGTTCTGAAAGAACTCAAAGTTGAACTTGTGGATCTTCTAACAAAAATCTGTAATCTTTTATTGAAATCTGCCTCCGTTCCTGAGAACTGGAAGGTAGCAAATGTCCCCCCCATCTTTAAAAAGGGTTCCAGAGGAGATCCGGGAAATTACAGGCCAGTCAGTCTGACTTCAATACTGGGAAAGTTGGTAGAAACCATTATCAAGGACAGAATGAGTAGGCACATTGATGAACACGGGTTATTGAGGAAGACTCAGCATGGGTTCTGCAAGGGAAGATCTTGCCTCACTAACCTGTTACATTTCTTTGAGGGGGTGAACAAACATGTGGACAAAGGAGACCCGATAGATGTTGTTTACCTTGACTTCCAGAAAGCTTTTGATAAAGTTCCTCATCAAAGGCTCCTTAGAAAGCTTGAGAGTCATGGAGTAAAAGGACAGGTCCTCTTGTGGATCAAAAACTGGCTGAGTAATAGGAAGCAGAGAGTGAGTATAAATGGGCAGTCTTCGCAGTGGAGGACGGTAAGCAGTGGGGTGCCGCAGGGCTCGGTACTGGGTCCCATCCTCTTTAACTTGTTCATAAATGATTTAGAGTTGGGAGTGAGCAGTGAAGTGGCCAAATTTGCGGATGACACTAAATTGTTCAGGGTGGTGAGAACCAGAGAGGATTGTGAGGAACTCCAAAGGGATCTGTTGAGGCTGGGTGAGTGGGCGTCAACGTGGCAGATGCGGTTCAATGTGGCCAAGTGCAAAGTAATGCACATTGGGGCCAAGAATCCCAGCTACAAATACAAGTTGATGGGGTGTGAACTGGCAGAGACAGACCAAGAGAGAGATCTTGGGGTCATGGTAGATAATTCACTGAAAATGTCAAGACAGTGTGCGTTTGCAATAAAAAAGGCCAACGCCATGCTGGGAATTATTAGGAAGGGAATTGAAAACAAATCAGCCAGTATCATAATGCCTCTGTATAAATCGATGGTGCGGTCTCATTTGGAGTACTGTGTGCAGTTCTGGTCGCCGCACCTCAAAAAGGATATTATAGCATTGGAGAAAGTTCAGAAAAGGGCAACTAAAATGATTAAAGGGCTGGAACACCTTCCCTATGAAGAAAGGTTGAAACGCTTAGGGCTCTTTAGCTTGGAGAAACGTCGACTGAGGGGTGACATGATAGAAGTTTACAAGATAATGCATGGGATGGAGAAAGTAGAGAAAGAAGTACTTTTCTCCCTTTCTCACAATACAAGAACTCGTGGGCATTCGATGAAATTGCTGAGCAGACAGGTTAAAACGGATAAAAGGAAGTACTTTTTCACCCAAAGGGTGATTAACATGTGGAATTCACTGCCACAGGAGGTGGTGGCGTCCACAAGCATAGCCACCTTCAAGAAGGGGTTAGATAAAAATATGGAGCAGAGGTCCATCAGTGGCTATTAGCCACAGTGTGTGTGTGTGTGTATATATATATATATAAATATATATTTGGCCGCTGTGTGACACAGAATGTTGGACTGGATGGGCCATTGGCCTGATCTAACATGGCTTCTCTTATGTTCTTATGTTCTAATGGCTCTCCCCCTCCATCCTTGAGGGTTGGGGACAGAGGGTGGCAATCGGGGGTGAGCTGTCCCGGAGGTGCAGTTCTCTCCCCAATGCTATTTAATATCTATATGCGCCCCCTAGCCCAGATTGCCCAGAGGTACGGGCAGATGACACCCAGCTCTATCTGCTAATGGATGGCCGGCCTGACTGCGTCCGAGGGAATTTAGACCTGGCACTGCAGGCCATGGCAACTTGGCTAAGGCTGAGTGGGTTGAAGCTGAATCCGACGAAGACAGAGGTCCTTTCCGTGGGTCTGGGCGCTTTGGGGAGGGAAATACCTCTCCCGGTTTTTGACGGGGTGCCGCTGAAAGTGGCGCACTGGGTCAGGAGCTTGGGAGTTCTACTGGAGCCTTCACTATCAATGGAGGCCCAGATAGCAGCCACTGCTAAGTCAGCCTTCTTTCATCTGAGGCGGGCAAGGCAGTTCCTAGAGCATCAGGACCTAGCAACAGTGATTCATGCAACTGTCACCTCAAGATTGGAATACTGTAATGCCCTCTACATGGGGCTGCCTCTGTGCCGAACCCAGAAGCTGCAGTTGGTGCAGAATGCGGTGGCTAGGCTGCTATTAGGGCTCCCGAAATGGGAGCACATACAGCCAGGGCTGCGCGGACTGCACTGGTTGCCAGTTACATACCGGATTCATTACAAAGTGCTGGTTATTACCTTTAAAGCCCTATATGGCCGAGGTCCTGCCTACCTGAGGGACCGTCTTTCCCCATATGAACCCCAGAAAGCACTGAGGTCAGCAGGGAAGAACCAACTGACCATCCCCGGGCCGAAGGAGGCAAAGCTGCAGAGCACTCGCATGCGGGGCTTCTCTATTGTAGCTCCACACCTATGGAACCAGCTCCCAAAAGCAGTGCGGGCCCTGTGGGACTTTGAACAGTTTCGCAGGGCCTGCAAGACCATCCTTTTTGGGATGGCCTTCGCCGATTAAAATGACAGAGGGACTCGCCTAAGCGATTTTCACCATCATGCTGAAATAGCACCAGAATGTTAATTTTAGAAATTTTAAATTAAACTGTTTAAATTAGCTACTGTTTTTAAATATTTATTGTATAATTTACTGTATTTGATGTTGTTAGCCGCCCTGGGCCTGCTTTGGCGGGGAGGGCCGGATATAAATAAAATGTTGATTGATTGATTGAAACCTGGTTCTCCCAGATAAGAGTCTGTGCACTTAACCACTGCACCAAAATGTTTCTCTTTTTTGAAAGCTGGCAAACTTCAAGTGTCCTGTTATTTTCATTTTAGTTTCCATCATTTTATTCCTCATTCGGAACATTTTTTAAAATTTGAACTTAAGCTGTCCTTTCACATGACGAAGCGTCTTGAAGCCAAGAGCCACAAGTCAGACTTTCTTCATACAGGCAATGACAGAGTTCGAACTAACACATTCTAATAGTACAAGCAGGACAAACACAGCCCAAGGAATTCCATGTACTTGTATGTCTTCCCATCAGGGCAAACTGTAGCTTCTCCAAGGTCATTTCAGATAGAGCCTATTGCTAATTCAACCTCAATCTTTGTACTGTCACCTTTTCACTATCTAGTTCATTCTGTAAACTCTCCAAATTCTTTGAAAATATACATAGAATTAGAATATGCTGCATAAAACATGTAGACAAATTTTCTTTGTTTTGCATACTTCCTTAGCATTGAATTTTAATCTCTTATATCAACAGAGTGCATAAAGCCCTAGAATTAGTTAATCCTGAGGCGGGCTAGGAGACCGGATCAGATAATCCTTCTAGTCGCTTCCAAACAATAATATGATTCCTAAACATATGTTGGCCTAGTTTCAAATAACTCAGACCATTAGTACCAGGTTCTGTCAACAGTTTTCTGATGCATTAGTAAATACTTTAAGCTATGTTTTTATTTTTTAAATGGGAAAACTGATCTTGTACAAAAAAACAATAACATAAATTGAATGAGATGTTAAAAGCACATCCATGTGCTTTGATGGTAAAAGGTGGATGTGTTAGCTAAAGCAACCTACATAATATTCCAGGGCTGGTACAGTGTAACATCTGCAAATATGGATGCGAGCCAGGGAATCCCTACTTACAATCTCCTCTCAGCCATGAATTCACTCGGAGACTTCAGGTCAGCCAATATTCCTCAGCAACAGGGCCCCTGGCATTAATATTACTGACCTACTTTATAAGGTAGCATGTAGTAAGACATAGTTTGCGTGAAGGTTTTGAACATCTCCGCACAAGCTGTACTCCGCATTAATTCTGGATTTATGTGCTACATGTCAACTTTGCTAAAGCACCCCTATCCAATTTTGGTCTAATAAAACTGCTCCCCCCCCCCCTCATCTAAAACCATCTGACTACTCCAGCTCTCCAGTGTCTCAGGCAGGCCTTCCCCAGGGTTTTCTATGTGGAGATAGGAGAGACTGAACCAAGGACCTTCTACAAGCTGAATTAGTCTCCTGCCACTGAAGCAGGTTATTTCTTTTCTAACCCACGTTAAGAAAAATGCCAGCTGAAACTCTGTTATTCTGTAATAAACTTGCATCTATTCTGCTGTTTTAACATGCACCAAATGTAACCAATACAGATCACTGCTAAATGTGCAATAATTATTTTATGCTACTCCCCTGAACATCTGCAGTTTCAGTTTACAGAATTCATATTACTTCTAATACAAATGGATGCATGGATAATAAATATAACACATAATTGGAGATTTGAAGAACCATCTTCTGCAGCAGACCAGCTAAACAAAATTGTTTCATTTAATGTAGAAAGAAATATTACAAAAAAACCTTTGCATCTTTTAAAAGTTGATTGCTTAGCATTTACAATTTCTGCTTAATAATCTGTGTCAGTTTTTTTTTAGTTAAAAGGGTTTTTTTGGGGGGGGGGGGGGGCTCGTTTTTCTAATGGCTCTTGCCATGGAGACTTGTCGCCAATATGAAGAAAGTCCAGTACAGAAAATGACTTGCAAATAGCTCATTCTTGTAGAGTTAATGCTATAACAACTTGGCAATAAAGTTACAGTAGAGAAAAAGATCTGTTTGGGAAAGGAGGCTGTCAAAGTTCCCCCTCCCATATATCTGTACTTATCCACTGAACGCTCAAAGATCTCTGAAAGGCAACTGTGGAACAGCAGTTAAAAGATAAATGGTTGTCACTAAAATAGTATCCTTTAGTTAACTGGAAAAAAAAATGGAAAAATTCTATCCAGGATTGAAACTAGAACCCTGAATATGTTTGTTTCATGAATAAAAATATCTGGAATTATTAACATTAATACTACCTAAACTTTGTGTTTCTGTTTGCTTCTTTTATATGCAACAAATGGATT
Source organism: Heteronotia binoei (assembly GCF_032191835.1). Lineage (NCBI taxonomy): Eukaryota > Metazoa > Chordata > Lepidosauria > Squamata > Gekkonidae > Heteronotia > Heteronotia binoei. The sequence goes on from NC_083230.1 coordinate 6,977,883, forward strand.
ACTCATCTTTTAAATTTTCCTCAAGAAACAAACAACATATTCTCATTTTCTGCCCCTTCACTTGACAGCTCAAATTGGAAAACTCATGCACAATGGGGCATTTATGGTGGTCAGTCAAAAAGTTGCTGTTTAGATTAATGTGCAAAGATAGCAGGAGGGTCCTGACACCCACCCCTCTTGTGAGGTCTCCCTCAGCAACTGATTTAAAAGCCTCCAGGGTTATGGTTTTCCCGTTGATTCAGAGACCTCTGCTGATTCTGGCTGAGGATGTATGCTACAGAACTGGGTGGGCAGGAGTTGAAAACATGAGTTATCCCTCCTGTGTGACAGGGTATGCAGCCACTATTGCTCAGACTGCTTCATCAGGCCTAATTTTTTATATATATATACACACACACACACACACACACACACATAAAATATACGTATATACCGTAGTTACTTTCCAGATACTGGTTTGAGAACAAACAAAAATTATTGAAACTGCACTTGAAATATACAGAGGAATTTCCATCTCAGCCTGGTAAGTGGATAGTTGATGATGACGTATCCAAAGAAACAGAACCGTTAAGTGCTTGGGTCTTGATAGCTTTAGAGCGTTTCTGAGGGTTCCAGCTTGGGCATGGAGACTTCTGAGCCCCTCTGTGGGTTTTCCATGTGCTTGGTTCAGGGGACTCTTCCGAAGAAGCCTTCCCTGTGGCTGGTAGTGCCTTTCCATAAAGACCATATTTGTTGCAAGGACTGCATAAGAAATTTTGGGGACATTTTCCCCATGCTTAGAAATCCATAAAACAGCATAAAATGAAATATGTTTTGAAAACAAAGACTATAATGAATAAATTTCCAGAAGGAATGAAACAAAAATAGTCAAGAAATCAAAAGAGGCTGGATAAAGTTGAAGCATCAGTTTAAAAACTCACATAAAACAGCAACACCCCCCCCACCACCAGAAACTTGGGTATCCTCCGGCATGCAATTCCCATATCTAAAAATACCTGGGATTGCATTGTGTTGTAATCCTCATGATACAGAGAGAAGAGCCATATGTGGCAAGACTCTGGAAGCTGGTCTAGAGTTCGTATTATTATGCTTCCTATTTTAGATATCACAGCATTTTTAAATGGGGGAGTAATTTGCCGAAGTATATTCTTGTCTTTCAGTGGAATGTAAGGCCCAAGTGATATTTTTTTTTTCAAGAACAAATTTTATTTTCAATATTTACAGTTACAAATAATTGGCCAGGGCTAAGAAATGAAATATAAGCATGCTCCAGCTTAATTTTATGTTTATCATATTTGCTGTTTCAATCCCTTTAAAACTGTGGCCATAGAACAGAGCATTTTGGCAGGCAGTTTTAAAATGGTCCCACAGAGAGGAAGTGAAAAAGGCTGGGCACAGAAACAAGGGCTGCTGCCATGTTCAAAGCACAGAGGATAGTCAGTGTAGTCCTCGGTCAAATGCGTTTCAGGCAATTTTAGTGTTAAGATAACATCATTAAGAGCAGAACAGATTGTGCTCAGATCCTGCTGTTTATAATTAACACATTCTTCCCAAAGACTCCAGGGCCTCTTGTAAATAGTCCTCTGCTCAGTTCCATCCAGACTAGATAGAGTGTTTTCATCAGATCCCATGCTGGGCCAGCACCTGTTTTGGACAAATCTGGTGAAGCCCAAAGTCTCCTCCCACTGGACAGTTGAAGTCAATAGAAGAACAGAGCTTGCCTTAGTCACTGCCACTACGTTCATGAGGTCTTCACAAGAAGTCATACAAGTACTTTATTATGTCAAAGTTCACAGTCCTGTAAATAAAAGAAACACACACACTGAGTCAAGAGACTGAATGATTATTCAAGTTTCTCCCCAAGAGGGTTGTTTTGCACTCAATGCCACATTTTTGTAGGCACAAGGATTTCTGCCTTTGGGGCCCAACTTTCCTCACCTATGGTGCCCTGAAACAGTTTCCAAAAGCCTGCTCCTGCTGTGGTGGAGAAGAGCCATGACAGCAACACACCTTGGGCTGAAATCCTTGTGCTCATGGAAACTCTGTGTTGGACCCACCTCCCACGGACCATGGGACCAGTCGTGTACAAAGGACAGAAGCCCTTCATTTGCGCATTTAAGCAGTAAAGCAATGTAGCTCAAGAATAAAAGGATTAATAAAAAAGCCAAGTGAACATGGCTGTTTACTGATGCAAAGCAGGGCTCTTGCCTGCTACTGAACATTCTGTCCCTCTTCCAAACCACCTGTTCCAGTGTAGCTCCTTAATTTGCAGCCTGCCAATCATGACAATAGTTAACTTGAACAATCCAAGAATACTCAATAAGACGGAAGATTTGAATGTATTTCTTTGGGCTTTAATGAACAAGGATAGACCAGGAGAATGAAAAAGAATTATTTTTTCTCCTTTTCAAATGTTTCCCATTGTCCAATATTATGATTCAGACACTGTAGTTTCCTGTTTGTGTGTGTGAGACCTACTTTGCAAGAGGTAAAAACAAGAATAAAACATTTGAGAAGTGCAACATGCTGAAAAGAGTCTATATAGTTGCATTTTAGCTAAAAACTAACTGGATCTCTTATTTGCCAAAGTAATTTTTCTCTAGCTACTGCATCATTTCCTAAATCCTTGGTTTACATATTATCTAGTCTCACGTGAGTCATGTGAATTTATCATCTCAAAAAAATCTTGAATTTTTTTCTTGTAGATGAGGACTGGAAAACCACTGTAACATTCGGTAAACATTCTTGTGTGTAAGAGTTGGATTCTTATCTGTTGAAGACCTTTGAGTCTCAAGAACAGTAAGATAAGAGTATACTATCTAAGAAAGCACAACACAAAGCTCATTAAAACATTAAACAGTCTATACCTGAACATGCTGCCTAGGAAAGGCATTAGCCCATTCCATCTTTGAAAGACAAATGCCATGCCATGGTTAATATGATAGATCTTCATTAGACAGTTATATAGGTGTGTTATAGCAAATGGTCAGCTTAATAACCATGTATAAACCACAATCAATCCTTCAAAAATGACATTGTAAGAACCTCTCTCCAATTAAAACTGAGTCTAGTAGCACCTTAGAGATCAACAAGATATTCAGGGTTGGAGAGTCAAAGCTTCCTTTATCAGCTATTGCATCAGATAAAGGGATCTTTGGATGCAAAACCTTATATCCTGAAAATTGTGTTGCTCTCCAAGGAGCTACTGGACTCAGTTCCAGCTGTTTTACGGTAGACCAACATGCCTACCCTCTGAAACTCTCTCCCATTAAGCCACACCTCAAGTCCTAGCTGTTTGCATCACTATGGGATAAAGTTAAGAGCTAACTCTGTAGGAAAGATGAAACTGATTCTATATTTTTTTGGTAGAATTTCTTATTTAAGTGTAAGAATGAAAAATTCTCAACTACAGCAGCTTTATAAAATGTGAAAATTTCAAATGAACAAGCATATACCAGTCTGCTTGCAGCTCCTACTTTTTGAAAGCACAATACAAACCAAACAGGACCTGCTGACCCTCAGGTCCTCCAGTCCTGTCATGCCATCCCATAGATCTGGTCCAATGTTGCTTCTAACGTCTGGTTGAAGCAATGGTTGTATGAGCAGTATTTGATAGATAGAACACGCAGATGTTCATTTGATAAAATCAAAACCAATGAACATATGATTATAGAGTGCTGTATATTCAATGAGTTGAGGGCTAATTTAGTCACTACTTAAAAATATGGAATTGCTTAATGTGCGAGCCCAGGTGTCATGGCTACTATGGGATACAAATGATCATGTCACCCTTTCAGTGGCAAAATTCATAGGCACAATAATCAAATATAAGATAAATAATACTAAGTAAAGTCTTTAAAAATAATTTTTGGTTCTAACTTCTGCTTAAGGTGATAACCATATGAGCGGTGAAAGGATAGATGGATAGCCAGACAGACAGACAGACAGATAGATAGAGCTGGTCCAATGGGCTGCAGAAAGTAGTGCAAGAGTCACAGGGTAAAAGCCAATGCTGGCAAATTGCCTATAAGAACATAAGAGAAGCCATGTTGGATCAGGCAAGTGGTCAAAAAAATTAGGTGCCATCGGGAGGTCCACCAGTGGGGCCAGGACACTAGAAGCCCTCCCACTGTGCCCCCCTCCCCCAAGCACCAAGAATACAGAACATCACTGCCCCAGACAGAGAGTTCTAACAATACACTGTGGCCCAAATTCTTTCTCTACCACCCAGACACAAGAGATACTCCTAAGGCTGGAAGCTGAACTTTATAAACTATGAAAAAATGTACTTCAATAATTTAAAATTAAAACATTTATAAACACATTTCTATAAGCTTGCATTAGAACATATTGTCAAGTCTGGCTATAACTCTGGCTCAAATATAGAGCAGGCTGGGTAGAACCAAAGTGTAACCAAATGCTGCTAGCAAACCCTCTCCTGTTCCCCCCTCCCTCTTAGAGAATATTTCTGCTTTGAAATGGTGATGTGTGAAAAGTCGTATCTGAGCCTTCTCAGCCCAGGCTCGGGGGAGCGGAAGGAGCCTGAGAGCATCAAGGCCAACTGGGCCTCTAATCAACATGAGAATGTATTTGTAACATCTATGTGTGAATGTCCTCTGCACAATTCCCTTCCCCGTAGGAATCCCTTTGAAGTATACCTTATATGCAATGTATCTACTGTATGTCTTTTAGTCTTTTCAAGCCTTGGCTTAGGCCACAAATATCCAGTATCAATAAAATAGTTTCTTTCTACCTATATCGACTCATCATTGAATCTGCAGACTTGACATTTTGAAAAGACTCCCTTTTGGAGCTCAACCGCCCTGGCAACTTTGTAACCTGAGGGCCAAAAAGATTCCAGGAGACGGAGAACTTCTCAGCTTGGAGGAAGAGCCGGTGGCACCTTGGCATGTCTTAGACGCCAGGCGAGCCGCGGTTTCCCCTCCACAGTTCCAGCTTCTGGTCACCCCTCGGCAGTGGAAACCACGGACCTCAACCACCACAATGGACGAGGCACCCGCTCGCAGGGAAGCGATCATGACCCGCCACATGAGGAGAGTGCGGATGACCGAGACGGAGCCCGACAACCTGAGCACAC